>NC_062281.1:176309429-176612460 GCF_902655055.1 Lutra lutra
CTTGCCTTGCCTATCTTAAATGTGCTCAGAACACTTACATTAGCCTACAGTTGGGCAAAATCATCCAAAATAAAGCCTATTATATAAAGTGATGGATACCTCATACAATTTATTGAATATCTTACTGAAAATGAAAAACGAAATGGTTGTGTGGGCACTAAATGGTTGTAAATGTATCTGTTGTTTACCCTTCTGATCAGGTGATGGGGCTGGCAGTCGCCATAGCCCTGCCCAAGCATTATGAGAAAATATCTTCAGGCATACTGCTAGCCTGGGAAACAATCAAAATTCAAAGTTCAGTTTCTACTGAATGCATATCACTTCCGCACCAGCATAAAGTTGAAAAATCTTAAGCCCAACCATCATAAATCAGGACTGCCTGTAAATCATTTTTCAAATAAAAGTCAAAATAATCAACAATATCCAGGTGCCATATTAACTCTAATGAAAAACTGAAAACTTCAGTTTATAACCATTTATCTTCTTGCAGGTAGAAAAACCTCTGAACCCCAAAAGTAGTTTAGCTGGGGTGTAAACCAGATCTTCTAACATTTTGGATCTCTGTAAGACTAAAAGAAGAAATTATGGAAAGGCACAAGCCAACCCATTCACTGGGCCTCTCCATAACTCCAGAAGATTCATATATAATAGTGCTTTGCAACAAGAGTAGAAGAAATGAATGGTTAGGTGTTTGGTTAGACTAAATCATTCTCCACCTACATCAGTAAGAAAAACTTGACTTTAATAATCTTGTGCAATTTAAAGAATTGCTTTTAGGGGCACCTCGATGGCTCAGTCAAGCCTCTGCCTTCAGTTCAGGTCATGATCCCAGGGTCCTGATATCAAGCCCCACCTCAGGTTCTCTGCTCAGTGGGGAGCGTGGTTCTCCCTCTCCCTCTGCCCACTGCTTCCCCTGCTTGTGCTTAATCACTCTCTCTCAAATAAAGAAATAAAATATTTAAAAACAAAGAACTGCTTTAAAAAAAAATCAAGGGGGGCACCTGGGTGGCTCAGTGGTTGAGCCTCTGCCTTCGGCTCAGGTCATGATCTCAGGGTCCTGGGATCGAGTCCCGCATTGGGCTTTCCCGTCTGCGGGGAGCCTGCTTCCTCCTCTCTCTCTCTGCTTGTCTCTCTGCCTGCTTGTGATCTCTGTCAAATAAATAAAATCTTTAAAAAAAAAAAAAATCAAGGGATGGTTTCTAAATATTCTCCAATAAAAGGAACCTTTATTCCTTGGAAAAATGGGGCTGGGGCAGAGAAAATACAAGACAAGCTGGGAACATCTATCTAGGTATATTGTATACCAGAAATTAAGGAAGGGCTCCAAAAAAACATTGAGGACATGTCAAAAAAACACAAGAGCCAACTTAAAGGAGCTCCCAATTGCCAGAGCTGGGACAATTTGAGCAACAAAAAATAAATGATAGCACTGACCCATGGAATTAAATATCCCTGAGTCCACACTGACACAAATGTTAAAAAATGGGGGAGAAGTCACAGCTCCTCCTTACAGGATTCTAATTAGCATAAATATAGAATAGACCTAGCAAATAAACATTTGGCAAACGTCATAGTAATATTTGTCGTAAGCAGTAACAATCCAGATGTCAAAATTGATGAACCGAAGATTGATAGCATGAAAGTATACCCCTCCATGAGTTACTTATTATTTACAAAGGGGAAAATCAGCAAAGTAACTATACAATGGAGAAATCTGGCAGACACTACCTTTACACCACGTGATCAAAGTCCACATCACCAGTACATAAGACATATGGACATCATGTATCCTTATACAATGCACTGAGAAGGGCCCTGAACTCTTGTGGTATTCTTACCGAAAAATAATCTCAATCTAATAGTGAGAAAATAGGAGGCAAATAAAATTCAAGGAGCATTCTATAAAATACTTGGCCAATACTCTCCCAAAGTGTTAATCATAAAAAATGAAGACTGAAGAACTCACAGGCTAGAGGCCTAAAGACAACTAAATGTAATATGGGATCCAGGACTGGAGGCAGAGACAGAGAAAAAAGGATATTCCTGGAACTGGCATGATCCATAGATTAATGGTACTGTATCAGTATTTAGTGGGGTTTTTTAAATAAAGATTTTATTTATTTGACAGAGAGAGAGATCGCAAGTAGGCAGAGAGGCAGGCAGAGAGAGAGGAGGAAGCAAGCTCCCCACTGAGCAGAGCCGACGGGGGGACTCGATCCCAGAACCCTGAGATCATGACCTGAACTGAAGGCAGAGGCTTTAACCCACTGAGCCACCCAGGCACCCCAATATTTAGTGTTTTTGATAATCATACTATGGTTATATAAAATGTTGACATTTGAGGAAAGCAAAGTGAACCAGTATATGAAAATTCTACGATTTTCACAAAAGTCTAAAATTATTCCAATATAAGTTTTTAAAAAATGGAACATGTAGGAAGGAAGGGAGGAAAGAAGGGAAGGAAAGGAAGAAACATGTTAGGGAAAAATAACCAATCAACTGTGATTAAAATTAAATGGAGTGAATTTAAGATTTATACATTTTGTTCCTCTTAAAGTTTTAGAATGGTTTGAGGGGCGCCTGGGTGGCTCAGTAGGTTAAAGCCTCTGCCTTTGGCTCAGGTCATGATCCCAGGGTCCTGGGATCGAGCCCCACATCAGGCTCTCTGCTCAGCAGGGAGCCTGCTTCCCTTCCTCTCTCTCTGCCTGCCTCTCTGCCTACTTGTGATCTCTGTCAAATAAATAAATAAAATCTTTTAATAAATAAATAAATAAATTCTATAGAATGCTTTGAATTGACACTGATGATATGTGGTTAGAGTGTTCAGTTTCCCTTCAACAAAGGAAAAAAGTACACAAACATGGCCATCCAAAGTCTTACATTCAGAAACAACCGAAGTATGGAAGGCAAATAATCAAGTCAACGATTGCTACTGGCAAAGCAGTCACTGGCAAATAAAACTAGTTTTAGCTGCATTAGGAGATCTTCACCAAACCAAATTTTGGACCAAACTCTTAGAACATAATCTAATTTTTTATACTACAAAAATGCCTGTGTGTGTCTATTTTTAACACCGAAATCGTGGGGTGCCTGGATGGCTCAAGTCAGTTAAGCAGCTGCCTTAGGTTCAGGTCATGATCCCAGGGTCCTGGGATGGAGCCTCCCCCCCCCCCCAACCTCAGGCTCTTTGCTCAGCGGGGAGCCTGTCTTTCCATCTCCCTCTGCCTGTCACCCCCACCCCTGCTTGTGTTTTCTCCCTCCTTTCTCTATCAAATAAATAAAATGTTTAAAAAATAACACAGAACTCCAACATCCTGACCCCAACACTCAGAAGAGCTAGGTGAACAGCCTTGTTAGGGGCTCCAAATTCCTTTCAATCTGCCCCCAAAGCCATACCAGTATTTTCTGTGATGTGAAAAGAAAAACTGGGAAGCACTGGCTTAAACTAACATTTCAAATCGCAAAAAAAGCATCTTGAATAATCTCATATCCAACTTGAATACATGTGGAAAAGTCTAGGAAAAATTGCTTTTGAATTGGCTTATCTCAGTACGTTTTCCCTTTTGAAGGTGAAATACTGGACAACTAAGCTCATGGGAATTCTCTACAAATCACAGAAGTTCCACTAATACTAAAAATGGTGAATGTCACATTTCTAATTCAGAACTTGAGCATCTTCAAACTGATGAAGCAAAGGACTCCCAATTTGCAGGGGAAAGTATTTCAAAATGAGCTTGGCAAAGAGAGGAGTATCTAGGTATATTGTACTATGCCTCAGGCAGAGAAAAGTTCTCAACTCAAAGGGACGACTACAATGTTAATTACAAATCAGCATTATTTGATTCAGAAGCCTGGGCTATGTAGACTGGCCAAATGAATCGTCATTTGAGGACAAAACATCATTAAAACCCATTTCAAAACCCTTTCTTATAAAGTTTTCACTCATTTGACCAACTTTACAAATTTGGGACATCTTAAGAACTAAAAATCTTTAAGTAATCTCTATACCCAACATGGGGTTCAAACTCACAACCTTGAGATCCAGAGTCCCAGGCTTGGGGAACCTGGGTGGCTCAGTCAGTTTGGACTGGACTCGTGATTTTGGTTCATGTCATGATCGCAGGGCTGAGACTCAGCCCAGTCGGTTATGCTCTGGGTGTGGAGCCTGCTTAAGAGTCTCTCTTTCCTTCACCCCATCACTCTCCTCCCCAACCTTAAAAAAAAAAAAAAAAAGGGTAGGAGTCCCATGCTCTATGGACTAAGCCAGCCAGGAACCCCACGGGCTAAAAATCTTTAAGGCAGAGAAGCCCCAAACCTTGAGAAATAAAAAAGGATAAATCAAATACCGTTATGATTATATGGTTCACAAAGACCCAAGCCCCACTGGAATTTATTCTTAGATCTGCACCCATATGAAATACTCTCTAAATAAGCGGCATTTCAAATTAAACACTTACATCCTTGATATTGGGCTCTACCTACTTTGCAAATAAAATTATGCACTATCCGGCCAGGTTTCTAAAGAGTTAGCACAGTGCCTGGCACCTAATAAGCACTCATAATCAAGTATCTGAATGATTTAACAGTGGCTCAACCTTCTCTGGGAAGCATTGTGAATTCCGGCCCATCTTTTTCTTCACAGAGGTCATGGCTGTCCGGCCCTAGATACAAAAGCAAGCCTGAACTATCTCATTTCACCAAACTTTCTAAAACCAGTTGTCATCTCACCTCATACAACTCCTTATGCTCCAAATCTTTCATAAAACACAGAAGACTCAAATCATACTAATAAATAGCACTAGAAGTGATGCTCAACAGGATCTCACGTTTATTGAGAAGTGATTAATGGTAAAAAGAAAGGCAATGCCCTTTCCTCATTGGCTGAACAATAAACTGAAGAAACATTCACTACACGTTTTACAATATTTTTCTCTTCCAAAATGCATTTCTGTAAACAAGTTTTTACCACTGTTCTTAGCTTTGAAATCAAATTAATCCTGACTTAATCAGTATAATGTACAAGAACAGAAAGTTTCTTAGGACTCCTAGTACTTTACTTTGAGTAACAAAGGGTCAGAGAAAATGAACCACCCTTAAAGACACAACCTTGGGTAACACTGTTAAATTCTCCAAGACAAAAATTCTTCATAAAAATGTTCTTCCAGTTCGGAAGGGAAAAACCAAATTCCCACTTTCTGGGGTGGAGGCCCAAAATCTTCGAAACTCAAGTGTTCTCCAAGTGCAAATGTCAAAATGGGGAGAGGAAAGGGTTTAAAAATTAGAGAAAACTGTATGCACTTACGGACTTTAAAATCCGAAAAACATAGTAAAAAGACAAAAAAACAAAGCATTATGCTCTGAAATCACAACCAAAGCCAAAATAAAAGGGACATTTTTCACCTAAACTACCTAGAGGGATTTTTTGTTTAGTTTTTTCTTTTTCTTTTTTTTTTCATTTTCCAGTTAAGTCCTATGTCTTTTGTGAAATTCCAATACTTAAACTGCAAGTCTGCAATCGTCTCTGAAGTCAATGAAATTAAGAAAAAAGTCCTAATTCTCTTGAAGGTCATTTTTTTCCTCTTAGGATATGCAGATGCAACCGTTGCTGCAGTCTGTGCAGAACTGCCTTTTATTTGCCACGACCTTGACGTTCCTACAGAGATTAAAAAACAAAAACAAAAACAAATTGAAATGGTTAGACTTATCTGAACATGCTTAAGAATTCAAACTTTAAAGTAACTCAATAAAAATTTAGTTATTTGTGCTGAATAGAATATACCTCACAAATAAAAACTTTTACTTCCTATATTTTAAACTAAAGTAGTAAACAATCATCCCAATTAATACAAAATTGTTTTTCCTTGACTTTAAAATTTCTTGCATGACTTACACAGATCTGTTTTCCAATTACAGTTGGCTTAAGCTAACACTTGTCAATCCTCCCAAATATGGGCCTAATGGAAGTAACTCAAACCATTCATCAAAAGCCTAAAGAAGGGAAGCAGCATATAAAGTATACTAAAAAAAAAACTCTAGGGGCGCCTGGGTGGCTCAGTGGGTTAAAGCCTCTGCCTTCAGCTCAGGTCATGATCCCAGGGTTCTGGGATCGAGCCCCATATGGGGCTCTCTGCTCCGCGGGGAGCCTGCTTCCTCCTCTCTCTCTGCCTGCCTCTCTGCCTACTTGTGATTTCTATCCGTCAAATAAATAAAATCTTAAAAAAACAAAAACAAAAACAAAAACTCTAAGGGGCATCTGGGTGGCTCAGCTGGTTAAGCCACTGCCTTCAGCTCAGGTCATGATCCCAGAGTCCTGGGATTGAGTCCCATATGAGGCTTTTTCCCCTGCTCTGTAGGGAGCCTCCTACTCCCTCAGCCTCTCCCCCTGCTTTGTGCTCTGTCAAATAAATAAATAAAATCTTAAAAAAAAAAAAAAACCCACAACTCTAATAGTACTAGAGTCATTCTATACTAGTGCTAAGGCCTTAGGCATACTCATAGGCCTCAAATTTCCCTTTTTTGTAAAGTGAGGAAACACATCTCACAGAGCAAAAGCCTGGGTAGCTCAGTTGGTTAAAGCCTCTGCCTTCGGCTCAGGTCATGATCTCAGGGTCCTGGGATCAAGCCCCGCATCGAGCTCCCTGCTCGGCAGGGAAACTGTTTCTCCCTTTCCTGTTCCCCCTGCTTGTGCTCCCTGTCAAATAAACAAATAAAATCTTTTAAAAATAAATAAATAAAAGCAAAAACATTAAGTGGTTAGGAGCACACAGGCCTGAACTTAGACTTGATTCATCAATCTGCTTGAGTATTTATCCATGGTAAAATATGATTCCTACTAAAAAGAAGAGCAACTACCACTTATAGGTTTCCATGTTCCAGACACTGTACATAATAATAATGATCTTCATAACCATGCCGCACAGACTGTATTTTTCCTAAGAAAACTAAAGCTCAAAAAATTTCCTTGACCAGTATTACTAATAAGAATCAGGATTCAGGGTGCCTGGGTGGCTCAGTGGGTTAGGCCGCTGCCTTCGGCTCAGGTCATGATCTCAGGATCCTGGGATCGAGTCCCGCATCAGGCTCTCTGCTCAGCAGGGAGCCTGCTTCCCTCTCTCTCTCTCTCTCTCTCTGCCTGCCTCTCCGTCTACTTGTGATCTCTCTCTGTCAAATAAATAAATAAAATCTTAAAAAAAAAAAAAAAAGAATCAGGATTCAGGGGTGCCTGGGTGGCTCAGTGGGTTGGGCCTCTGCCTTCGGCTCGGGTCATGATCTCAGGGTCCTGGGATTGAGCCCTGAGTCGTCGGGCTCTCTGCTCAGCGGAGAGCCTGCTTCCCCTCTCTCCCTGCCTGCCTCTCTACCTACTTGTGATCTGTCAAATAAATTTTAAAAATCTTAAAAAAAAAATCAGGATTCAAACCTAGGGCCATATATAGGCTCTTTCTCAATACCATGTTATTACAAATGCTTATGTAAAAGTCAACGAAGTGAAACTTTGTGATGAATTGACTACCCCTATGGCTAAATTAATCCATAGATACAAAAACAGTATTCAGAAAGAGCAGTTATCTTTTCTTTTAAAGATTTTTATTTACTTGAGAGAAAGCACAGACACACTTGTAAGTGGGAGAAGGAGCAGAGGGGGAGGGAGAGGGACCGGCACTCTGGACTCTTCAGTGTTCCTTTTTTTTTTTTTTTTTTTTTTTTTAAATTTATTTGACAGACAGAGATCACAAGTAGGCAGAAGCAGGCAGAGAGGAAGGAAAGCAGGCTCCCTGCTGAGCAGAGAGCCTGATGCGGGGCTCCATCCCAGGACCCTGGGATCATGACCTGAGCCGAAAGCAGAGGCTTTAACCCACTGAGCCACCCAGGCGCCCCTCTTCAGTGTTTCTGGATTCATCGCTTCTCGGCCTTTTGGCTAAGATCAAGTTTTCTTGATTCAATCTCATTCCCATGCTTCTATTATTTTTTAAGCCAGGAACATGTGGTCTTCTGTCCCTCAACGTATACACCTTCTTTAAAACTTCTTTAACCCCCACAGCTTTCAATGTCTTTTTAAACTTGCATCCACAATTAAAAATTAAATTGCACTGTCTTGTTTTATGTAAAATTAGTCCCAACTCAATCAAAAAGCTCTTAGAAAGTAAAGATGATGTCTTCAACTAACCTCACTCACAAGCTACAGGAGTTTAGCAGTAGGTAACATGCTACAACTGACTTTTAAATAAAATTCTGGTTATTTTTTCTTTCTTTTCTTTTTTTTTTAAGTTTCATTTATTTAAGTAGTCTCTACACCCAACATGGGGTTCAAACTCACAAGCAGGAGATCTAGAGTCATGGCGAGCTCTTCCAACTGAGCCAGCCAGGCGCCTCACAGGTTTATTTTAAATTACGCAAATTACATACAAATAAATAGCATTAGCTGTCTTAATCTCCTGATCAACATCAAGAAAACATCACACTGATACAATTAAGCAAGTTCGATTAACTGCTGTTCTACTTCCAAGTAGTTTTGAAGTGGACACAAAAAATATGCTTATATAATTACAAATAATAAAGATAACATCCATCTTCTCAGTATAAAGATACTTAAGCATTTCCATACTATCTTGAAAAGTAAAATAGATTTGGCACCAATAAAAAAAAAAAACACCAGATTTTATTTTTTTAAGTAGGAAAGGAAAATAGCTTTACAATGGAGAACGTAGTGAACACTTTAAATAAGTGATCAAAATAACATTCCCAATAATGGCATAAACAGCCTCCTAATGTGAGGAACTGAGGACACAAAGTCGCTTCTGTAGTATTCCTGCCAGAGAAACACAATCAGAATGTACTTAATGAGGAAACCTTAGACAAACTGAGGTGCATTCTACAAAAATAAACAGCATAGGGCGCCTGGGTGGCTCAGTGGGTTAAGCCGCTGCCTTCGGCTCAGGTCATGATCTCAGGGTCCTGGGATCGAGTCCCACATCGGGCTCTCTGCTCAGCAGGGAGCCTGCTTCCTCCTTTCTCTCTCTGCTTGCCTCTCTGTCTACTTGTGATCTCTCTCTGTCAAATAAATAAATAAAATCTTTAAAAAAAAATAAATAAACAGCATATATTCTTCAGAAAGGCAATGTCATAAACAAAGCACCTGGGTGGGTGGGGTGTGGTATGCATATGAAAACACTGCAGATTAAAAGAGACCAAAAAGACATGAAAACTACAAGATCCTGGACTGGAACCTGGATCATTAAAAATTGGCTATCAAGGGGGCGCCTGGGTGGCTCAGTGGGTTAAGCAGCTGCCTTCGGCTCAGGTCATGATCTCAGGGTCCTGGGATCAAGCCCCGAATCGGGCTCTCTGCTCAGCGGGGAGCCTGCTTCCTCCTCTCTCTCTGCCTGCCTCTCTGCCTGCTTGTGATCTCTCTCTCTGTCAAATAAATAAATAAAATCTTTAAAAAAAAAAAAAATTGGCTATCAAGGACATTAAGACCTACTGGTAAAATACAAATAAGATTTGTAGATAACAGTTCCGTATGTCAATGTTAAATTTCCTGACGCTGATTAACCACACCGTGGTTATAGTGCATGTTCTTATTTTTAGGGATTAACAGCAAAATATTGAGGAGAAAAGGACCTATCTGAAACCTACTTTCAAATGGTCAGAAAATCACCCATCTCCAAAAAGAAAAATAAAGTAATAAATGTGGCAAAACAGCACAGTGGCAAATCTGGATGAAAAGTATACAGGCATTCTGTGAACTATTCTTGAAATTTCTCTTAAGTTTGAAATTATTTCAAAATAAAGTTAATAAAAATGGGGAGAAAATTACAGTTTTCATTTCATTCTTCTGCAAATACTAGCTACACTAAAACTTAAGTGCAACAAATCATAAAACTTTGAAATGAGTTTATTTCTGGGGCACCTGAGTGGCTCAGTTAAGTGACTCTTGATTTTGGCTCAAGTCTTGAACTCAAGAGTTATGTGATCCAATCCATGCTCAGCAGGGAGTCTGCTGAAGATTCTCTTCCCTCTACCCCTTCTCCCACTCTAAATAAATAAATAAAATAATGAAATTAGTTTATTTCCTCAGACCTACACTAAAAGTCCTTAAACACAGAGCACTTTTTTTTTTTTTTTTGAAGATTTTTATGTATTTATTTGAGAGAGCAAAAAAGCAGAGGGGAGAGGGAGAAGCAGGCTCCCCGCTGAGCAGGGAGCTCAACGCAGGGCTCAAACCCAAGACCCTGAGATCATGACATAAGCCGAAGGCAGATGCTTAACTGAGCCACCCAGGAACCCCAAATACAGAGGATTTTAGCAAAAAAAAAAAAAAAAAAAAAAAAAAGAGGCTCCTGGCTGGCTAGGTTGGTAGAGTGTGCAACTCTTGATCTCTGGGTTGTGAGTTCAAGTCCCATACTTTTAAAAATTTTTGAAAAAAGTTTTTAAGTATATTTTAAAAAGGGCCGCCTGGGTGGCTCAGTCATTGGGCATCTGCTTTTGGCTCAGGTCATGATCCCAGGGTGCTGGGACTGAGCCCTGCATCGGGCTCCCTGCTAAGCAGGGAGTCTGCTTCTCCCTCTCCCACTCCCCCTGCTCCTGTTCCCGCTCTCAGTGTCTCTCTGTCAAATAAATAAATAAAATCTTAAAAAAAAAGGTACATATTTTCTTAAAAAGTTACCTAGCAGTTTTTTTTTTTTACAAGTCTTTTAGAATGAGAAAGGATGACAAAGAGAATGTTCTAACACAAGGACCATTATTTTTAGACACTTTGGGACATTAAAACCTTTTAGGTTTTGGGGCGCCTGGGTGGCTCAGTGGGTTGAGCTGCTGCCTTCGGCTCAGGTCATGATCACAGGTCCTGGGTTCGAGCCCCGTGGGGCTTTCTGCTCGGCAGGGAGCCTGCTTCCTCCTCTCTCTCTGCCTGCCTCTATGCTTACTTGTGATTTCTCTCTGTCAAATAAATAAATAAAATCTTTAAAAAAAAAAAAAACTTTTAGGTTTTAAGGTTCTATTAAAGACTTCTCTTACATCAGCTTTCTTTCACTTTTGTGACTACTTCCTATAACCACTGAGAACAATTCCACTAAATGCTCTGACAATTTATGGCCAAAGGGCTTCACCTGTAGATCAGCTGTATTTGCCAATATGCCTAAGCAACCAGTCTACCCTAGTTAAGATTTAACAAACAAGGGGCGCCTGGGTGGCTCAGTGGGTTAAAGCCTCTGTCATGATGCCGGGGTCCTGGGATCAAGCCCGGCATCGGGCTCTCTGCTCAATGGGGAGCCTGCTTCCCCCTCTCTCTGCCTGCCTCCCTGCCTACTTGTGATCTCTCTGTCAAATAAATAAATAAAATCTTTAAAAAAAATTTAATAAATAAAAAGTAAGGAGGTGGGGGAACCAGGAGAATGATGATGGATATATAATAAAGGGAAGAAAGCAGAAGAGCACATAAAAGCAAAATCAGATCTCCAATGGGTACAAGTCCCAGACAGAATTGCCATGAGCAAAACATACATTTATGTCTTGTTGAACACTCCAGGTTTTTTTTTTTTTTTTAAAGATTTTATTTATTTATTTGACAGAGAGAGATCACAAGTAGATGGAGAGGCAGGCAGAGACAGAGAGGGGGAAGCAGGATCTCCGCCGAGCAGAGAACCCGATGCGGGACTCGATCCCAGGACCGAGATCATGACCTGAGCCGAAGGCAGCGGCTTAACCCACTGAGCCACCCAGGTGCCCCCACCAGCTTTTTTTTTTTTTTTAAAGATTTATTTATTTATTTGACAGACAGAGACCACAAGCAGGCAGAGAGAGAGGAGGAAGCAGGTTCCCTGCTGAGCAGAGAGTCCGATGTGGGGCTCGATTCCAGGACCCTGGGATCATGACCTGAGCCGAAGGCAGAGGCTTTAACCCACTGAGCCACCCAGGCGCCCAACACTCCAGCTTTTATACACGAAGATGCTACTGACTCATCATAACAGAGAAAGTGGTATGTCAAGTTTTTTTTTTTTTTCCCATGGTGCTGTCATGTGGAACCAGCCAATGACAGCCCATCCCTTTTTTAAATCTAGTGCTTCCATGGGACACCTGAGTGGCTCAGATGGTTAGGCATCTGCCTTCGGCTCAGGTCATGATTCCAGGGTCCTGGGATTGAGCTCTGCATCCGTCTCCCTGCTCGGCAGGGAGTCTGCTTCTACCCCTTTTTCTCCTCCTGATTGTGCTCTCTCACTCCGTCAAATTAAAATAAAATAACATAATATAACATAATGTAATATAAAATAAGTAAAATAAAATCTAGAGCCACAGGCCAGACAGTTACAGTGAGATGTGTGGTAAGAACAAGCTGAAGTGGTCAGTCAAGGTTAAGCTCCCGCCATGGATTTGCTATCTGCAATAAAGTAAACATAAGATCCTCAAGAACAAACACAAAATTAACTACAAAGTCCCAGTTAACCAGAAAACAACCAAATGCTAGAAGGGAAGATGCATGCATTCCTAGAGCTTAAGGATCTTGTACTGGTAATAAAGAATAGAGGAAAATCACAGCCAAGATCTTACTGAATTCACATCCCACCCCCAAATTTCCCATTAGGACACTTTCATCCTAATCTTCAAATCAATCCAAAATCTCAACAAGAACAATAACGAGTCTAAAGAAACAATCTTAAGAAATAAAGATAAATTTAAAGACATTAAGACAGGCGCCTGGGTAGCTCAGTCATTAAGTGTCTGCCTTTGGCTCAGGTTTATGATCCCACGGTCATCCCGGGAAGCCATTAGGCTTCCGGCTCTTCGGGAAGCCTGCTTCTCCCTCTCACACTCCCCCTGCTTGTGTTCCCTCTCTTGCTGTCTCTCTGTCAAATAAATAAATAAAATTTTTAAAAATAATAAAGATATTAAGAAATGTAAACCAAGGGAAGAAGTTTCTAGCCTTCAGTATCTGGTCTGCCACTTAAAAACTAGAGGTAATACCCATACTAATCATCCATTCCACCTGAGTCCTTACCCAGTTTATATCTAAGATTATAAAATACAAAACTTCATCTCTAGGAAATATTCCAAAAACCACAAGGTGGCAATGTTACCTAAAATATGCACATTTGAAACCTCTTCCAGTAATACATATTTATCTTTCTGCAGATTTATTTTTTTCCTCTAAACTTAATATCCTCTTGTTTCTACTACCATCCTACTCTCTCCACTTTTAAGAAGCCCTTAAATACAACTGAGACATATATTTATTTGCCGGCTATAATTTTATTGACCTTAAAAACTGATATTCACCCCTAAAATTAAATTTACTTCTATACCCCTCAACTAATTTTTTTCTACGTCCCCAGGGGCCTTGAGAGAAAGGAACAGAAATTTCAGTGTCCCTGGCTGAACATAAGAGAATGTGGATGGGCTAACATGATAAAATATGATTATACTAAAATCACTTTCATAGAGTGAAATCTAAAAAACAAAACATATGAATAAACAAAGCAGAAACAGACCCATAAATACAGAGAAAAACTGATGGTTGCCAGAGGGGAGGTGGGAGGGATGGGCAAATGGGTGAAGGAGAGTGGGAGATAGTCTTCAAGGTATGGAATGAGTAAGAGGATAAAACATACAGCAAGGGAAATATAGTCAATGGTACTGTATTATGACATAGCCTTACATGGCAAGAGTTGGTAGCTACATTTGTGGTGAGCAGAATATAACATACTAACTTGTCCAGTGAAATCACTATGTTGTACTTGGACACCTGCGTGGCTCAGCTGGTTGGGCGTCCCACTCTTGATTTTGGCTCCAGTCGTGGCCTCAGGGTCACGGGATTGAGCCCCTCGTGGGGCTCTCCACTCAGCACAGAGTCTGCTTAAGACCCTCTCACGCTTTCCCTCTGCCCCTCCCTAACCCTCCCTCTCTAAAATAAATATATCTTAAAATATATATATCTTCAAGGTGCCTGGGTGGCTCAGTTATTTAAGTGTCTGACTTCAGCTCAGGCCATGATCTCAGGGTCCTGAGATCAAGCACCCTGGCTGGCTCCCTGCTCAAGAGGGGTCCGCTTTTCCCTCTCCCTCTCCCCACCCCACTCACTGTTCTCTAAGAAATAAAATCTTTAAAAAAAATCTTCTACCTTCTCATCCCCTTTTAAGTTTTTCTAGGTGCATAAATGGACACTTAGTTTGAATGAATTTCTGGGAACCGAAGTAGGAGCAACAAGACGAAGTTAATGCATTCACATTTCCTATCATCAAATTCTTTCCAAGACTGCTAATTAGAAGCTGAACTCCTATACACATTTTACCAAAAGGGTTATAAGTAAAAAGCCTAGATAATCCACAATTTTCAGTACCTGAATAATAAATCTGCTATGAACAGAACAAGGATAAGATAAATCACACATTAACATTTTTTAGCTTAACTAAGATAATGAGAAAACACTAGCTCCAAATCAAATGAAATGGTGTGACAGTCTTGACTATTCTCTAAATCACTCATTGGCCTTCCAGTAAAAACATTTGAACCAAAACTAATTTCACAATAAAACCAATTTCTCTAAACACTGCAGAATATAATTCAACAAATAAGGTTTTTAATAGCTTCTCAAATCCCCTCCATTCTCAGTACAAACATATTTCGCATTTGACAGATAAATTCAGAATGAAGTAATCATTAGAATAAGATTTCCGGACATCTGATGATACTCTCCAGCTCTAACTCCAAAAATATCTTGTAGAACCATTAACAACTCCCTCAATATCTTTCTAGTCCAAGCTACTGTCATCTCTCATCTGGAATGTGCCAGACTCTTAAAGACCTCCCTTTCACTCTTGTGCCCTCTTCAGTGTATTCTAAGGCTCAGACCCCAAAATGGAAATTCATTAGCACTTTTAAGTACCATGCCAAAAGTTACTGAAGAATCTGATGATCCAAAATAAACAAGTACATATTTATATAGATCATAATCATTCATAAAAAACCTCTATGAAACCTGTATGCAAAGAATTTGTATGTAACTTAATTCTAACACCCACAGTAAGGTATTTCTCTGATTTACAAGAAATGTGAAAGCAGGATGGCTGGGTGGCTCAGATGGTTGGGCATCTGCCTTTGGCTCAGGTTGTGATCCGAGAGTCCTGGGATTGAGCCCCACATTGGGCTCCTTGCTTGGCAGAGAGACTGCTTCTCCCTCTCCCTACAGCTCCCCCTGCTTATGTTTTCTCCATCTCTATGTATCAAATAAATAAGTAAAACCTTAAAAGAAACTACTAAAGCTCCAAGAAGTTTACTTGCTCTAATCAGTCATAGTGGTAGATATATTAGGTTTTCTAGAGTGCTTAGACTTTCTGCTACTATAAATATGATATGTTAAGACCACAGAATCTAGAATTCATGCTCTCTATAATTATCAACCAGTATACACAAATTAAGGCCCATAATACGTAACATACTTTATAGAATCCTTTCCTCCTCTGAAAAATACTTTTTTTTTTTTTGACAGAGAGAGATCACAAGTAGGGAGAGAGGCAGGCACGGGGAGGGGGGGACACAGGCTCCCCACTGAGCAGAGAGCCCGACGTGGGGATTGATCCCAGGACCCTGGGATCATGACCTGAGCCGAAGGCAGAGGCTTTAACCCACTGACCCACCCAGGTGCCCCCCAAAATGGATTACCTTTAAAAATCAGCCTTTAAAATCTTAGCTTGGGCAACTTCAAGATGGCTAGTGGCCACTAAATATTACAGCTTAAAATTAACAACTCTAAAAAATTTAACGTGCGCACAGAAAGGAAGATACAATAAAAGGAACTAAATAATGCAAAACTTCAGGCACCTGATCAAATAGAGATCCAGAAAAGTACGGAAAGATTCTGAGGAATCTGAGGTGCCTGGGTGGTGCAGTTGGTTAAGCATCTGATTCTTGGTTTTGGCTCAAATCATTATCTCAGGGTTCTGGGATCAAGCCCCACATAGGGCTCTGCTGAGTGAGGAGTCTGCTTAATCTCTCTCCCTCTCTCCCTTCCACTTGTGCTCTCACTCCCCCTCTAAAATAAATCAATCTTTAAATAATGTAAAACTAGTGTCTCTTAGAAACAGCCACAATGTCTCTAAAAAGTAGATTATAACATCAAGCCACAGGGGCACCTAGGTGGCTTGGTCAGTTAAGTGTCTGACTCTCAATTTTGGCTAAGGTCGTGATCTCAGAGTCATGAGATCCGGACCCATGTTGGGTTCCACAATGGACATGGAGCCTGCTTAAGATTCTCTATCTCCCTCTGACCCTCTCACTTAAAAAATCTTTTTCCTGGGCGCCTGGGTGGCTCAGTGGGTTAAGCCGCTGCCTTCGGCTCAGGTCATGATCTCAGGGTCCTGGGATCGAGGCCCGCATCGGGCTCTCTGCTCAGCAGGGAGCCTGCTTCCCTCTCTCTCTCTCTCTGCCTGCCTCTCCATCTACTTGTGATCTCTCTCTGTCAAATAAATAAATAAAATCTTTAAAAAAAAAAAAAAATCTTTTTCCTTAAATAAATAACATCAAGTTACAGGTACAGGATATTAGTCAAAGAGACTGCCACCTTTTAATGGACAAAAAAAAGTATAGGCAAATAATTAGAGACTCACAATATTGATAGCTAATTAAAAATGGGCAAACTGCTCAAAATACTACAATACTAAAAAGCACTGCCATGTTTATCAAACACGTGAGTTCTAACACTGCTTTTAAAGATGAAGTCTTGAGATGAACAGATAACAGACTTTTGGGGGAAAAGACAGGACTACAGTACAAAGAAAGAATCTTTAGAAACCAAATGTACAGGAAAAATAAGCATGAGCAATTTGAGGTAAGAGGCACACAAAACACTTACTAATGATATATATAATCCAGGAGTTCTCAAACTTGAAAAATACAAGACAATCACATATAGATAAGAGCTGATAAAATGCAGATTCCAAGGACTTGTCTCTACAGATGCTCCTTGAGTAGGTGAGAGAGGACAAGAATCTGCAGTTTAAGTATTCACTGATGGCAATTTATGTAAACTGAGAAACTTCTCCATCAACTTGTAATCCCATAACAAAATGCCTATGGAGCTCACTAAATTAAATTACTAATAAGTCTGGGTGTAGAGCCTAGTTACCAGCATTTCTGTAAATACTTTCCAGGTGACTCAAAGCTTATTTCATATCATTGTTACCATCTTTTTGTTTATACTCTGAAACACTCATCTAGGTCCACCCTGCTCCCCTCCCCATCCCTCTGCAGGCTTATGGATTTCAAGTAAAGTAACACTTGCTATAAATGATTTGAAATTACCCAAGAACTTGTCTGGGTTCTAGTTCTGGCTCACCACTAAACAGAAATAATCTTGCAAATCTGTGTAAAAAATGAGAGTGAGATAGACTAGAACCTTCCCACTCAATTTTAGAACCTTTTCAGAGTACATTACATCCAGAGTCATTTGTGTTTCCCCTTATTCCTGCTGCCTGTCATTAGCAGCAGCTTTCACAAGGTTGTGCAGAGTGGATCCAATTAGCTCCATTTTGATGCCTGTGATGAAGTAAGTATATCCTGAGCGCTTAAACAAAGGTTTAAATTTTCAATTAATTATGCTCTCCTCATATACCTTCAAAGAGGTGAATGGCATCAGTAGATAACAGAACATTGTTGTTAACTGTTTTGAATGATAAATGTGGGGGCACCTGGCTGGCTCAGTCGGTAGAGCATGTGATTCAACCTCAGGGTTGTGAGCTGGAGCTCACACTGGTGCAGAGATTAAAGATAAAATCTTTAAAAAAAAAAAAAAAAAAAAAAAAGATAAATGAGAAGATGCAGCAAAGCCAAAGAACAAAAACAGCTTTGGGGAAAGACAAATTCCAGCTCATCTACAACTTAGCTAGTGATCTTGAGAAAGTTATACCTTCTAAATCGCAGTTCCTTAACTGTAAAATGAAGACAATTTTATAAAAACTTTAAGAAGGTGGGGAGGGGGACCCTAGGTGGCACAGTTGATTAAGCATCTGACTCTCGGTTTCGGCTCAGGTCATGATCTCAAGGACGGGAGATGGAGCCCAGGACCAGGCTCCATCCACGCTGAGCGCAGAGCCTACTTTAAGGCGGGGGGGGGGGGGGGGGGGGATGGTGGTGAGGGAACCAAAACCAAAACTTCATATACTGCTGGGCCCAACCAACCTCTCCAGCTTTACCAATTACCATTCTTTCCACTTCTCATTATTCTGAAAACAACCTAAGCATTCATGAGATCATGTTTATGAATATGATCTGTCTTGTCTCCCCTTCCTAGAACGCCCTCCCCACTTTTCTACTGGGCAAATTCCATATAATGGTCCATGGGCTTTGGGGCCAAAGAGACTTGTTTCTATTCAGAGGCAGCTCCAACATATTTCCATTTATCATTTATTAAGACAAAACTGAAACAAAAGCATACGTCAGAACTTCACTACTTCATCCATGATTTGAGCAACTTCTTTGCTAAACCAGATAATTTTCAAATTCTGGAAGACTATTTCCTCAGATTTCTGTGCTATTCAAAATATGCAGAGCCACAGACATGACACACTTAAATTTAATCTGCATTAATATTTTCTCTATCACTTTAAGGGTAGACAACAAAAACCAAGTCCTGATTTACATACATAGCATTTGTCAATTTTTTAAAAAGATTTTATTTGTCAGAGACAGGGCACGCACATGAGCATGCGTGCACAAGTGAGCTCTAGAGCAAGAGAGCACTAGTGCACAAGCAGAGGGAGTGGCAGGCAGAGGGAGAAGCAGGCTCCCCGCTGAGAAAGGAGCCCAAGGGAGGACTCAATCCCAGAACCCTGGGATCATGACCTGAGCAGAAGGCAGACTAACTGACTGGGCCACCCAGGCGTCACAGCATTTGCCAATTTTCATGGTGTAAATAACATGGCAGAGCTATGTAATACATAGTTTATATACAGTATTATACATTGATAAAACAGATGTAAATAACCTCAAGTGATAAATTTGAGTATTATGGTTTAACAGTAGTAATAATTGTATTCTAAGTTTATGTAGTTTAATTTTCTTACAAACTGGTTTATAATGTATTTAATATAAATACAAAGGTATTTAAGACATCTTTTAATACAATGTATTTAATTTTAATGTCAAAATAATGTTAACAGCCAGCTTGCTAAAATTTCTTTTTTAAGATTTTATTTATTTGTCAGAGAGAGAGAGAGAGAGAGCACGAGCATAGGCAGGCAGAGTGGCGGCAGAGGGAGAAGCAGGCTCCCCAGTGAGCAAGGAGCCTGATGTGGGACTCGATCCCAGGACGCTGGGATCATGAACTGAGCCGAAGGCAGCCGCTTAACCAACTGAGCCACCCAGGCATCCCATAAAAAAATTTTTTTTAAAGATTTTATTTATTTGACAGAGAGTGAGTGAGTGAGAAAACTAGCAAGCAAACAAGCACAAATTGGGGGAGTGGCAAACCCTGGGATCATAACGTGAGCCGAAGGCAGACACTTAACCAATGGAACCACCCAGACACCCTGCTAAAATTCTTCAAAGCTAAGCAGCTCACAATTAGCCAGCTCCACATCATTGACATCACTGAAATACCAATTCCACAACTTATTAAGCAATGAGACCCTATACAAATAACCTCTTTGAGCCTGCTTCCTCATCTAAAATGAGAATATACCAAACATTTATGTGCCCCTTGTGCCAAGCTCTGTGCTATCATCTGAGTGTTTATTACTCATTCTGACATGGTTCAAATGTTCCTTCCTCCATGAAGCCCTCCTAAATTTCCCCAAATGTATCACTCTTTTTCAGAAAACCATTTCTTCATTATACTCTATTGCAGCTATTATCCCGCAAAGGTGACACCTCATTTAAACACAAACATTTGTTCAAAGACGGATACAAAGGGCATCATTCAAGGAGATCCAAATTCAGAGTCATCTATTCTCTTCTAGTCCTCCCTTAAGGAGGCTGCAGAAAGGCACTTCATCTATCCACAAAGCAAGGAAGGTGATGAGTAACTATGAGTTACTGTGCTATTCAAAGTATGCAGAGCCACAGACATGACACACTTAAATTTAATCTGCATAATATTTTCTCTATCACTTTAAGGGTAGACAATTAACAAAAACCAAGTCCTGAAACAGAATTTCCTTAACCCTTTCGGCAGAGAGACAAGTAAGTTATCCGCAAGACCAAAGTAGACATAAACATCCTTAGAATTTTACAAAAAGCTCAGGTTTGCCATTTCAATTAAAACAGGACACCGAGGGACGCCTGGGTGGCTCAGTTGGTTGAGCAGCTGCCTTCGGCTCAGGTCATGATCCCAGCGTCCTGGGATCGAGTCCCACATCGGGATCCTTGCTTGGTGGGGGGCCTGCTTCTCCCTCTGCCTGCCATTCTGTCTGCCTGTGCTCGCTCGCTCTCCCTCTCTCTCTGACAAAAAAAAAAAAAAACAAAAAAACAAACCAGGACACCGAGCATTGCATTAGTTCTGAAGAGGCAATTTAAACCAGTGGTGGAAGGCAGAAATACTAAATCGAAAGGAACAATATGCCATGATTATTTATTCCCTAAGAATTTAATAAGAAAACACATCTGGCTAAAGTTACATATTCTAACTTTTCTATCACAAATTTTACTTGTGTATTTTTAATTTTTTTCTAAAGCTGAAAATGGAGCAGGGGTGCGTGGCTTGCTCAGTCAGTGGAGCAGGTGACTCTTTTTTTTTTTTTTTTAAAGATTTTATTTATTTATTTGACACAAGTAGGCAGAGAGGCAGGCAGACAAAGAGGAGGAAGCAGGCTCTCTGCAGAGCAGAGAGCCCGATGCGGGGCTCGATCCCAGGACTCTGGGATCATGACCCGAGCCGAAGGCAGAGGCTTTAACCCACTGAGCCACCCATGCGCCCCAAGAAGCAGGCGACTCTTGATCTCGGGCTCATGAGTTAAAGCCCCACACTGGGCACAGAACTTAGTCAAAGAAAAAGAAAATGGAGCCAAGGTTGACAGCTTCAAGTATTTCCCAACAACTGATTAAAGGTCCAAATCAAAGAGTTAGGAAGATGGCCATAAAGGAAAAACAAAAAACAAAAAAACCCACAAAACCTCCTTATAAAGAGAAACACTGGGGCACCTAGGTGGCTCAGGCAGTTAAGTGTCCAGTTCTTGATTTCGGCTCAGGTCAGGATTTCAGGGTAGGAGAGATTCCTCCTGCTTGAGATATTCCCTCTCCCTCTGCCCCTCCCCTTCCTGCTTTCTCTTTGGGGAAAAAAAAAAAGAGACAGAGAAACATTACTTGGACCAACATCATAGGAAAACTGGATTTTAAGAAAAAGGTAACACTTCTCTTAAATAATCATTTCTATATTCCTCTGATAAATCTTCAATATGTTTTATTTTTATATTTTTTTAAGCTTTTATTTGAGAGAACATGAGAGAGAGAGCATGTGAGCGCGTTGGAGGGAGAAGCAGACCCTCTGATGAGCAGGGACCCTGCTGCTGGGCTGGATCCCAGGACCCCAGGATCATGACCTGAACCAAGGCAGGCACTGAGTGAGCCACCCAGGGACCCCCTCTTCAGTATGTTCTAGGTAATAATTTTTTCATTAATACTAATGCAGTAAATATTTTTAAAATATCCATATATCTTATCTGTACTAAGATTTACTGGGACTCCTATCAGTCCTTTCTGTCATCCATGTCCTTCTAGCCTCAAGTCCTTTATTTCTTATATGTAGTAAGTAATAGGTCAGAAATTACGAAACAGAAATAACCTTCCTAAAAAGACCTGTTCAGTAGCATACATTCCTTTCATGAATTTTGAATGTTATCTTGGGCTAGCTAACCCTCTTATTCTTGATTTCTCTGGTACAGACTATTCCATGTATAAATCTTCTCTACAAGGTATCTAATAAAAGTTCTTTTGGTCTCTTCTTGAAACCCTCCCATGACTAAGAACTCCATTTCTGGAAAGTTCTCCCTTCTATTTACAAAAATCTTCCTCCCTATAACCTGTATTCATTGGTTCTGGTGCTATCTTCTGACAAGGAGAATAAACCCATTAGTCTTTTGTTTTTAAGTAAAACCTATGCTCAGCATGGGGGTTGAACTCATGACCCTGAGATCAGGACATCACTATTCTACCAACTGAGCCAGCCAGACACCGCCTAACCTACCAGTCTTAAAGGCATTTGATACAAGCTATCATATTCTCCTTCCAAATCATCTAAGCTAAACATTCTGATGAACACAGGGATATGATGAGAAACAAATAACGTGTATGAAACACATCACTGGAAGAAGTGAGCTGTTGCGTATTCAGTAATGATAATTATAATTACCATGTACTGGTTCATCTTTACTTCTACAAGCTTCTCACTGTCTTCCATGCAAAGGTAATGACAAGGAGTACCGGATGATTTATGGAATTGTTTAATCACTGCTATATCACACACCTGAAACTACTATAACACTGTATGTTAACTAGAATTAAAATAAAAACTTAAAAAGGTAACATCAAGGAGCTCCTCCATCCTGATTCAAATGAAACCTTCCTTTCTTTTAAACTCTAGAATTTTTTTTTTTTTAAAGATTTTATTTATTTATTTGACAGAGAGAGATCACAAGCAGGCAGAGAGGCAGGCAGAGAGAGAGGAGGAAGCAGGCTCCCTGCTGAGCAGAGAGCCCGATGCGGGGCTCGATCCCAGGACCCTGAGATCATGACCTGAGCTGAAGGCAGCAGCTTAACCCACTGAGCCACCCAGGCGCCCCATAAACTCTAGAACTTTTTTAAACTAATTTTGTGCCTTTCTCAGTTTCCTTCTATATCAAACTAACTGCATGAACATTTCATTCAATTCCTTTTTCCTAAGCCAACCTCCAACAAGCTTCCATTGTGGAGAAACCTACTCCACAAATACCAATTAGACTTGCTCTTAAACTGTACAGGACTTCTTGTTCCAAATTATCTATAGTCACAGATGTGGACTGCCCTGAACTATGTTTATTCTTCCCCCAAGCACCTCTGGCTACCTTCTATACATCTTTCAAGGCTCAGCTCAAAAGATCACCTCTTCCAGAATTTCTTCTGTGACCAACCCACCCACAACCCAGGCTGGTTTAGGCAGTCCTCACTTTCAAACTGGCACCCTGTACGTATCTTGAGAAACTGCTTTGTTTTGTATGCTTACCTGTCACTAATGTAAGGCTCCCTGACAATACACTCCAGATTTCTCAGTAGTATCTAGCATACAGCAAAGAAAAGATATAGGGGTGCCTGGGTGGTTTGGTCTTTAAGTTCTGCCTTCGGGTGAGGTCATGACCCAGGGTCCTGAGATCAAGCCCCGCATCAGGCTCCCTGCTCCATGGGAAGCCTGTCGCTCCCTCTCCCACTCCCCTTGCTTGTGTTCCGTGTCTCTGTCAAATAAATAAATAAAATCTTTAAAAATAAATAAATAAATAGGGGCGCCTGGGTGGCTCAGTGGGTTAAAGCCGCTGCCTTCGGCTCGGGTCATGATCCCGGGGTCCTGGGATCGAGCCCCACATCGGCCTCTCTGCTCTGCAGGGAGCCTGCTTCCTCCTCTCTCTCTGCCTGCCTCTCTGCCTACTTGTGATCTCTGTCTGTAAAATGAATAAATAAAATTAAAAAAATAATAATAATAAATAAATAAAAATAAAAATATAAATAAATAAATAAATAAATAAATATAGATCTGTCAGGACCTTGCTATATTCCCTCTCCGTCTCTGTGTGTCAAATATACAAATAAAATCTTTTTTTAAGATTTTATTTATGATTGACAGAGAGAGATCACAAGCAGGGGGCAGCAGGCAGAGGGAGAAGCAGGCTCCCTGCTGAGCACAGAGCCCAATGTGGGGCTCAACCCCAGGACCCTGGGATCATGACCCGAGCCGAAGGCAGACGCCCAACTGAGCCACCTAGGAGCCGCCATAAATAAAATCTTAAAAAAAAAAAAAAGGAGGGGGTGCCTGGGTGGCTCAGTGGGTTAAAGCCTCTGCCTTTGGCTCAGGTCATGATTCCAGGGCCCTGGGATGGAGCCCCGCATCAGGCTCTCTGCTCAGCGGGAAGCCTGCTTCCTCCTCTCTCTCTCTGCCTGCCTCTCCGCCTATGTGATCTCTCTGTCAAATAAATAAATAAAATCTTCAAAAAACAAACAAACATTGTAGGACAGATGTGAATAGGCATTTTTAATCAATGCATGTTCACTGCAATGTTATTTCAGCTGGAAAAAAAAGCAGCTGACAAATCTAAAAATTAAGGATTGGTAAATTATAATAAATCTATGAAAGAATACTATGAAGCCATCAAAAGTGATGTCACAGAAGAATATTTAACAATTAGGCAAAGGTTCTAAATAAATGCAGAAAGCAGGTTACAAAATAGTACCTGAAGTACACAACAGAGTAAACCACATATGGGAGATACCCCTAAAATTTGCTGAAGTTTCAAGCCAGATAAATCCAATGCTTGAAGCTTCTAGGATACTGAATTACAACACGGAACAGAACAAGTTGCTAATAGTAGGCTAAAATGGCTATAGTTCTGCTTCAGTGTGTTCTGCCAAGATACATACCCAATCATGGAACTTTAGAATAGCTGTGACATCATTTTCAGGATGAAGCTTACGTATTTCCCCACTTGAGTTACTATGCCCACTTGGCACAATTTTTTGGAATCTTGTAAATAATACACGAGTGCACATACAAACACCCCACCTAAAAGGAGTCTACTGCCTCAATGAGCTAACAGTTTGACTCTCATGAAATTTGTTTTATCTTGGAAGCCTAAAAAAGACTAGCTTTACATCAGTTATGTAAGAATGTTAAGGTCAACAGTAGGCAAGAGAAGTAAGGCAATACTGACTGAAATGTTAACTGGGTTTCGAAGCAATCATAGGTACCTTCCTGAAACCTTAGCAATCTTTTCTAACAGAAGGTAAACTAAAAAGTAATCTGACACAAGTATGGTCGAAGCTTTCATTTTTTTTTTTTTTAATTTTTGGTAATTTGTTCACCAGCCTGAGAACAATTCATATACTCATTCACCAGAAGTCTTTATGGAATGGTTTTAAGAAAGATCCATTAGTTGGCTTAACAAAGACCCTAAACCTTGATTATTACCACTCACTATGAAAACATCACAAAGCTGGTCAATTCCAACATATGACTTACACCTCCTTATGAAGTTGAATTATTATTCACTGAACTGCTCCAGTGAATTTAGTACAAACTTGATTAAAAGTCTACATAAATTAACAGCGCTCAAATTTGCTACTTCATTTTTAAATCCAAGTTTCCCCACTATTTCCAATACATACAAGTCAATCTTATCATTTATGCTGTACATTCCTGTCTTTGCCCTATTTTTGTTTTTGCCTTCCTATTTTTTTTTTTTTTTGCCTTCCTATTTTTAATCACAACATGTGGGACAGAACTTTGCAGATGAAAGCAAGCAGATTCATAATATGGGATTGACATTACGCATGTTTCAAGTGGTTGAACTAAGCACCTGGATGCCCCTCACACACTTTAATAATCAACTGTGAAACTACATGACGCTTAAAAGGTCATGGCCTCCCATCCTTGAGTTCCTCTATTCTTCTCTTAAAGATTTTATTTATGGGGGCGCCTGGGTGGCTCAGTGGGTTAAAGCCTCTGCCTTTGGCTCGGGTCATGATCTCAGGGTCCTGGGATCCAGCCCCACATTGGGCTCTCTGCTCCGCGGGGAGCCTGCTTCCTCCTCTCTCTCTGCCTGCCTCTCTGCCTCCTTGTGATTTCTGTCTGTCAAATAAATAAATAAATCTTAAAAAAAAAAAAAAATTAAAAAAAAAAAGATTTTATTTATGTATTTGACAGAGAGAGAGAGAGATCACAAGTAGGCATAGAGGCAGGCGGTGGGAGATGGGGGTGGGGAGCAGGCCCCCCCCCCCGCCGAACAGAGAGCCTGATTTGGGGCTCGATCCCAGGACCCTGAGGTCATGACCTGAGCCAAAGGCAAAGGCTTAACCCACTGAGCCATGCAAGCACCCCCTTAAGTTCCTCCAGATACAGGACACTGTTAAAACATCCTTAGAGCCTTTCAGATGTCTGGTGAAAATAATCAGTAAACCATTTCCTCAAGATTATGGCAGATTTTAAGTTAAACCAGTAAACTTTGGGGAAGGGAAAAGAGGAATTTAAAGAAAAAGTTTTTTGACAGTGAACTTTTCATAATGTGGTTCTATACTTCTAGCATCACTGACAAACATATCTCCATTTTTTATTCATCTGCACACAGAAGGCAACCATCCTGCTTTAGCTGGACAACTATGCATCTCTGAGTCTGTGTTATCCAGGTGGAGAATCTAATCATACAGCCCTCCTCCTTCTACTGCTCAAAAAATAAACTTATAGAGGCGTAACAAGTGCCTCAGATCCTCTATCAAATATATAAAACCTGTATGAATTCATGACAAACCTAAGAAAAATATATTTACATAAACTTAATATTTACATTTGAAGCTAACCACTTAGGATTCTCTCAATCATTAATGTATCTTTAAAAAAAAAAAAAAAAAGTCTTCTTGCCCATAATAATCTTTTCACCTACTTCCTACATTTAAATATGTCAAAGTCCTAGATAACATAAACTCTGCCCCAACTCGTATTTTACCATTCTCTATGGTCTTAAAGTTTACATTCACTCAATACACACAGACCAAGCATTACCAACACTTTCCAATAAATTCCAACTCTTTAGTTTGGACCTATTCCCCATCACTCTGCCCAAACTGTCACTTGTTACAGAGGGGGAACAAGAGGTTACTCTTCAGGAATACAAAAGAATTTTAAGAGCAAGAGATCAGCTTTTTATGATTATCTGTTTCCAAGTTTTATATAATACATACTATGTTTCCAAATGGGAAAAGGGTTTTGGAAAAAGTAACTAAGCAGAACACTAAGGAGGACAGGAACAAGGAAAAAGTTCCAAAACATTCCCTAATACTTCCAGTAATCAAAGGCAAGCAAAAAGCGATGTCAGGGCTTGGTGGCACACCAACTCCTGACTTAACCACCTTACCTGAGTTAAGCCAAAAGTTAATTGTAACAGAACTTTAACCTTTTCTCTGCCGTATTAAGGCCTCAATCTTTTCCTACTTGAATTTTCATGGTTCTATCACTTCAATTATTCCCTTTGCATTTCTTCTGGCCTTGTTCTTCACCTCTTTTGCATCATTTAAATTCTGCTTTCCGTTAACTTAAGCTCACATTTCTACATACTAAGCCAAAAAGTAACATCAATTATACTTCCATAAAGGCTTAAACTGTTAAGTGATACGTTTGTTATTTACAGAGCTTTTATTAACCATTCAGAATACCTCTCCTGTTCTCTCTAGTTCCTTCTCCTTCGTTGTAAGTCTTAAGAATGGTAAACTGGTTACCTTTTTAACACTTTCTTCTTCCTCTTGGCGTTTCTCATAGTGTGAGAAGTCATCAAAAATCGAAGTGGTGTGCTTGTAGCTGGCTATGATTTTCAACACCTGCTTAGCCTTTTCCAGAGGCACTTCCTGAGTGTCCCTGGAGTTGGTCACTGGTTTATTCTCGTTGTTCTCTAGGCGAATGTGTCGCAGTTGGCTATTGGGAACGTCCTTCACAAAAATCCACCTGACATCAAAACGACCCTTCCATTTGTCCTGGGACCACACACCTGCACATGTGTTGTAGTCCACAGCAGATTTCATTTCTGCAACGCCACAGAAGTGTCCACTGCCGTTGACACTGAAAAGTAAGTAAACGGGGCCTTTCCCGTTCATGGAGCGATAAGCAGCATCCAGTCTCTTGTTACCGTGCTCTGTGCTGCACCAGATATTATACTTAATGGAACGGTGAATATCGTCCTCAGAGTAGCTCTTAATGATGAAAACCCGGCCATGTTTCAGATTCCAGTCAAAATCCTTGGGGTTATAGTTGTTAATGGACCGCAGCTTCTCCAACACTGGGTGAGGTTCTGAAGGAGTAGATCCAGATCCAGCCTGAGACTGTCCTACTCCATTACCATCCACCCCATTATGACCGAACCCACTGCCACGGTTCCGAGGTGCTACCCAGCGGGTTGGCTGAGTTGCCTGTTGCTGGACTGAGAGTTGGGCAGGCTGTGGTGGAGGTGGGGGCAATGGCTGTGTTTGTTGCCCCACGGATGCCTGAGCCACTGGTGGGCTATTGTTAGCCTGCTGACCTACAGGCTGGGGAGACCCCTGGGTTGGCTGCTGACCTATGTTCTGAACCAAAGCCTGTGAGGGGGCTTTTGCCACAGGACCCTTATTATCCCAAGTTCCAATATCCATGTTATGCTTTATTGGGGGTGGTGGAAGACTTGACCCTGCAATGCCATTCTTGGTCTTCAACTTCGGTTGCTGTTTTGCCGGCTTGCTAGCAATATCAGCCCAAGATGCTGGTTTTGGAGGAGCAATGGTAGCTGGAGGCAAACTATTGGAAGCCACGATGTTACCAGTAATGGACCCACTACCAACTGCAGAACCTACAACTTTTGGAACATTGCTTGCAACTTCTGTGCTACCCAACTTCAGTGCTGCCATCCCTTGGTCTATAGTATTCATGCCAGGAGCCTTATTGAGGGTCTCACTGGCAAAAGCGGACTGTCCATCAATCATGGCTCCACCTAAGGAGCTAGGTGCATAAGCATAATTGCTACTATATCCAGAGCTCTGAGTAGACTGTCCCTGAGAACTGTTATTTCCCCAAGCTGAGAAGTCAATCCCACTGGGAAAGAAATTAAAACCATGCTGACCAAGAAATGGAGTGCTACCCAGGGCTCCTGGTTGTCCAAACATTGCATCTGGTAGGAAGTGAGGCTCTCCGTTGCTCAGCTGTCCATAAGAAGTCAGATAGGGCATGGCTGTATCACCCCCAGTAGACCAAGCAGCTTCACCCAAAGAATAGGAGAAGCCAATGGAGGGACTGTAGTAACTGGGTAAATAGGAATCTGACATGGCAGTATATGCATTATTCTGTGGAAAGGAAAAAAAAAAGGCAAATCAAAATTAAACACAAAAATTAATAAAACAACAATCAGGACATTTCCTCTTCCAACTATTCACCCAATTCAAATTCAACTAGAAAAGCAACTACTTCAGGTGATCTCTTCCCATAAACTTCCTGGAATTCTTACACTGAAAGAGATTTTAGTTTCATAATTAAAATGTTTAAACATTTCAAGTTAAACTGACATACAATTTAAGCCTTAACTTTAGCAGTATACAGTTTAGGACATACATGTAAGCCTTAACTTTAGCACTAGAATTGAGAAAAGGGAAAACTCAGCAAAAAGTATTAAGTCTTTACTCTATAGAAGTGTTGAGATGATGCTTTTACTAAAAACCAGTTCTCTGTGGATTCAAGGAGTGTGAACTTTGGCAGATCAGAGGAGTGTTCCTAAGAGTTTCCTATCAAAACCATACTACAATAGATAAGAAAACAACAGAAAGAACTGGAAATTTCAAGTTCTATCCCAAAAATCTGTGCAGCCATTCCTCAACCATAAACTAAGGTTTATTACACCTAGTTTACATCATTAGCCTCTTGGCAAACCATCTGGGAACATTAGGAGATACGACTATTTAATTATAACCTGGAAAGGCAATGCACAATAGCTTCCAAAGTTTAAAACTGAAAAATGTTGTTATCTGGTCTGCTTCACCTATAAAATTAATGGCTTCAAATGCACACCTGACTTTTCCATTAAAACTAGGGGAATTCCAAAAACATTGAAAGTCTGTATCTTTAAGAATTATTCTAAGGAACAGGGGCTCCTGGGTGGCTCAGTGGGTTAAAGCCTCTGCCTTCGGCTTAGGTCATGATCCCAGGATTCTGGGATCGAGCCCCGCATCGGGCTCTCTGCTCGGCAGGGAGCCTGCTTTCCCCTCTCTCTCTGCCTGCCTCTCTGACTAGTTGTGATCTCTGTCTGTCAAAAAAAAAAAAAAAAAAAAAAAATTATTCTAAGGAATAACCAAAAATATAAACTTATACTCAACTAGTCAACACATTAGAAGACAAACTGCACTGCAAAAACCTCAATCATTCTTGACCTAATACTGTAACTCACAGAATAGTCCAATAAGGGAGAAGCTGCAGATATAAAAAATTGGTCTGTATAGGTATGGATATAGCTCAACTCAAAATAGAGTATCCTAACTTCAAAATAGCTCTGGTACAGACGTTCACTTATCTTGATGAGCACTGAGTGATACACGAAATTGTTGAATCACTATACTGCACTCCTAAAACTAATATAACACTGTATTAACTGCACTGGAATTAAAATAGCAGCTCTGGTACATAAGAACCTGTTAACTACTGAATAAAGAATTTTGTTCTTGGATGACCATTAAGTATGTCAGGCTTTAAGTCTGTATTATCAAAGCCAACACTATTCTCCCTAGCCACACATAGCACTTGAAAATTAAATGTTTCAACTAATGCAATTTGATAAAAATGGTCCTTTTCTCTGCCAATATTTTCCTTACCAAAAAAGGGGGGGGGGGGAGTAAGTCTTTTCACACATCCCCTAGGTTTAAGAGAAATCAGTTTCTCGAAGACAGTGTTAAAATTTTAAGACTCAAATCCGTTAGGAAATAAATTCAGTCTATCATCAATGGATTAAGCCTTAAGGATTATTCCAACATAAGGCAATAAATAATGGTTAAAAAGTAGAAGAATTACTCTTGATAAACTACAAAGAACAAAGATTTTCAAGTTATCCATCTATTCAACCATGATTTCTACTCCCCCACACCCCAGAATTTTTTTAAAGACATTCAAGCTTTAGCTTGAGAAGTAAAAAACATGCACTTAATATCACAGGTTATGCCATCATATAGCTGAGTGCCTACACCTGAACTGGCAGGTTCCCACATGCCCCTGAGCTCAAAAATCTGAATTACACAATGTTTCACAAGAACTACCTAGAATTATGTTTCCAAATGCTCCCACTCTCCCTGTATGATTATGTAAGCAAACTACTTCAATAGCAGGAACCTATAAATAGTTCATTCCTCTACTTCCTTCCTACTTTTCCTGATTAACTGGTTGCCTTCTCTGAAAACTTTTCCCAATCACTTGCTTAAATGGTTTCTACACTCTCAATGGAAAAAATTTTACATGGGGGAATCTAAAAGTTTTATGCAAGAATTAGGTCCAAATATGGGCATGCACCAATATGTCAAGTTTTCAAATCTAGTGTATGGCATCTGTTCAGAATTTATATAGATATCTCATAAGCTTTTTCATTTTTTAGGGTATCTTCGGTGCGTTACTGTAAGTTTTCCTTTTGGTTTATTAAATCTGTGGGTTTGTATTTATTAGCTAAAACCTTGTAAGTTGTATCTTTGGGACCCAGAATATTAATACAAAAGAATTGACAAATGAAAGTAGTTTCTACATACACAGACCATGTTAATATATGAACCTATATAGACCTAAAAGAAATTAGAAAAACAGGTTACACAGCAAAATCCTCAATCATTTTTGATCTTTATTTGCACCAAACAGTATCTTATCTTCCTTTAACTCCATTTTATAAATTCTATAGCTCCCACAAGTGAGAAACTGGAGGTGTACAAAATTGGTTTCTATAGATATAGACACATCTCAACTTGAAAAAGGAATACCTAAGTCCAAAAGTTAGGATAACCTAACAACCCACTAACTAGTGACCAGATGAAAAGGAAGATTCCAGCTCTACAGCACTAAATAAAGTTCAGGTGATTTTTTATTAGTTTTTTCCCATCACATATGCATCCAATTTTCCTAAAAGAAAAAGGTTTGGGGGGTAAAAAGTCAGAATACTTAAACGGAGTACTCTTCAGTTTTGCACCGTTACATTCTTGGTAAGGAGAATTACTAACAGGTGCTGCTGGTATACTATAAAATGCTATCACTTCCAATCTCAGAGTATGTTTGCTGTCAACAACGATGGGAATCTTAAGTCTGTAACATCTGTAGTAACTCCTTTTAGACACACGGACTGATATTAAAAAGTCACCCCCTGAAAATGAGATTCATTGATAAGGCAGAGAAAAAATACGGTATATTACACCCTCTGATCAGGCATGTAAATGGTTAACTACTCACGGGCCTTGCCTGTGGACTCAAGTAAGGTTCAAAATCATCATCATTTAATCCATCCTTTTGATGTACAGATCCATTTTGTACTGAAGAGGAAAAGATTCAAATACATTAGGAGTGTCTCAATCGCACAACCTATCTCCCAAATTAAGCAAATCTATTCTAACCCGGAGAAAAGCCTCACTAAACAGAGCAAGTTAAGTCTGAATTTCAGAAAAACGGATAAAGAGGAGAATGAAAGCGGAGCAATATTCGTCAATGAAAATGTCTCCCTCCACCCGAAGCAAGTTGATCTTAAAAAGGTCATTTTATTGGCTCCTCTAGATTTCAATTCCCTCCGGCTTCCCCTCCCCCATCACATGTGAGTACTTCCAGAGTGTGATCCACGAGGATGAAAAACAAAGGCCTTCTAAGACCTACAGGAAACTAAGGACCTGGGACATTTCAAAACCGAATCCACCCCCACCCTTAATGAATTACTCCTTGTTCACTGAAAAGCTGTTCGCCAGCTGCAAGAACACACCGAAAGGGTCAAATACTTAAGTGTGAGGCACCTGCGAACTAAGCGGCTTCCGAAAGGTCCTTTCCCTGGGGCGCTTCCCGGAGACCCCGCCCCCACTACTCGGCGTACCCCTCCCGGCCCAGGGCCACCGGCGGAGCTGGGCTCACCTTTGTTTCCTTGACCTTTTGGTCTCTGCGGGCGAAGAAAACGTCGCCGACCAGCAAGTCGTCCAAAGAAGAAATGGAAAAGGAAAGACAAATTAAAGCCGGGCCGGAGAAGGGAATAAAGGAGCAGGCCTGAAAGGAGGCGTCAGGAATGATGGTGAGGGGGAGGCTGAAAATGGGAGGCGGGGAAAAGCGCAGGCCGGCGGGGCCCGGGGAGAAAAAGCGGGGGACGCGCCAGAAACAACGCGAGGAGACTAGCGTTTCAAGGAAGGGGAAGGAAACAAGGAAGAAAACGAGGCCCGCTGAGAAGAGGGAACGCGGCGCGGCCGGTGGGCTCCGAGGCCCGGGGAGAGCGGGCGGAGGGCGAGGCGCTGGGCGCGGCCGGCCTGAGAGGCCCGAAAGCTGGCCCGCGAGAGGCGCCGCCTCGGCTCGGCCGGGCCCGACCGGGGGCGGCGGGCCCGGGCCTAGTCGGGCTCCCTCTCGCCTCACACAATGGCCGAGGCATGCGGGCCGGGCCTGTACCTGCTCCAAAAGGCTGCTGGCCGACATGGCTCTCGGATCCTCGCGGGTAGCGACAGCGGTGGACTCTCGTCAGGGCGGCGGCGGCGGCGGATGAGCCCTGGCGGCGGGAGCAGGCGGCGCGGTGGCGGCTTTTGTCCCTGACACTCGGGGGCCTCGGCGGACGCAGCGGAGACACAGCGCGCGGCTCGGGCTCCGGCTCCGACTCGGCGACGCTCTAGCCCGAGAGCTCAACGCCCGTCTCTATGTCTTTACGCGCGCGCCCGCCCCTCGCAGCCGAAATAAGGGCGCCGAGCGGCGGAGGCGGACGGTGCGCGCGGCGCGACGCTGACTCTCACATTCACTCACCCACGCGGAAGGGGTCCGGCGCGAAGCACTCCGGGAAGGAAGGGACGAGGCCGCAGTGCCCTCTGGTGGGCTGGAGGAGCGGAAGCGGCGAGTGCGGCCTCCCCGCCCCCATCGCCTCGGGATTGGGGCCTATAGGAAGGTGGGGGCGGCCAGGGTCGCGCCACGAGGTTTAGACTAACACCTGGAGAGAGTAGCTTTAGCTGGAGAAAACCCACAAAAGCCGGTTTCTCAATGAAGAAGTCACCCCCGGAATGCGAGAGACCTCAGAATAAACCTGCCTCCCAGCTGCAAATGGCACCCCACCCCCATGGAGGGGGGCTATCCTGAGAGGGGTCACAGCCCCCAGGGAAACTTCATGGGGGCCCTCCCCCGAGAAATACACACCACCACCACTACCAACCAGCAGGGAGCTCGTTATCCTCTGTTGGACTACAAAGAGAGTGCCCAAAGAACAAAAACATCCACAAAAAAATCCGGTACCCTGCAAAAGAGATTTGACATTGCAGGGAGGACAATCTACAGCTCTTTTTTTAGGGAAGTCGTTGGCCACCGTGAATCTGTTAAACTGTGGCCTTTATTTACAAGAAAAGCACACCACATACATCTACACAAAATGTTCCGTGTACTTTCAACAATTCCCAAGAATCTATAAATCTATGGACTTGAAGAGAGAATGTCCTTATCTGGGGAAGGAGAGAAATTAACTCTACTTGAATATCTGCTGTGGGTTACTTTTTGTTGATAGGTGCTTTCGAACATTTCAGAGCTAGCAGCACCTTCCAAATAGTCTTCAGTCTCTGTTTGACAACTGGGGAAACAGAGGTTAAGCAATGTGCCCAAGGTTGCAAAGCTATTAAATAGTCATGTGTATCTGACACTAAGAGAAACATAATAGTGTCCCTCCACCCCCACGAGAAATCCTGTATTCAGGAATCAAAATCCAGAGGAGATCTATAATATGGGCAAAAGCATACTTAATCAGCAACAAACCCAAACTCATGCAGGGATATTTGATCCTAGGACAGCCCATCTCCTAATAGCTTTTATTATTGCAAATAGTAGTAAACAGATAAATAATGCACTATTAAGGATCAACCTGATACCATCCACTCTCTGGAAACAGGAGGTTTTGGTGGACTCAGTAGTAAAATAAATGATAACACAGCATCTTGGATTTTGCATTATAATTTTGCTCAAAGTGCTGAAAGCATTATTTTCTGCCCATAATCATATTTATATCATATTTATGGTTGGAAGGAATAAAATCAGGCACTGATATGTAATGGACTTCTGGAAAAGACAGTAAAATGTCAAGTCTCAGAGCAGAGATCCCAGCAAGAGAATGAAGAAACCTAGTAACCTTTTTTTTTTTTTTTGAGATAGCCAGTTAACCCCATAGCCCACATTTTTGTATAAACTAAGCAGTTGCCTACACTTACCCTTGAAAGCAGCATGATAGGATGAAAAGAGGATTGACTAAGAATCATGTCCTGGGAAGGGGAGGGACTAAATACTGGCCTCACCACCAGATTTGTAACATTAAGTAAATTACTGGAAACTTTCAGAGATTTCCCCCATTTGATAAAGGGAAAATAATTACCTAACAGGTTTGTTGTGAAGAAAAAGCTTAAAAATACAACAACACGGAAGCAAGTCTGGTACATTGCAGGTTCCTTTCCTGTACTCCCATTAAGGGATAATAGTGAAAATTCCCTCCTTCCAATGACGTTTCTAGTGCCTGAAATTTTTCTTACAATAGTTCCCCCTTATCTGAGGTTTCACTCTATGTTTCAGTTACCCATGGTCAACTGTGGTCTAGATCAGATGATTGTGCTGACATGTGGCCAGAAGACCAACAGTAGCCTAATGCCAGGTTACAATGCCTACATCGTTCACTTCACATCATCTCAACACGTAGACATTTTTCATCTCACATCATCACAAGAGGAGTGAGTATATTATAATATTTGGGGGGGGGTTGCTATTTATTTATGACAAATATCCCACATCCATAATCCTCTCCTGTCAGAAGTTCTTTGAAACAATGCCATCAGGCTCAGCCAGTCAGAGGATGGAGTCATTTGACTCACCTAACCTGTGAATGGCCTCATAGGTAGCAGAGGTTTTAAACTAGCCATATGAGAGGCACCTGGGTAGCTTAGTAGGTTAGGTGCCTGCCTTTGCTGTGGGGTCTTTTGCTCTTCTCCCTCTCTTCTGAGGAAATTGCATGGATTTCTTTCACTTCCACTAACATCTCTGCACCACAGATTCCAGATCAGGTCATGATCGCAGGGTCTTGGGATGAAGCCCTACATCTCCCTCTCCCTCTGCTCCTCCCCACTGCTCATGTTCTCTCTCTCTCTCTCTCTGTCTCAAGTAAATAAAATGAAATAAAATCTTTGGAAAAAAATAATAAGCTGGCCGTTTGAAACTGCCTGTCACCTTGTCAACCTCAGTCACATGCGTCTGGATGGACATGTGGTCCTTAGCACCAATGACACAGTAGCAGGCAGAGCATTTCTGCAACAGGTGCAGGTCCCCAAACTTGCTGGTGTCCTACTGCATGTCCAAGGCGTGCCTGCTGCCACCACCAGGACTGTGAGCACAGAAAGTTACAATAAGATATTTTTGAGAGGTCGCCTTCACATAACTTTTATTACAATACATTGTTAAAATTATTTTATTATTGTTGTTAACCTCTTATTGTGTGTATTTTATGAATTAAACTTTATCATGGGTATTTATATATAGAAAAAAAACAGTATATATAGGATTCAGTTCTATCTGCAGTTTCAGGCATCCACTGGGAGATCTTAGAACACATGCCCCATGGACAAAAGAGGACTTCTGTAGCTCCTTTGGGGTTACTTTCTGTCCTCCAGAAGTTCTCAGGAGTTAAAATGCAAATATCCTTGGAGCAAGGGTAATCTCTAAACCTGTATTCATTCTCCAGATTGGTTGCAACAGGCCCCTGAAGAGAAACACAAGAACAATAAATTTAATCACCAGGAAAAGGGTGAGGAAGTCTGGAGTGTGGTGTGTCATCTTACCGGGATAAACCCCCCACCCCGCCATGGTTTGAGAAAGGAATACTATACTGGAAATGGCCTCTCTAGCTTTGTCTCTGCCACTGGGTGGAAAAAGCACTCGAGATCTCTTTTAACAAGTATGTATTGAGGTCTAGGGGCGCCTGGGTGGCTCAGTGGTTTAGGCCGCTGCCTTCGGCTCGGGTCATGATCTCAGGGTCCTGGGATCGAGTCCCGCATCGGGCTCTCTGCTCAGCAGGGAGCCTGCTTCCCTCTCACTCTCTCTGCCTGCCTCTCTGCCTACTTGTGATCTCTGTCAAATAAATGAATAAAATCTTAAAAATTAAAAAAAAAAAGTATGTATTGAGGGCTAGGCGATGTGCTGAAGAGAAAGCCTTAAGAGTTCACTTTACCCCTGAAGCTTATAGACAGGGAAAACGACAGTAAATAAATAGTTATTCAATTACAGTTGTGCAAAGTGCAACGAGGAAACACCTATGGATCTAGCCCAGATGCAGGGGGGTGGGAGTGGGGGAGGGCAAGGAAGTTTTCCATGGGTGATAAGCTTAAGCTAAAACCTGAAGGATGACCAGAAATTAACCAGACAGGGAGGGAAGGGAAATGTGGGAACAATATGTGCAAAGGCCCTATGTGGGAAGGAGCTTGGCACTGATGAGGAATGGAAAGGAGGCCAGCATGACTGGCACATAATGAGAGAGAGGGTGGCAGCAGATGAGACTGGAGAAAGAAGGAAAACAGGGACTTTAGTCGTTAGCTGCAAATGACGATCAGCAAGGAGAGAGTTAACAGAAATATAGCATTCTCAGGTTTATGTTTCAAGGAGTTCCTTCTGGTTGCGGTGTGGGAAATAGATCTAGGGATGGACAGTAGATGAAGAGTTAGAAGAGGATTGTAGGAAGTCCAGGCAAAAGGTATTGCTCTAACATAGTGGCAGTGAATACGGTTAGAAATGGACCAAAAGAGAAACCAGAGCGATACAAGGGGAGGTAAGGAGAGTAAATCATTCCCTCACTCAGAATCTATTTCCAAGACTGTAAAAGAAGGACACTGAGGGGTGCCTGGGTGGCTCAGTGGGTTAAAGCCTCTGCCTTCGCCTCAGGTCATGATCCCAGGGTCCTGGAATCGAGCCCCGCATCGGGCTCTCTGCTCAGCAGGGAGCCTGCTTCCTTCTGTCTCTCTGCCTGCCTCTCTGCCTACTTCTGATCTCTGTCTGCCAAATAAATAAATAAAATCTTTAAAAAAAAAAAAAGAAGGACACTGGACCAAAACAAATTCTAAGGTCCCTTCTGGTTCCATTGTTTTAGATCTCTGGAGGGTAGAAACCAAAGTAATCCTTCTAGATACATGAAATGAGGAGTGGGGATGAGAGAGAAAAAGAAGTAGCAAAGAGTACAGATTTTTGCATACTTTTCAGAATTATGCTGTAGACTGGGGCTGGGTTGTTGGGCTCTGGTCCTCAAACCTTTCCAGCCTTCAGGAATAGTAGACATTAAGGCCCAAGTCACACCCCTTAGTAAAGCAGGAATAGAGAAATGTTTACATCCTTCATATAACTGACAGTGTAAAACCCTATTTTTAAAGATTTCTGCTGGTTCTCTGTAGTCCATACAATGTTTGCCACTCCCTAGCCCTGTGAATTTCTCACCATATCCTTATGGCCCAGCCACACTGAACTTGTTTCCCAAATACGTGGTTTTTTCTGGAACCCAGAACTCTGTACATGCAGTTCTTTCTGCCTCAAATGCCCTTGTCATCTCGCCTACCCAGCTCCTATATGTCTTTGAGATCCTCATCAAACAATGCCTTATTTCTTCACCCAAGCAGAAAGGTGCTCTATTCTTTGTTCACCCATAATATTAGCCATATTTCCTTATTGTAACATTTTAGTGCATTAAAACCATTCACATCAATATTTATTTTTCCTTTGGAAGTTTGGGATTCAGTTGAGAATCTAATGGGAGTAATGAATTTTGTCCTTGGAAAAAGGTACATGCACCCAAATTTTTGCCAACAATCTCATTGAGCAGACCCTTCCCCAAGCCCATCTATCCCATGGACCCCAGGTCAAGAGAACCGAGCCTTGGGCTTACATATTGCTTCTCCAGTAAATCTAGGACTACTTAATAGGACAAGGAGCATTTTTATTATTGATCTTTATATTCCAAAACTGAGTAAATACTCATTGAATTTTTATATTCCCAAGCTAAGTGAATACTCATTGAATTAATTTGTTCTCATTCATTTTCAAAATTCTCCCTGGTCCTGTCAATCCCCATTTTACTAATGAAAATCTGGTGGAGCTAACATATGTGTTAAAAAGTTAAATGTGGGGGCGCCTGGGTGGCTCAGTGGGTTAAGCCGCTGCCTTCGGCTCAGGTCATGATCTCGGAGTCCTGGGATCGAGCCCCGCATCGGGCTCTCTGCTCAGCAGGGAGCCTGCTTCCTTCTCTCTCTCTGCCTGCTTGTGATCTCTCTGTCAAATAAATAAATAAAATCTTTAAAAAAAAAAAAAGTTAAATGTGCAGGGGCATCTGGCTGGCTCAGTCAGAAGAGCATGTGACTCTTATTCTCCTGGACATGAGTTCAAGCACCACATTTGGTGCAGAGATTACTAAAAATATAAACTTTAAAAAAAAAAATGTACAGAGACTTAATTAGCTTAATTGAAAGTTAAAAGAAAGGCACTACGGAAATCCCAGGGTAGGTGGATGATTGGCTTTGTAATGTGCAGGTGTGTTTTATGACGGTCTGAATGGAAGCATGAAAAGAGTAATGTGAGAACAAGGCTAAAGGAAGAAAAGACCTGCAGCTGTGCCAGGTGGCCTCCGGACACTAGCAATTCACGGCTGTGCAAATCCAAAGGCACCTGTTAGAGACCTGGAGGGCAGAGAAGAACAGCACCAAGAAAGGGCCTGCAAAAGGAGCCTTGAAGATTCAACTCAGAGTCTAGAGGTAAGAGTAGAAATTTTCGCCAGTCCTCCAGGAAGTAAGAAAGGTAATGATAATGTAATGAGCTTTTCATAAAGCTTAATGTATTCACTGTAAAGGACTGTTCTTTATTCTGAGATTATTTCCTGTCTTTTTGATGTAAAAATGCCCTTTTCAAATGATGCCGGTAAGAGTTGGCCATTTTTTAAAAATTCTTATTCAGTAAAATATAATGTCGAGAACCCCATGTTGGTTCCTAAGACTTTTTTTTTCTTTTATTGATACATGAGATCTAAAAGTCCATGTAGCAGTGTGCTAGGGAATAGTTTAAGGTCTCAACCTAAGACAATCAGAGAGAAAAACGAAGGGCAAACAAGATTTTTGGAGATAATGCCAAAGGGAAATGAAGCCAGGGACCCCCCGGAGGGGCTGATTCAATTTTAAGTTTCCAAGAAAGAATAATTAAACCAATGAATGTGGGTCTGAACTATTTGTGACAATGTTTTGTTTATTTGTTTAAAGATTTTATGTATTTATTTGACAGAGAGAGAGAGAGAGAGACAGTGAGAGAGGGAACACAAGCCAGGGGAGAGAGAGAAGGTGAAGCAAGTGGAATCCTGATGGAGGGCTCAATCCCAGGACCCCGGGATCATGACTGGAGCCGAAGAAAAATGCTTAACAATTCAGCCACCCAGGCGCCCCTATGTGTGACAATGTTTTACAGATAAATCCTTCCCTGGTTCTTGGATGGGAACTACGGAGAACATAAATAAGGCAAATATATGAGAAGCTGTATCCAGTTTGCTCAGAAAGTCTACCCAGAGTGTCTCAGTCAATGACAGGGTGAACTTAGCATTTTTGTAGCAAAGTAGTTCTCATAGTTCCTAGAGTAAAGGAGTATTAGCTTTTTGTTCAGTTAACAAAGGCTTTGCAGTGCTATCAATGTTCTGCGGAGTAGGGTCCCTGTGTAGCAACTGGCACATGGATTGGGTTCTGCACAGTAGGACCCTAACAAAGAAATGAAGGAGTTCTGGGATGCCTGAGTGGCTCAGTCAGTTAAGCATCTGCCTTTGGCTCAGGTCATGATCCCAGGGTCTTGGGATCGAGTCCCGCATCAGGCTCCATGCTCAGTAGGGAGCCTGCTTCTCCTTCTGCCTGCCACTCCCCCTGCTTGTGCTCTCTTTCTCTCTGACAAAGAAATAAAATCTTCGGGGCACCTGGGTGGTTCAGTGGGTTAAAGCCTCTGTCTTCAGCTCAGGACATGATCCCAGGGTCTTGGGATCGAGCCCTGCATCTGGCTCTCTGCTCAGCAGGGAGCCTGCTTCCCCCTCTCTCTCTGCGTGTCTCTCTGCCTACTTGTGATCTCTGTCAAATAAATAAATAAAATCTTTAAAAAAAAAAAAAAAAAAGGAGAGAAAATCCTCCAAAAAAGAAAAGAAAAGAAAGAAATGAAGGTGTTCTTAGCAAGGACTCTGACACCAGTGTCATTTCAAACAGGGCCATTAACAAAGCGATAAATCAGGGGCACCTGGCTGGCTCAGTCAGTCAGTAGAGTGTGCAACTCAGTCTTGGGGTTGTGAGTTTGAGTCCCATACCGGGCATAGAGATTACTTTAAAAAAATAAAAAGTAAAAGAAAAAAGAAAACCAAAGTGATAAGTCCGTACTTCCTGTGAAGTACAGATGATCTGGATTCTAAAATCCTTCATCCAGTAAATGAACTTTCCCTCCCTCCAGTACTTCCTCTCAGGAACCCTAGAGAGATGGGGAACAGGACTTACTGCCCAGCTGATCACAAAATCTTAGCAGCTACCACTGCTCCAGATCTCCACAATCCTATCTAAGCTGCAGCCTGATCAAGCTGAAAATTTTACCTTAAGTGGTAATGAAACATGTTATCAAATAAAACACCATTATATAATGATTCCCTGAAGGGCTCCTTTTGGGTATTAAGTTTCCCTAGTAGTTTAAAGACTCTGTTTAATAGTTTGATGAGTTACAATGACTCAAAAGTATCTGTTGTTTAGGATAGAATATAAATGTTTCTTTATTGTAGATGAAGTAAATAATGTTAACCACCACATAGGATAGTTGGGAGGATCAAATGGGTTAACATATGTAAAGTGCTTGGAACAATGCTTGGTACATAGCTCCACTTCAATGAGTATTGGCTACTTAGTATTCACACATCAAATACCTATTCAGCTTCTACTACAAGTCAGGCACTGTTCTAGGGCCTGCAGAAACAGCAGTGACATAGAGACAAGAAAGATCCCCTGCCTATGGAGGGAGCTTTCATTCTAGTCTGGGGAGGAAAAAAAATCAGATACATAAAATGGAGGAAAATAAAGCAGGGTAAAGAAAACTAGAAAGCACAGGGCAGGGGAAGTTGCCATTTTTCATGGTGTGGGTGGTCAGGGAAGTCCTCTCTGATAACGTAACATGTGACCAGAGACTTGAAGGAAGTGAGGAAATAAGCTTTGCAGTTATCTGGGGGAAGAGTGTCCTAAGAGATTACTGAATCAAAAAAACAGGCTCCCAAAGAAGAAGGTCTGGGTCCGCCTGTAATGACAGACAGGGACAGGGTCACGTGGTGAAGACACCGTGCTCCACCAGAGATAGGACTGAGTTCCAGACAACGTTTGACCCAGTATTGTCAGATCTTCTAGGTTGTTGTTTTTTTTAAAGATTTTATTTATTTATCTGACAGAGATAGAGTGAAAGAGGGAACACAAGCAGGAAGAGTGGGAGGGGGAAAAGCAGGCTTCCTGCTGAGCAGGGAGCCTGATGCAGGGGTTTGATCCCAGGATCCTGGAATCATGACCTGAGCCCAAGGCAGATGCTTAGCACCTGAGCCACCCAGGCGCTCTGGTTGTTTTTGTTTTTTAAGAAAAACTGTCTCTTGAATTTTTCATGCGAACTGTCCTAATGTTTGAAAGGCATAAATGCATATGTATGTTCTTCAAATTCATGGACAAGAATGTTCAGAGGCACTATTTATAATAACTCCAAACTGGAAACCCCCCAAACGCCCATCATTAGAATGGATTAGCTATGGCACAGTTCGTTTCTGCACAGCTGTGAGAAGGACCCAGCTACAACTTCACACAACATCATGGGTGAATCTCACAACATAACATTGAATGAGAAAATGCTAGATGTGCCAGGGTGGTTCAGTCACTTTTAAGTGTCTGACTCTTGATTTTGGCTCAGGTCGTGATCTCAGGGTCCTGAGGTTGAGCCCCATATCAGGCTCCATGCTAGGCCTGGAGCCTGGTTTAGATTTTCTTTCCCCTTTCTTTCTCCCTATGCCCCTCCCCTTCTCCATGTGTGCACTGGTGCCTGCACTATCTCTTTGAAAGAGAGAAAAGAAAAAAGAAAGAAAAAAGAATAGGCCAGTCACAGAGCAGTTCAAAAACAGGTAACACTGAGCTATGGTGTTGGAGAGCATATGGTGGTTATCCTGGTTGGGTGAGGCGCTGTAGTTTTGTTGTTGTTTTTTTTCCTTGATCTTGTAGCTGATTTAATGGGTGTGTTCAGTTTAACTTTATCAAATTGTACAGTCATCTGTGCACTTTCCTGTATGCATTTATATTTCATAAAAAGTTAAAACAAAAATGTGGGTCAAAGTCTCGGGAGAATCAGGGCTCTGGGCTTCCAGTTTGCTCTGTAATACATAGATTTCTTTAGAGGAAACAGCAGAGTAGTTTTTAAAAAACAAACAAACGTATACTTCAGGATGCAACTAAACCCTCTCTGTATATGCTTTCTTTAGAAGCTCCTACAGAGTCCATTGAGGAACTTGTCTTTCCTTCTGGGTCATTACCCAGCTCACATTTACCCTTAGATGTGATACAATACTATTGTTCATTCTTGTTCTCAAACTAGAAAAGCAAATTCCTATATACCATATTGCTAGCCATAACTATCAGTAAAAGTACAGAACTGGAAACCATAGATGCAAGAGGAGAACCCAGAGGCAATTTCCAAGTAGGCTGTAGTCTCCTATAGGCTGAGAGGCTCATAAAACCTAACAGAAATTTCAGGTAGTTGTGAAGAGGCAGTAGGAATCATACTGGACTGAAATTATCTATCCAGGAAACAGGGATGTCTTAGCCTGGGCCATGCCCATAGGTAGAGAATCAGTTGGATATGAAAGATAAGCTTTAGGGGCACCTGGTTAGCTTAGTTGGTGGAACATGTGACTCTTGATCTCAGAGTTGTGGGTTCAAGACCCAAGATGGATGTAGATTACTTAAAATCTTGGGACACCTGGGTGACTCAGTTGGTTAAGCAACTGCCTTTGGTTCAGGTCATGGTCCTGGAGTCTTGGAATCTGGTCCTGCATCAGGCTCCCTGTTCAGTGGGGAGTCTGCTTCTCCCTCTGGCCCTCCCCCCTTTCATGCCCTCTCTCTCATTCTCTCCCTTCTAAATAAATAAATAAAATCTTTAAAAATAAATGACTAAAATCTTTTTTTAAGATTTTATTTGAGAGAGTGAGAGAGCGAGTGCACATGCATGAGTTGGGGGGAGTGGCAGAGGAAAAGGGAGGAGGCTTCCTGCTGAGCAGGGAACCCAATGCAGGGCTTGATCCCAGGACTCTTGGATCATGACCTGAGGCAAAGGCAGATGCTTAACCTACTGAGCCACCCAGGTGCCTTCCCCCCAGTCCCCACCAAAAAGACAGGTTTTAGATAGTCACTGCACAAGAACATCCCAAAGGTGCTTCAATTCAGGTGATTGATGGAGTTGGGGAAACTGTTTTAGGTAGTGAAGACTGCAGACTATGGATGTATGCTGAGGTTTGGGTCTTGAGGGTCCCTTGACAAAAATGATTCTCTCAAGAGTTACTGACATGGTAGAAAGAGAGAATCACTGACATGGCAGAATTTAGGAGGCAAATCAACTTTGGCTCCCAAAACCTAGGACTAGGGAGGAGGAGTATGGGTAAGGAAGTTAGAGGAAAGTAGAACCTTCTAGAGGAAGTCAAATTATAGATATCAGGACTAAGAAAGTTGTTCCTGGATTGGGAAGGAATCTTGAAAAGGATTCAATTAGGGTTGCCTAAGAGAAATTCCAGGGCAGAGTCTAAATCTAACAGAACCGATACCTTGTCTAGTGCAACAACCTTAGTTGTTACTGTAATACGTTAGACCATGCAGGAATTTTCCCCCAAGAGGTATCCTAAGGGTGAGGAAATCTGAACAACTGTACTAGGTAAGCTGTCTGAAAATGCAGGGACTAGCCTAGTTTGTGACATTCTTCTCGGAGAGGACTCTTTGCTCAAGAGCATTGCCCAAAGTGAATCACAACCTCATGCCTATTTTCAGAAATCAACCTTTCGTTTTTCCTTCGACCTCCTAACAGTACTAAAACCTGGACCAGTTATAATTTAGTGAACTAGTAATTACATATTTCATGCTTGATTATACTGTCTTTATAATCAGATGTTACCAATACCAGTATTTCCCACCACACTTACCTTAGTGCCTTTCATGAAATGGGATAAAATGCCACCACTAAAAAGAGTGTCAGACCACCTGAACTGAGTATCAATTTCCAAGGTATTTGTATTAACATTGGTCTTCCTTCCCTAATGTAGACAGAGGTAGGAAAGAAACTTCACATGAAGTGGCTTTGAATCTTGATTATTCAAGTACATTGTCCGTTTTTTTTTACTTTAGAATAACTGGGAGTTGTTTTGTTTTGGGGGTGGGAGCACGGGAGGAGTCTGGAAATTGAAAGGAGGAAAAGAACAAGGCAGGGACATAACCAGTGAGATGGTTGCACAGTTGACTCCAAGGCCTTTGTGGAAACCACATGGCAGGAAGGTTGGGGTCATTTACCTTCTGCCAGCTAAACTCCAGTTGGACACTGGATTCCTCTGATGGAAACTCAGAGAAGCTAACACATGACTTGGCTTTTTCCAGTGGGGTACTCTTGGGAGACTGCCCATGCTGCTGACTCTGCCTAGCTCTGGAGGCAGAAGCAGCAAGAGACTAAGGACTTTCTCCCCCTCTTATATAAGCAAGCCCCACTACTTGAAAATGGAGTACCAAAAAAACTAGCCAAAATGATCTCTCCTGAACTAGCTTGAGTGTACACCTTCTCCCGGAAGTACTCCCGTACCCACCTACCTCCCCAAGCTGGGTTAGGTGCCTGATCCTTTGTTCTCTCAGCTCCCAGCCAGTAGCTCTGTGGCTGCACCAACCCCACCATGATGATGTTTCAGTATCTCACTAGAAGAGGCTTAACTTTTTTGTCTTTTATAGTCTGCTGAAACCTACGGACCAATTTTCAGAATGTTTTTCAATGCACGAAATAAAATACATAGGGTTACAAAAGAAACCAATTATATTGAAACATAGTTCTTCACTCCAGAAAACCTCTGAAGCATGAAGTCCTTGAGTGCAGGAACTCTGTCTTCATCTCTGTATTGCCAGTGCCTAGCACAAAGCCTGGCACGTAGATGGTTCTTATAAATGTTTATTTAATGAATGAACAGAAATATAGATGGCTACTGCCAAGTCAGCCTGAGGAATGATTCATTGCAACTGCTCGTGCACATACCAACGGCTTGCGTATTTCTCACACTGAGATTGTTTAGACCAGGGCTCTGAGGAAACCCCCACTCAACGACCAGGAACACAGCAGCTAGCAATAACGACAGGCTATTGGAAGACCAGGAAAACAACAAAGCTCATGTATTTCCACCAGCCAGAATATTCAGATAGTGAAAGTAAACAGGTTCTGTCTTCAGGAGGAGATCTCTTGACTTTGGAACCGTGATGCTCACACTACTTTAAAACACTACAGACAGCTGAAGGAGGAAAAGTAAGGAACCTGAGCTAGTGTGTGGGTGTTCTCCAGGGCTCCTCCTCTGTCCTGAATTGGACCTCCCATCTCTGGGAAAGAGAAAAGTGTCCCTAAAAACCATGATAAGCACATGACATGTGCCTTTCTAGGTTCAAGTAGCAGTTTTAGGCTTAGATAGAAATGCTGGGTTTGTTTATGTACCATCAGAAAACCTAAAGAAATAATAATAAAAGCCAATTCCCTCACTAAAGGGCCAAAGGTCTGTTCTAAGCTGATTGCTACATCTATTAAACATTTTGAAGAGAAAAGTAAAACCCCATACAATTTTAAAGCTCAAAGCCACAACTATATGGGGTCCAGAAATTTAACCCTTAAGGCTTATTAAGATTGGCCCTCCCAAGTTAGAGGGGCTTCTCTAGCTATTAAAGCCATCTGAGGGATGGCAGAACAGTTTTCACTTGCTTGACAATAGGGTTTCCAACATCTGTTGGAAGAAACATGGCTTCAGGTGGGTGCCTTCTTAAAAAAAAAAAAAAAGGAAACTATAGGTCAAAGTTTTGCTTTTAATTAAAAACCAAAAAAAAAAAAAAAAAAAAAAAGCTTCCCACTCCTAAGGTGTGTGCTTTCTTTTTTGACCTTGTTTTCCTTTAAATTGTCTGCAGTTTCCCTATATTTGTCCTAGTGCAGTAAACAATGCAATCAAAGAAATAAAAACCAGGATCCACTCTTGCCCCAAACACTGAAGATGGTCAAAGAGCAGGAATCACAGCACGGAAAATGGCCCAGCTCTAAATATACAAACAACATTATAAAAATAATAATAATAACCCCCCAAGATATTATTATTGACATTCCGGGTACATTTCCTATAATGTTGCAGACAACGCTTCTTTCCCAGGGAGTCCAGCTTGCTCAGGAGGAGACATCTACTCGGTGCCTCAGGATAGGCTGGGGCTGTTGAGTCTTCCCAGCAAAGCCTAAGGTTTTTTATGAGCTTAATATCTCACAGAAACATCTGTGGTATAAATGGTATAAATGAATCTAAAAGAGGAGGAAGGCAGGCAGGCACCTGTCACTGTTCTCCAAATCAGCCAAAAAGCTGAAAAGCGTGGGATCCAGGAGACAGATGCCATTAACAATTGAGGGATGGAGGGTAGAACAAGAGGAAGCACCAAATGAGTGGCTGCTTTTGGTTCCAAAGCCAAAAAAGGGCCCCACCAAAAAGGGCAGCTGGTCTAGATGAGGAACTCCCTGCGCCTGGAGTCATGCAATAAAAATGATGGCCTTGGAGCCCCACCCCCAGGACAGCCACAGTCCAAGAACCAGAGAAATTTACACCACATCGCATATTTGCAAATGAATGGACTGATCCTAATTTAGGAGGGTTAAGTGCTTTGACAAAGTTGGGAAGGGAGGGAAGGTGAGCTTCGATCACAAAGCACAGCTGTGACAACAGGGATTTCTGTTTCTGCAAAGCGACAGGCCCTGGGCCCCTGATACCACTTGGTCCAAGGAGATGTACCCTTCCACTTCTTTCTGGCCTCTTCTCAAAATGGCACCCGTGGTAATAACCCTTCGAGATATCAAGAGGCATCAGTTGCACTTCTGGAGCTAAGATAATTTCCTTGCCCCATCCTGGCCAAAGCACTTCCCTTTTTAAGCTGCTGCTGGTATGCCACCTTCCCCTCCAAGTACAGTTCAACTTTCTTTCATTTCAGTTTTGCAGCGGCCTCTGAGGGTCCTTTCCAGGACACAAAAAAAGTATCCTTCCACTTCCATGTGTGGGTGGGCTGCCTTCCAGTGTCAGATCTGCATTCCAGAGTTTGGTCAATGCATCTTTACAAAACTAAAGCCACATGCGTACACAGACAGACTAGCCTGGAAAGGGCTTTCTGGACAGGGTTTCTGATTATCCTGATGCCTCCCCTAAAAGAAATAACTTTCTTGGTGTAAAAGGATTAGGACACTGAGTGACCTACTCTCAACTTCTGGAAGGACAGCTTGTTTTTGTCCATTTTTCAATAAGGGGGTGGGAGGTACCCAACATTTTCAGTTACAACAAAGAGATTTTGTTTAAAAAAAAGGATCCTATGTGGAAATGAGTGGGACAATGATAAAAATAAACAAATAATTAAAATTCCAAACCAAAACGTATCTCCTGGCCCCGAGATCCCCAGTTAATCCTCTAAGACCACAATCTCCACATTGTGGACTTGATGCTGGTGGTCTTCCATCTCAGCCACAACTTTCTCCTCAGTCCTCAGCTCTGTCTCCAAAATGACTGCTTTGCCCTCAGTATCCTCAGCCTCTGGGTCTGGGGCTGGGTCAATCTCAATGATGGTCTGCCCATCCTCCGAGGTGCTTTCAACAGCCTGGATTGCTGAGGTGAGGCCGGATTCCATGGCCACCAGCTCCACGGGGCTCACCATGGTGGTCATGTTGCCCAGGGTACTCCCATCCTGCATGGCGGTGGAGCTTAGCAGTGCCAAGCTAGACGAGGGGTGGATGGTCACTGTATCTGGGGAGCTGCTCTTGGCAGAAGAGACCACTGTGGCATAGCGGAAGAGCTGAGGGCCAGAAGGCAGTGTGTGAACAGTCACAGGACTGGAGCCCTGGCTGAGGGTGGCCACTGGAATATTGCCCATGGAAAATGACTGGCCCACTGGGGTGATGGTGATGGGGGAGATGACTGTGAACTGAGGCTGCTGGACCGGAGGAGAAGGGCTCAGGACTGTGGTGGAAGCTGGCCGCTGGAGCCGGGGCCTTTTTGGAGGCTTAGGAGTGCTCACAGGCATCAGTACCACATTTTGAACCGTCTGGGATTTCAGCCTGTGATCCTGAGCTTGCTTCTTCTGCTCTTCCAGCTGGCGTTCCAACTCTGGAAAGAAAAGACAGACTTTGTGGGGAGAGAAGTATATTCTTGGGAACAGTGAACGGAGTCAGGAAACCTGAGGTCTTGTTCTGGCTTTGCCACTATATGGCTTCATTGTTTTCAAAACAAGAAACCAAACTGGATGATTTTTAAAATCCCTCCAGCAACTACATTTCATTGTGTGATTATAGGCAGGGCAACGATTCAGAATCATTTTCAGGCTGTGATCCTACTACATCCCAGCCCTAGAAGCTCCTGTGGCATTTTGTCACCTGTCACCAAAATGCAAACCAAAGAAGCCTGCTGTTGATCTTGTGGCTTATAGATGCCCTGCCTGGATCTCCAGATGATAATAAGGAATATTTGCACAATCCTTTTGGAACTAACATGGACCTACAGAGGAGCTACAATGGCTGCTCCAAAAAAACAGTGATTCCCAAACTGTCCTTCAAGGCAGGATCACCTTGCTGGTGACCTTAGTCTACCAAATGGCCTTCGTCTACTACTAGCACCCAGAGAAGTCTACAGAAAATTACAGAGGAAGTCCCTAAGAATTATAAACACTAAAAGAGGTCTTAGAGTACTAACACATTCATTTTTTTTAACTGGGACCCAGAGAGGTAAAGTGACTTACTTAAAGTCTCAGAGTTTGGGCCAAGACAAAAGTCTTCTGATGGCCAACTTTCTGGCTTTTCCATCACAATATGCCTATCACCATCCCTCTCCCAATGTACAATCCAACCCTGGTGACCACTGGTGAGTCTGGTTCTACACCAGAACTTCTTCTATTTCTTAGTATCTGAGAAGCATTCAATAAATAATCAGTTACATCTGGAGAGCACTTTGCTCCTATGGAACACCAAGAGCAAATCAATTCCTTGCTGAGAATCAAAGGAGTAGGCAGGAATCAAGATCACATTAAAAAAAATTTTTTTTCACTCAAAATTTTTAAATACTGCCTCATATGTTACAAAATACATTTTCCCCCCCATTTTCAGTAGTAGTCAAAGAAATGTAAACCTCAAGAAGATAACAATTACATGGGGCACTTGGGTGGCTCAGTCAGTTAAGCATCTGCCTTTGGCTCAGGTGATGATCCCAGGGTTCTGGGATCAAGTCCCATATCAGGCTCCCTGCTCAGCTGGGAATCTGTTTCACCTTTTGCCTCCACCCCCCTGCTCATGTCTTCATGCTGTGCACTCTCTCATAAATAAATAAAATCTTTGAAGAAGTTAACAATTACATCTATAATTTTTTTTTAAAGATTTTATTTATTTATTTGAGAGAGAGACAGTGAGAGAGAGCATGAGCGAGGAGAAGGTCAGAGAGAGAAGCGGACTCCCCGCGGAGCCGGGAGCCCGATGCGGGACTCGATCCCGGGACTCCAGGATCATGACCTGAGCCGAAGGCAGTCGTCCAACCAACTGAGCCACCCAGGCGTCCCACATCTATAATTTTTTTAAAAGTTAAATCAGAGACTATTATACTTCACAACATCCAATGTTGGTATGTTCAAAATGGTGACATAATCTTCTTGGAAATTTGACAATAAGTCATAAATATCCATAAAACAATTTTCAATACCATTTAACTTGAAGCTTAGTTCTGGGAAGTAGTTTAAAAGCACATAAAAAGAAAAAGTTATATTCATACAAGTTCACTGCAACAAAATAAGCTACTAAAGAAAAACCTGAAAATTTAAATGTCATCCTTAGAAGAATGTCTAGGTAAAGTACTGTGTAGCCACTTGGAAAAATATTATTATGTCACAGTGGAAAAAGCAGAAAACAAAACTTTGTGTGTACTATGATTAACCTATCTTAAAAAAATATATGGACAAAAAGCCAGAAGCCCACATTCCTAACAAAAACCATTTTTTTGAATGGTGTGAAGTTTCAAGGTGAAAGCATTGGATTAGGAATAAGAAAGCCAAGTTCTATTCCAAGCTTCACTGCCAAGTACTGATGTGGCCCCAAGGCAAATATTTATCCTCTTTGTGCCTATCCTAGGTCATCTATAAAACAGGGATAATAGCCTCTAACATTCTTAGGAGGATCAATGAAAAGGGTCTCATAGTACTCAGTAAACTGAGTTTAAAATATATACTGGTTAAGTTTAAGACAACATAAATTGGGGCACCTGGGTGGCTCAGTTGGTTGAGTGTCTGCTTTTAGCTCAGGTCCTGATCCCAGGGTCCTGGGATCCAGCCCCATGTCAGGCTCCTTGCTCAACAGGGAGCCTGCTTCTCCCTCTGCCCCAACCCCCTGCTCTCTCTCTCGCGCGCGCGGATAAATAAATAAAATCTTAAAAAACATACAAACAAACAAACAAACAAAAACATAAATTGTTCTTCTCTTACCAAATAATCTTGCCTTTTGGCTTAAGGACTAACTATAATATTTTCTGCATCATTCAAAGGTGAAATAGTCCATACCTCTGACTTGTTTTGTATCTCTCACCCACCTTACCCAAAACCTTTTCTTGATTCTCTCTGGGTATAAGTGACAACTCCTTTTGTTCTTCCCCCATACCCATTATATGCCTCAGTTACAAAGCTGACTACTTTTTGCACTTATTTCTATGTCTGCTTTCCCTTGAGTTCCTTAAACACCATGAAGAGAGTGAAGCTGTCTTAGTCAACATTGTATTTCCACAACCTAGTTTGGACACAGTGCAAATTTGTTTTTTTAAAGATTTTATTTATTTATTTGTCAGTGAGAGAGAAAGAGAATACAAGCAGGGGGAACAGCAGAGGGAGAGGAAGAAGCCAGCGGGGAGCCTGATGCAGAACTGGATCCCAGGACCCTGGGATCATGACCTGAGCGGAAGGCAGACACTTAATGACTGAGCCACCCAGGTCATTCCAGAGACAGCATAAATTAAGTACTTGATAAAAAGAGTTAAATTATTCATGTGCTTATAATTTCTGAATACCACAAATAACAGAGAAGGTGATAAATTTATAGTTATCAAAAGATGCAATATAGATAATGTAACAAAAACAAAGGCCAATTTGTTTCTTCTGTCACTGATATTACTGGATAAATGGAGCAACTGAGCAGACATCTTAATCCTCCAAGATATGAAAGGAGGACCATGATGAGGAAGGAAGGAAGGAAGATAGGTAGGTAGGAAGAAAGGAAGGAAGGAAGATAGGATGGAAGGAAGGAAGCCAGTCCCAAAAGAAGTCCACAAAGAAATGGCAAGACTCAAGGATATTAGTATAATATCATCTAAGAGGAAACAAGTCATACACACCTGTCAGAGTATAGAGAAACTGCTCTTCTCCCTGCTCTACTTGGTTCCTTCTGTTGTCCAATACCTTCTTCACCGTGTCCATTAGGCCAAATGTATGTGCTACATTGTTGAGAACAGCAGCATCTATTTAAAACAAAGACATGCCTGTCAAGTTAAAAAAGAAGTGTTTCCCCAGCTCTCTGTTGTACTGCTTATAAATATGAAACAACCCAGAAATGATGGTACTATTCTAATTGCATTTTAAAAAATTTTGGCAAAGATTTATCACATGTATAATTAACTTTGTTATAACTTACACATCTTTCCATATAAATAAATATAAAAATTTTAAAAATCTTGCATCTGGTTATAAGTTCTGACTTGTGGTTTAAAAACATGGTCACTCTGGATAGAGCTAAGTTTGAATCTCAGTTTTATGGTTTCCTCCTATCTGTATGAACTTAGATAAGTCATTTCACTCCTCAGTTTTCTCATCTGAGACAAAAGGGCCTAATAATACCTACCTGGCAAGACAGACATGAAGATTAGAAATATCGTATTTTAGGGGCACCTGAGTGGCTCAGTTGGTTAAGTGTCCAACTCTTGATTTCGGCTCAGGTTCTGAGGTCGAGCTCCACATCAGGCTCTGCCCTTGGCATGAAGTCGGATTGTCCCTTTCCCTCTACTGCTCCCCCTGCTTGCTCTCTTTCTCTCTCAAATAAATAAATCGAGTATTTTTTTTTTTAAAGAAACAGCATATTTTGGGGCGCCTGGGTGGCTCAGTGGGTTAAGCCACTGCCTTCGGCTCAGGTCATGATCCCAGGTCCTGGGTTCGAGCCCCACATCGGGCTTTCTGCTCAGCAGGGAGCCTGCTTCCTCCTCTCTCTCTGCCTGCCTCTCTGCCTACTTGTGATTTCTCTCTGTCAAATAAATAAATAAAATCTTTAAAAAAAAAAAAAAAAGAAACAGCATATTTTAAGTGTCAAACATGGGAACTGGTATCCAATGTTATTCATAGTGTTATCTCTGTTCCTCTTTAAACAAAACTTCTTGAAAGCATTGTCAGTAGTTGCGGTCATTACCTCCTTAACTCAGACCACTTCTCCACCTACAGCTCTCTTCCACAATCATCTCATCCAGTTCCATGCTTTTAAATAACATGTAAATGCTGAAAACTCCCACATGCAGATTTCCAGCCCTGACCTCTTTCCTGCATGCCAGATTTCATACTCCATCTAGCTGAGTGACATCTCCATTTGGAGGCCTCATAATCATTTAGCGAGTCAAAACTACTTTTTTTTTCTTTTTTTTTTTTTTTAAAGTAAGCTCTATGCCTAACATGGGGCTTGCACTCACAACCCTGAGATAACCAGTCACATATTCCACCCACTGAGCCAACCAGGTGCCCCAAGTCAAAACTAACTTTGAGGGGTGCCTGGTTGTCTCAGTCTCAAGAGTATGTGACTCTTGATCTCAGGGTTCTGAGTTCAAGCCCTATACTGGCTATGGGGTCTATTTAAAAACAACAACAACAACAAGTATACTAACTAGTTAGTACTAACTAGTACTAACTAGTACTAACTATACTAACTACAACTTTCCCAGTGATCTTCATCTTAGGAAATGGTGTTACCATTCATGGCTCAGGTCAAAAATGTATGAGTCATCCTGGATTTCTGTCTTTCTCTTTTATCCTACATCCAGTCCATCAGCAAAACTTGTCAGCTCCACACTCAAAATATATCCCCGATAAGATCACTTCTTCCCAGGTCTACCACTATCCACTCTAGTCCATGCCACCATCATCTCTTGCCTGGAGTAATTCCTTTAGGAGTCTCCCAACTGATTCCTTTTTCCTTCTCTCTTTTTTTGAGTAGGCTCCATGCCCAATGTCGGGCTTGAACTCACAACCCTAAGATCAAGAGCTGCACTCTCGGGGTGCCTGGGTGGCTCAGTAGGTTGAGCCTCTGCCTTCGGCTCAGACCGTGATCTCTGGGTCCTGGGATTGAGTCCCGCATCAGGGATCTCTGCTCGGCGGGGAGCCTGCTCCCACCCCTACGCCCCGCCCTGCCTCTCTACCTACTTGTGATCTCTCTCTGTCAAATAAATAAAATCTTTAAAAAAAAAAAAAAAAAAAAAAAAAGAGCTGCACTTTCCATCACCAGAGCTAGCACACACCCCTCCCAACTGATTTCTTGCCCCATACAGTCTATTCTCCACATGCAACTGAAGTGATCTTTTAAAAATATAAAAAATAGGGGTGCCTGGGTGGCTCAGTCATTAAGCGTCTTCCTTCAGCTCAGTTCATGATCCAAGGGTCCTGGGATGGAGCACTGCATCAGGCTCCCTGCTCAGCGGGAAACCTGCTTCTCCCTCTCCCAAGCCCCCTGCTTGTATTCCCTCTCTCGATGTCTCTCTGTCAAATAAATAAATAAAATCTTTAAAATAAATGAAATAAAATAAAAAATATACAACTACATAAAAATATAAAAATGTAAATAAATCCTTTTCACTCCCCTGCTCAAAATAACTATGATGGCTTACCATCACCTTAAAATAAAACCAAAGTTCTAACCAAAGCTTATTTAAAATGTCCTCTCAGGGCACCTGGGTGGCTCAGTTAAGTGTCTGCCTTTGGCTCAGGGCATGGTCCCAGGGTCCTGGGATCGAGCCCCACATCAGGCTCCTAGCTCAGCAGGGAGCCTCCTTCTCCCTTTCCCCACTGCTCGTGCTTTCTCTCTCTCACTCTCTCTCAGGTAAATAAATAAAATCTTTTTTTTTCTTTTAATTTTTTAAAAGATTTTACTTATTTATTTGACAGACAGAGATCATAAGTAGGCAGAGAGGCAGGCAGAGAGAGGGGGAAACAGGCCCCCTGCTGAGCAGAGAGCCCGATGTAGGGCTCGATCCCAGGACCCTGAGACCATGACCTGAGCTGAAGGCAGAGGCTTTAACCCACTAAGCCACCCAGGCACCCCAATAAATAAAATCTGAAAAAAAAATAACTAAACTGTCCTCTCTATTCCTCTCCAACCTTATCACCTATCACTCTCCTATATCTTCCTCCACTGTGGCTGCCTCAGAGCTTCTATAATTCTTTGAACCTATGAGGCCCATTGCAACTTCAAGGTCTTTGTTCCTTCTACCTGAAATGTTCCTTCTCCTAGATCATCACATGGCTAGCCTCTTCAATTCAGGTCTCTGCTTAAAGCCACCGCCTTAGGGAGGCCTTCCTTGATCACCGTATCTAAAAGAGTCATCCCTGCTTTCTAAATTACTTGCCTTTTTTCCCCTCCAAGAACATGAAAAAAAGATTCTACTGTAAAGTTTAAGTGTATTTATATAATGTATGAATTACAGAGAGGTAATAAGACACAAGTAACAAATCTAGGAACTCATTGACACACAAGCTTACGAGATATGATTATGATTCTTTTTTTTTTTTAAAAAGATTTATTTATTTATCTGACAGACAGAGATCACAAGTAGGCAGAGAGGCAGGCAGAGAGAGAGGAAGAAGCAGGCTCCCCGCTGAGCAGAGAGCCCGATGTGGGGCTTGATCTCAGGACCCTGAGATGGTGACCTGAGCCGAAGGCAGAGGCTTTAACCGACTGAGACACCCAGGCGCCCCATATTATGACTCTTTTTTTACGTAAACTCTACCCCCAATGTGGAGCTCAAACTCATGACCCCAAGATTAAGAGTAACATGCTCTACGACTAAGCCAGCCAGATGCCTGTCATCACAACCCCTTTGTATCAAATGAGCATCCTTTTACATTATGCACAGCAGCAAGTACCGTATGGGTATTCGGAAAGAGCTGTAAGTGCACACAATTGTTCTGGAAACCCTAAACTGATAGATATGAGACTCGTCTAAAACCAGGTAGCTTTCTCCAATTTTCAGACTCTATCTATCTATATGTAATAGAGAGCGAGCCTTCTTTCTGGCACCATTTATAAAGGCAAAAATTACCTGTGAAGAGCATGACCAGAACCGAGTTCAAAAACTTATTATCAAGTAGGGACAAGTAACTTTACTTTTATGAGTCTTGGTTTCCTAATCTGTAAAATGGGGATAATAATACTTATACCCCAGTGTTTTCATGAGACTAACAGGATCTGCCTACAGTTGTTAGTGTTCAATAAACTGACCACTGTTGTTAGAATTAGTGCACTTACCTGTTACCTGGAAGGGAGCTTGAATGAGCCGCTGCTGAACTCCCCTGAGTAGCTCCTCTATTTCCTTCTGTATATTGCAGACAACCTCTTCCATCAGCCCTACATCAGCTATTCCTTTCCAGAACATCAAAGTGTCCTCTGACACAAGAAGGATAAGACAAGAAGATAAACAAGGGATGCTACGTATACTTAGGTACATCTCTACAAATTAAGCTCGAAATTATTTCAATTTGAAATGATTTCTTGTTGGGCCATTTCTGGGAAAAAGGAAGAAGTTTTTGGAATACTATCTGCCCCCCCTAAGTTGCAAACCAATTATTTGGCGTCTTCAGCAACATAGGGACTTGAGATAATTGCCCTAATTTGTCATGGCTTGGGCTGTAGGGAGCAGGTTATCTTCCTCCAATAAAGATAATAAATAAATATTAAATATTTATGTACATAATTTAATTTAAAATTAAATAGTATTCAGTGTCTTAAAAGTTAAATAATAAAGATATTAAAGATATACAGGCAAGCTTTGTACAATACAGTGTGAACTGTGAGGGTACACTTACACACAGATTTTTTTCAGTAAATACAGTAAATTAAAAAATTAAATTAAGTAATTAATTAATTAATTTAAATTAAATTAAAAAATGTACTCATGTACTCATCATTTTTAAATTAAACAACTCTTTTCTTATGATTTTCTTAACACTTTATTTACTTTATTGTAAGAATAGAGTACATAATACATATAACATACAAAATATGTTATCGACTATGTTATTGGTAAGGTTTATAGTTAAGTTGGGGGAGAGCAGGGGATTTTCCCCTGCATAGGAGGCTGGTGCCCCAAACTGCCACCTTGTTCAAAGGGCAACTGTACTCCCTCTAGTCCTATACTTACAAAATAAAATAAAACAGCTGAGTCGGTGGGACGATAAGCTCTCTGAGGGCAGAGGCTTTGTCTTTTCACCTATGTTGGCAACGGTGCCAACTAAAAATAGGCAGCAATAAATATTTTTCAAATGAATTAATGAATGGAGGATGATGTGAAACCCCTCCTGGTCCCCTCTAAGTGAATCATCATTAGTCACCATCCTCTATACCACCTGCTACCTAATTTTTCCTTCTAACATCTTGCAGCTTGATTTATCTAAGAAACGTTCCAAAGTTAGAGGCAGTTTGACAGGATGAAAAGCATTGACTACAGAGTCAAACAGCTGAATTCGGCTCTGACACTGCTGGCTGTGTGGCTGGTCTGAGGCAAGCTGCTGAATCTCTTTGAATCTCAATTTCTTCCTATGCAAAATGTGACTGTGCATGGCTGTTGTTGCAATGGATTAAAATAAAAAGTCTACAGCTACAATTATTAATGTGCATGAGAAAAACCACCAAAGTAATTAAGAGACCTCCTGTGTCCATGATCATAATGGTGAGAAGGGTCACAAGACCCTGCAAGGTATCTGAGCCTCACAGAAAAGTACCTGAAATTTCCTCTGAGTCCTTCTTCACACCCTCCTCTGTAGCCATGGTGACAGCAGCAGTGAGAGCGGAATTCCATTCCAGCCCTGCCTCTTCCATACTCTCTTCTGAGATGGCAATCTGTGTGATGCTACCTAAAAGCAGTCCATTAGAGGTAAAGCCAGTGAATTTCATGAAAAAGTCATAGCTATCCTTTATCTCATACAGCCAAAGAGACACTGTTATTTTAATATTCTGGCTTTCTGCCTGCAGGTCCATATAGTAAAAACTAGAATCCTTGGTAAACCAGGATGAATATTGGATTTTCTAAAGAAAACCTGTCTTTGAAAAGAAAAAGCTTTCTTCTTACTCTGAATAGAAAGGGAAAGATAACTTATAAAATCACAAAAGAGCAATCTGCTTCCTAAGCAGGTACGTTTTTTAAAAAGATTGAAGGTGAGCATGATTGCCGGGCTGTCTGCCCCAGACTTAGCAAGGATGTGGAGGATCTAAAATAATTTAAGAGAAAAGTATGGTGCTTAGCCAAGAACATCAACCATCTAGAATATCAGAAGTTGTTATAGCTTAATTATCAGGCTATGTATGAGAAAGCAAGAGAAATGAGACCAAAAAAATCAGGTAAGAGATCCATGAATAGCAGATTCACAGAGGAAAAGAACTTGTGCTATTAACATCGTATATTAAGATTTTATTTTATTATTATTTTTTTAAGTAATCTCTCCACCCAACATGGGGCTTAAACTCACGACCCCGAGATCAGGAGTCACATGCTTTTCTAAGACAGCCAGGAACCCCTCAAATATTAAGATTTTAAACAGGGGCACCTGGGTGGCTCAGTTGGATAAGCGTCTGCCTTCCGCTCAGGTCATAATCCCAGGGTCCAGGGATCAAGTCTCACATCCCGCTCCCTGCTCAGCGGAAAGCCTGCTTCTCCCTCTGCCTGCCACTCCCCCTGCTGTGCTCTCTCTCTGTCAAATAAATAAAATCTTAAAAAAAAAAAAAAGATTTTAGGGGCACGTGGGTGGCTCAGTGGGTTAAAGCCTTTGCCTTCGGCTCAAGTCATGATCCCAGGGTCCTGGGATCGAGCCCTGCATCTGGCTCTCTGCTCAGCAGGGAGCCTCTTCCTCCTCTCTCTCTGCCTGCCTCTCTGCCTGCTTGTGATCTCTGTCAAATAAATAAATAAAATCTTAAAAAAAAAAAAAAAGATTTTAAACAAAGAGAATGGAGAGAAATCAAACTGATCCAGACAGATATATAGACAAGAATGGACTCCACATGCTGGAGGATATTAATAATCAAGAAAAAAAGTAATATTGATATGGATAATCAACTAGTGGAGGTTTGGCCAACAAAAAGTAAGTCAATAATTTCATAGCATTTTTTACTTTTCAAGTGAAAGACACCCAGGACCAAAAATTCAAACTGCTAGATATTTTATACTTTCCTGAAGGGAGCATAGGTTTTAAGAGATTTGGCTTCCTCTCACCCAGTGGTTACTCACAGAGTATTAGGGCTGACTAAGAGAAACCTTTAGCGGTCATTATTAAAACATGGTACTTCCCTTAAATCCGTTAGTGTCCTTACAACTCTATCAGGCATATTTTTAAGTCTTGTGGAAGTAGTTGAGACAAGAATCTTAACTGGACTAACTGAATTTTTTTTTTTTAAGTTTATCTATGTATGCATGTATATATGTAATCTCTATACCCAGTGTGGGGCTTGAACTCATGACCTCAAGATGAGGAGTCACACACTGTTCCAACTGAGCCAGTCAGGCTCCCTTGGACTAACTGAATCCTTAACAATCATCTTTCACATGGCTCTATCTTTCCTAGAGAAGAGCAACAAGCTCTATTCCCAAGGTAAACAATACTGAAGTTAAGCATATGCCCATCTTGCCTCATTTGTAAGGAAGCCTTTTTTGTGAATCCCTTCCAGGCAGAGCTCTCTGATCTGTACAGCAGCAGACTCTCCAGAATCCAGTCCAGCCAACCATACATTATCTTTGATACATCTCAACTCAACAGTTGAAGACCCTTCACCATTCTACCTTCCTTCCTGACCACCAGTAGAGTAAAGGATTTTCAAAACAATCTAACTTCAAAGTGGTACCAAAATGAGACCACTGAATAAACATAATAACCACTGAATCATCTTTCTTTAGAGAGAACATGCATGGGGGGCGAGGGGCAGGGTGTAGAGAGAGAATCTTAAGCAGGCTCCACACCCAGCACCGGGCCTGACGGGGGGCTTGATTTCACAACTCTGAGATGGTGACCTGAGCCGAAATCAAGAGTGGGACTCTTAACTGAGTGAGCCACCCAAGTGCCCCTGAACCATCTTTCTAATGTTTACCATTTAGTTAGAAAGAAACAAGGAAGTAGGTATGGCCAACAGGAATCATCTGGGAGAAAACCAAGAGATCTGTTTCTAAAGTATGGAATCACACCCAAAATCAGCACACTTTACAAGGACATCAATGCTCATGAGAATTAAAATTAAGAAACACAAGAGAGAAGGGGAAAAGTGTTACTAAAAAACACTGGGTTTTCAGGTGGTTTCCTACCCCCTACCATCAGCCGAAGTGGGTGTCTGCACCACACTTGTCTGCTGTCCGGGCACTGGAGCTCTTGCACTGCTGATCAGAAGATCAAACTTGGTGCTTCTGCAGGTATTGGAGCAAACTTTGTCATGTTGGTAAAAATCAATCTGTCCGGAGTCCATCATTTTCCTGTGTAAAGAGAGATAAGAAGTACCAGTTCAGCCTGCACTCTAGGCCTCAGAGACAAATAGAAACAACGTTGTTGCATCTATTCCATAGATTAGTGAAACCTAGTAGGATTAAAAGTCATTAGGTTGCAAAAATTCTACTTGGGATTATAAAATTTTCATTGGTCCTGCCCATATTTACAAGTACTCCTCTTCCCTCCCTAGTCTGCTCAATGAGTATTGTTTCACTTCCCATTATCACCAAGCTTTAGCTAGGGACACACTTCTGACAACATCTGAGTATCACCATAGAATCTCATTGAAACCAAACCCAAAAGCGGAAAAGACTAATTCATATATCCCAGCATAACTGAGAATTTTATGATGAGATTCTGATGTATTAGTATTCTTAGACCAGCAAGATCTGTTGCCACTTTTGGAGACAAAACTTCAGCACATTTCTTTCCTTAAAAAAAAAAAAAAAAAAAAAAAAAATGGCTAACAACTCTCCTATAAATACAGTGCAAAGTTGATTATACTAAACCCCCACTATAAAATGCCCTTATAACTGAATTCACAAGACACTGTTATTATAGGCCATGAGCAAAGCCATGGGGTATTTTAATTATAGTAAACTCTATGTTATAACGTTACTCGGCTTTCACTAAAGATCTTTTAGGCATTCTGATTCCTTCTTACATTTGAGGAAAGTTGGCATGTGCTTGTTTTTCTGGGCAAAAGGAACAAGCCAAGAACAACAATAATGAAAGTTATAAGTATTCCTTCCCAATTTTAACTAAGTACTGATTTCTGCATACAAATCATCTAGAATAATTTCTTTTTTTAAAATGTGTCTCTATATTAAAATAATATGTGAAGGGGTGCCTGGGTGGCTCAGTCATTAAGCGTCTGCCTTCAGGTCAGGTCATGATCCCAGGATCCTGGGATCAAGCCCCACATCGGGCTCCCTGCTCAGCGGGAAGCCTGCTTCTCTCTCTCCCCCTCCCCCTGCTTGTGTTCCCTCTCTTGCTGTATCTTGCTTTGTCAAATAAATAAATAAATAAAATTTTAATAAATAAAATAAAATGTGTGAAGAAAAAATTAACATTCTCAGTGGAAAATACATAAAACTATAAAGAAAACCACCTCTTTAAAAAAAAATCCAACAACACAAAGATACATTAACATTTTGGCATATTTTCTTCCATTAAATTTTATGTGTATACGAGTATGTCTGTTTTTTACATAACTAAAATCACAGTTTGATATACATATATATATATTTTAGTAGGCTCCCAACCCAGCATGGGGCCCAGTGAGGGGCCTGAACTCACAACCCTGAAATCAAGACCTAAGCTGAAATCAAGAGCCAGATGCTTAACCGACTGAGCCATCCAGGTACCCCTACATATCTACATATCTATATTATCTCTACATATTTGTATCCATCTATACATGTATTTTTTTTTTAAGTAAGTTCTACAACCAACATGGGGGTTGAACTCACTATCCCAAGATCAAGAGTCACATGCTATACCGAGTGAGCCAGCCAGGCGCCCACGATTTTATATTTTGTTTTCTTTCTGTTATTACATCATAAGCATTTTTCCTATAAAAATTCTTTAGAAATATTTTAATAATTTCATAATATTTCATAGTATATACTCATATATGTTTAGATGAGCCATAAATTTCCTATAGATATACCTTGACTGTATATTGAAGCAGACTATTACTTTCTTTTTTTTTTAAGAATTTATTTATTTATTTGAGAGATAAAGCAAGTACAAATGGGAGGAGGGGCAGAGAGAGAGGGAAAAACAGGCTCCTCAAAGAGCAGGGAGCCTGATACCCTGGGATCAGGACTTGAACTGAACACATATCCTTAACTGACTCAGCCACCCAGGTAGGTGCCCCTAAAGCAGATTATAATTTCAACAATGTTGCAATAAATGTCTTTATGCCTGAATCTCTACAAGCACTATAGATTTTTCTTAGGACAGATTCCTTAAAAAGAATTAAAGACAATGGGTAAAATGTTCTTAAGGGTGTTAATACATGTTCTGTGAGGAACTTTCCAATCCTGACCACATTTTAAAAATCCATCAATAGGTGAGTGTTCAAGGAACACTAATTAACGTTAATGTTAATGTTCCTCCCTTTCCAGAGGGAGGAAAATTATAAAAGTAAGCTTACTACATAAAGATGGGGGTGAGGATATTACACATTCTGAAGTTTATTTCTGTGGTATATTGATGGCAAGGACTGCATTTACTGAGCATGATGGTGACTTATCAACAGCGCCTCTGTCTTACCAGATTATCACAGAACTTGTCAACCAGCCTACACTTCTCCGCGGTCGGCACGCTTCCTCAGCACCAGGCTTAGCCCTGCCTGTACTTGGTGATCTCAAGTAGGATTGTCATCTACCCCCGAGCTTCTCGGCCCAGAAAGGATCCAAACATCCTGACATCAGAAAAAATTTGCCCTAAATGCTGGGAAGAGTGAATTCAAGTCAATCTTCCTTTTCTCACAGGGATTTTAAGAACTGGCTGATGAAGGTTAATACCTGGATTGCACAAGCCAATTCTTCAGAGGAAATAAAAATTTTGAATTAAATAGAAAATCCTAAATTATCTGTATTCTACCATGATTTAGTGTCCCAAAGTCAGCTGAAAGGTATGTGCTGAGGGGCGCCTGGGTGGCACTGTAGGTTAAGCACTCAACTCTTGGTTTCAGCTTGATTTCAGCTCAGGTCATGATCTCAGGGTCATGAGACCAAGCCCTGCAAGTCTCTGTACTCAGCAGAGTCAGCTTGAGATTCTCTTTCCCTCTGCCTCTGCCCCTCCTGCTCATGCTCTCTCTCTCTCTCTCTCTAAAATAAACAAGTAAATCTTAAAAAAAAAAAGACTCTCCTTCCGTCCCCTACTCTGCACTCTTTCTCTCTGAAATAACTTAATAAATCTTTAAAACAAAACAAAATAAAACAACAGGTTTGCACTTTTTTGTTTTTTACTTTATTTTTTATTTTCTTTGTAATCTCTACACTCAGTGTGGGGCTCTGAGATCAAGAGTTGCAAGCTCTTCCAGCTGAGCCAACCAGGCACCCCGGTACGTGCTTGTTATTAAAGCTCACCTGAGCATGATTCCACCCAGACGAATGGCTCTCTTCCAGTCTTTTAGGGTGGACTTGCCAGCCAGATGTACAAAATGCTTGGGGCTGATCAACTGATCATTGAACTAAAGTAAAAAGAAAAGTCCCAAATAACCCAAGGTCACCTTAGGCAGGTCAAGAGAAAGAGAAAGGTATCTCTACTTGTTACGTATGAAAAATACCCAGATGGCATCTTAAGTCATAGCCTTGTATCTCCCAGCCTCCTGCCCTGTTGTGCCAGAGAAGATGATCCTTCTCTGGGCACAGTGCCCTGTCCTGGTACAGAGCTACAGAAGACAGGAGGAGGATCAGAGATTAATATACTGATTAGCATCTAAAATCCATTCATGCCCTAAATCAGGCACTTGGGTCCAATGTTGCAAAGGCTATTTAAATAAACAGAAGCAACCTACCAAGCCCTAATGACAAAATTCAGGATGTGGTGGAAAGAATGAGTACCACAGAAACCGCTATCACTGCAGAGCCTCAAAACTCGGTAATCCTTAATGATTCTAGGATGATGCCACCGATGGTGACTGCCATCCATGGGTACTGCTGTGGCTACCAAAGGACACAGAATAAGCAATTATTTCCACTTTGTGCTCTCATGAGAATTTAGTTTTATCAGTAGTAATTTTCAATAAACTCTAATGCACACTTCTATAAGGCCTTTTACATATATTATCTCATTTTATCTGCTAGCAACCGTACAGTGTGATTATCCATATTTTAACATACGATTATTCATATTTTAACACATTATTCACATTTTAACTCTGAAATATTAACTTGTTCAAGGTCACCCAGTCATAGAGATGGGACTCCATTCATTCATTTAACAAACATTTATAGATAAAGATGCCAAGCGTCATTCTAGGTGTTGGGGATACACTGGCGAACAATCCAAGTTCTCAGCTCTCACAGAACTTGTGTTCTGCGTGGAATTTGAATCCAGGCCAATTTCACTCCAAAGCCCCCCTTTTTTTTTCTGTGACATCATAGGGACTATAGCCACAAAACTGAAAACATTGATATAGCAGACAAGAGAGAAGAGGCACTGAAAGTATACTCTTTGAAAACAAGGAGCCCCCAAACAGACCCCAGTAAGGAGAAAAGGCAATTACCTTGACACACTTCACATTTATTCCTGGACATACAAACTTCTTCCAGAGGAGAATGGCTTTGCTCTCCCCACAAGTTATGGGGTAAGCAATTTCCATATCCTCATTTGCTTCTATAGTGCTTGCATCTGAAAATGGAAAAAAATATCAGTTATTTATTGAATGCTTTTTCCCAAAAACTTAATTCAAAATCTCTAGTCTCTTGGTTCCTCTGAGTAGCTAACAGTTCACATTGGCTGGTTTCGTTTTGGAATCTTCTGGAAGAGGTTTGACATAACAGCTCTCTTACCAAGCTCACCCTACATCCAAGATACTGTCCTATGTGCTTTTACACGCTTAATCTTACTTAGTTCTTACAACAATCCTGGGAGGCAATAATTGTTTCCGATGTATGTAGGTGCAACTCGGAAAGTTGAAGTGACTTTCCCAAGGACATACGGCTAAGAAGTGAGAAAGCAGGATTTAAACTCTGGCTTGTCTAGTTTCAAACTTTTTTTTCAATTTCTTTCCACCGACTGCCTTCCAATCAACACCTCGTACGTCCTAATCAGCAACTTCCCTCATGAGAGATCAACCTTGAGGCTCTAATTTCTTTGTGGAATTTTTGCAGATGAAAACTCTTTTCAGTACCCTAGCAAACTGATGTTAAATAATCAACTGACGGGCCTAGTCAGTGGTGTCTCTGGATGCACCATCATAAAACTCATGGCTGCAGCCCTGGTAGGGCGTACTGGGTAGGGGGAAAATATAAGGCACAAAAGGCACTAAATCTCAACCAAGGAAGCTAAGGTCAAAGATACCAGAATAACAAAAAGACTTACCAATCCCTTCTTCAATTTTGTGAATCGTGTGAGTTTCTACTGCCACAACTGCTGTGTTGTTCTCGGACCCAGGTTCATAAATCCTGTTGTAAAAGTGTCCATCGATAAACAAACTACATAAATCATGAAAAAATTAATATTCACAGCATGGGGTTAAGAAATTTGTTATAATCTATCTCAAAAGGAATAAAATAAATATACTTTACAACTCTATGTTAGTGCTTTGATAGTTTCCCATTGTATTTAAACTCCAAGCTACCCAGGACTACCTAGCAGCTACGACCATGGACATGAGTCAACAACTTTCTCACCTCAAAGGAAAGTTCCTCTTGCTACTATCTTTACATCACCACTTGTTACTGTTTCACACTAGACTTTTCCCTTCATACCTTAAATGCTTATAACATAAAATATTGCTTCAAGTATAAGATTAAGTTATATTATAGAATTATCCTAAGAAGACTAAAAAGTAATATTGTCGGACAATACAAGACAGGAAGAACCCGGGGCACCTGGGTGGCTCAGTCGATTAAGCATCTGCCTTCTGCTCAGGTCTGCTCAGGACCCTGGGATTGGGCCCCAAGTGGGGCTCCTTGCTCTGCGGGGAGCCTGCTTCTCCCTCTCCCTCTGCCTGCTGCTCCCCCTGCCTGTGCTCTCCCTCTCTCTCACTGTCAAATAAATAATAAATAAAATCTTAAAAAAAAAAGATCATTGACCATAGAAGTTGATGTCCTTTGTTGGAATCTGGATACTTTAGTCTTTCTTTATTTAGCACTTTAGCATTTTTCAAAGGATCATAACCAAACTATTGATATGAACAGAGCCTAGTAAAAAAAAAAAAAAAAGAAAGAAAGAAAGAAAAGAAAAAAGAGACAGAGACACAGTAACTAGCATTAACTAGATGTATCAGTTAGGAAAAGTCTTTGTAAAATGTTTCCACCTTCTGTGGTACCTGGGTGGCTTAGTCGTTAAGCACAGGATTCTTGATTTCAGCTCTGGTCAAGATCTCAGGGTCGTGAGATTGAGCCCTGCATCAGGCTCTGCACTGGGTGTGGAGCCTGATTAAAATTCTCTGACTCTCCTACTCTCCATCCCCACCTCCCTCTCAAAAGAATTTAAATAAATAGGGACGCCTAAGTGGCTCAGTCGTTAAGCAACTGCCTTCAACTCAGGTCATGAACCCGGGGTCCTGGGATCAAGCCCCACATCGCATCGGGCTCCCTGCTCAGCAAGAGGCCTGCTTCTCCCTCTCCCACTCTCCCTGCCTCTCCATGTCAAATAAATAAATAAAATCTTTTTTAAAAAAGAAAAAAAATTAAATGGTTTTACCTTCTAAGAAATGGACTCAGATAACCTAATAAAATATACTAACAACATTTAATTTCTATAATAAACTTAATGTACTGGGGCGCCTGGGTGGCTCAGTGGGTTGAGCCGCTGCCTTCGGCTCAGGTCATGATCCCAGGTCCTGGGTTCGAGCCCCACATCGGGCTTTCTGCTCAGCAGGGAGCCTGCTTCCTCCTCTCTCTCTGCCTGCCTCTCTGCTTACTTGTGATTTCTCTCTGTCAAATAAATAAATAAAATCTTTAAAAAATAAATAAATAAACTTAATGTTCTAACTATTGCATCTTTTTTTAAAAGATTTTATTCATTTAGGGGCACCTGGGTGGCTCAGGTCATGATCCCAGGGTCCTGGGATCGAGCCCCGCATCGGGCTCTCTGCTCAGCAGGGAGCCTGCTTCCTCCTCTCTCTCTCTGCCTGCTTCTCTGCCTACTTGTGATCTCCCTCTGTCAAATAAATAAATAAAAATCTTTAAAAAAGAAAAAAAAAAGATTTTATTCATTTATTTGAGAGAGAGAGAGAGCACAAAGGGAGAGGGAGAAACAGACTCCCCACAGAGCAAAGAGCCCGATGTGGGGCTCCATCCCAGGACTCTGGGACCATGACCTGAGCCAAAGGCAGACATTTAACTGTCTGAGCCACCCAGATGCCCCTGCATCTTGTTACTTGAAAGCACCCCCCTGGTGACGCCTCTAGCACAGGCCTCTCCTCTGAATTTCACACCAGGACACAGTTTACTTGCTAAATGAATAAACGCTTCTGGATGTCCCATAGCAGTTTGTTGAATTCATTATGTCTAAAATAACCAAGTTCTCTTCCCTCTCCCAAACCACTCTTCTTATATTTCCTATCCCTGTTAATGGCACCACCAGCACTCTACAGCCTAAGACAGAAGCCTGGGGATTACATCAGATTTTTCCCTCTTCCTCCTCCTCAACTCCCACATACTCAGCCACCAAATCCTACCAGATGTAACTACTTAACACGAGCCAGCCTCCCTGTCTCTTTTTCCACTGCTACTGCCTTAATTCAGACTGCAGCATCTCTGGTCTAAACTAGTCTCCTTGCATCTCCTGATCTCTATATTCCTATGGGAGAGATCACGTAAACCCCTCCTTAAAACCCTTCAAGAACCCTCTACTTGCTGTTACAAAAAAGCCCCAAATCCTTCATAGGATATTTAAGTTGCTCCAAGATCGGGCCCCTGGTTTCAAGTCTCCCTAAACCTCACCTTATAATCCAAGCCCTAGTCATACCAAATTATTTGTGGTTCCCAGAATTGTCATCTTTCATACTTTCCCTCTTTGTTCTACTTCCCCCTTTCCCCAGAACAACCTTCCTCATCTGTTTGTTTGTTTTTTAAAGATTTTATTTATTTATTTGAGAGAGAGCGTGGTAGAGAGAGAGAGAGAGAGCATGTATGCCAGTGCACAAGCATGGGGTGGGGGAGGAAAAAGTAGGAGCCGAAAGCAAGGCTGGATCCCAGGACCCTGGGATTATGACCTGAGCCAAAGGTAGGTGATTAACCGACTGAGCCACCCAGGTGACCCTGTTTGTTTTTAAGATTTTATTTATTTATTTATTTATTTATTTAAAGGTTTTATTTATTTGTCAGAGAGAGAGCACAGCAGGCAGAGTGGCAGGCAGAGGCAGAGAGAGAAGCAGGATCCCTGCTGAGCAAGGAGCCCCATGTGGGACTTGATCCCAGGACCCTGGGATCATGACTGGAGCTAAAGGCAGTGGCTTAACTGACTGAGCCACCCAGGCCTCCCCAAGATTTTATTTTTAAGTATTCTCTACACCCAATGTGGAGCTTGAATTTACAATCCCAGGATCAAGAGTTGCATGCTCTATTGACTGAGCCAACCAGGTGCCCTCCTATTTGTTTTTTAATGAGTAGCCTCTATGATGCCTTTTCTTCCAATAAACCCTCCAGTACAATCACCTATCTCCTCCTTTGTGACCCAGCTATACTTCAGGCTTTTGTCACAACACATATAACACTTAATATATTTGTTCAGCTGTCTGCCTCTCCTTGGGCACAGTCTCAGAGGCTCCCAAGAACAGAATCATGTCTTATTTATTTATTCAATATTGTATGTCTAGTGTGTCAAATACTAACTAGAACATGGCAAGGTACTCAATAAATAGTTGGTCAGTTAATGAGGATTATGATAAACATGAGAAACCACTGCTTCAAGTAAGTTCAGTAAATTCACTCTAAATTGACCAGTATGTGCAAAATCTTTTAAAAGAAGAAATTCAGGGGCGCCTGGGTAGCTCAGTGGGTTAAGTCTCTGCCTTCGGCTCAGGTCATGATCCCAGGGTCCTGGGATCGAGCCCTGAGTTGGGCTCTCTGCTCAGTGGGAAGCCTGGTTCCCTTCCTCTCTCTCTGCCTACTTGTGATCTCTATCTGTCAAATAAATAAATAAAATCTTTAAAAAAAAAAAAAAAAAGAAGAAGAAGAAATTCGTATTTAGGGCACCTGGGTGGCTCAGTGGGTTAAAGCCTCTGCCTTCAGCTCAGGTCATGATCCCAGGGTCCTGGTATCGAGCCCCGCATCGGGCTCTCTGCTCAGCAGGGAGCCTGCTTCCTCCTCTCTGCCTGCCTCTCTGCCTACTTGTGAACTCTGTCTGTCAAATAAATAAAAAAATCTTAAAAAAAAAAAAGAAATTCATATTTATTTATTTATTTATCTTAAAAGATTTTATTTATTTGACAGAGAGAGAGAGACCACGAGAGAGGGAACACAAGCATGGGAGAGGAAGAGGGAGAAGCAGGCCTCCTGCTGATCAGGGAGCCCAACGAGGGACTCAATCCCAGGACTCTGGGATCATGACCTGAGCCAAAGGCAGACACATAATGACTGATCCACCCAAGCACCCCAAAGAAATTCTTATTTATACATAATTTCAATAATCAGTAAATTGCACTTGCTGTGGGAAGTAAGGGCACAGTCTATATACAAGGTTTTATCAAGAAAAAATTTCCAGGGCGACTGGGTGGTTCAGTGGGTTAAGCCTCTGCCTTCGCTTCAGGTCACGATCTCAGGGTCCTGGGATGGAGGTCCGCATCGGGCTCTCTGCTCAGTGGGGAACCTGCTTCCCCCTCTTTCTCTCCCTGCCTCTCTGCCTACTTGTGATCTCGCTCTTTCTGTCAAATAAATAAATAAAATTTTAAAAAAAGAAAAAGAAAAAATTTCCTAGGATGCCTCAGTGACTCAGTCAGTTAAGTATCCAACTCTCTCTCTCTTTTTTTTTAAGATTTTATTTATTTATTTGACAGAGAGAGAGATCTCAAGTAGACAGAGAGGCAGGCAGACGGGGAGGGGGGAGCAGGCCCCCCACCAAGTAGAGAGCCCAAACTGATCCCAGGACCCTGAAATCATGACCCAAGCCAAAGGCAGAGGCTCAACCCTCTGAGCTACCCAGGCACCCCAAAGTGTCCAACTCTTAATTTTAGCTCAGGTCATGATCTCAGGGTCATGAGACTGAGTCCCATGTCAGGCTCCATGCTGAGCATGGAGCCTGTTTGGGATTCTTTCTCTCCCTCTGCCCCTCCCCGCTGAACACACGCTTGCTCACTCTCTAAATAAATACGTAAGTAAGTAAAATACAACTAGAGAAAGCAACTGAGCATTGACTAGCCGGCATCTCAAAATTCAGTACCTGAAAATGTATTCATTTGCTCATATGGCAAATTCAGTATAAACAGTATGTTGGGGAGTCAATGTTGTACAAAGATGCCGATAATCTAATCAAGAAATGAGAGCAATGTCATTTGGAAAATAAAAAAAGATACACACACAAAATAAATGGAACTAATCTTCAAAATAATTAAATCTCTAAGTAGTTGAGAAGTGTTCTCTGTCTCTAGCAGGGATAGGATAAGTGACAACTGGAGCGCTTTAGGAAAAAGAGAAGAAACAATGACTCTAAGAGAAAATAAAGCTGCCATGCATTAAAGAATCTACTCTTTAATTCTTCCTCATTACCCTTCCTCAAAGGATAACAACTGCAAGTATGTGTGTACATAACAACTGAAGTTCCCAAACAAGTGAATTTGAATAAGCAAGCATAATCTTTTGGTGCAAATAAAAATTCTAATCATTCTATTCACTGTATGTCAGTAATTATTTTTTAAGATTTTTTATTATTTTTTTTAAAAGATTTTATTTATTTATTTGACAGAGAGAGATCACAAGTAGACGGAGAGGCAGGCAGAGAGAGAGAGAGGGAAGCAGGCTCCCTGCTGAGCAGAGAGCCCGATGCAGGACTCGATCCCAGGACCCTGAGATCATGACCTGAGCCGAAGGCAGCGGCTTAACCCACTGAGCCACCCAGGCGCCCGAGATTTTTTATTATTTTTTAAAGTAATCTCTACATCCAGTATGGGGCTCGAACTCACAACGTCAAGATCAGGGGTCACATAGTCCAAATGAGCCAGCCAGGCACCCCATCAGTATTTATATCAACTTTCTTTCACAGATCTTAGAATATTTCCTTCAATATTCAGAAATGTCAGCAAACTATGGTTAAATTTTAAGAACTAAAAAATCCTTACTTTTATAAGATACATACTAATGTCTGGGATTTGCTTCAAAAAATTCAAGAGTGGGTGGATATAGAGATGAAATAAGACTGGCCATGTGTTGATAATTGTTGAAGTTGGGTGATGGGTGTGTATATGGGGGTTCATTACAGCATTTTTCTTAAATTTTGGGGTATATTTGAAATATCCTATACTAAAAAGTTTAAGTTACCAAGAGAGGTTAACTGTCTTTCTCCCTAAGTGTTTAAGACAAGGTATGTTACTTATGTGTTTGCCCATGAACATTTTTTTTTAAGGATTTTATTTATTTGTCAGAGAGAGAGAGAGGTCACGTGCACACAAGCAGGCAGAGTGGCAGGCAGAAGCAGAAAGAGAAGCAGGCTCCCCGCTGAGCAAGGAGCCCGATGCGGGACTCAATCCTAGGACCCTGGGATCATGACCTGAGCCAAAGGCCGCAGGTTAACTGACTGAGCCCCCCAGGTATCCCACGAACGTTTTTTTTTTTTAAGTAGGCTCCATGCTGGTGTGGAGCCCAATGCGGCGCTTGAACTCACAACCCTTAGAGCAAGACCTGAGCTGAAATCAAGAGTTGGATGCTTAATCAACTGAGCCACCCAGGCACCCCCTTTTTTTCTTTTTTTTAAGTAATCTCTACACCCAACATGGCGCCCAAACTCACAACACTGAGATCAAGAGTTACATGCTCGACTGAGTCAGCCAGACGCCCCAAGAACATTTCTAATCTTATGTAGAATCTTTCATACATTCCTCTAGATAAAATAACTAACTACCCCCTCCTTCTCTCTGTAGATATAATTCTTATTTAAACTTCAAAACCAGGGGGTGCCTGGATGGCTCAGATGGTTAAGCATCTACCTTTGGCTCAGATCATGATCCCAGGGGCCTGGGACTGAGCCCCACGTCTGGTACCCTGCTCAGTGGGGACCTGCTTCTCTCTCTGACATTCCCCCTGCTTGTCCTCTCTGGCTCTCTCTATCTGTCTGTCAAATAAATAAAATGTTAAAAAATAAATGAATAAATAAATACATAAATAAAAATAAACTCCAAGACCAATTAAAAAGTCTTATATCTTCTTTCAAATTCATAGTGATCCTCTGAATTCAAGCTACTTCCTAATCAGGATACTCAGTACTTCTTAGATTTTGCCATGTAAATGATCTCTTTATTTACATATATGTACTTCTGGTTTGCACAACTAGACTGCAAGCTCCATGATGGTGGGAACCATGTGCGATAATTTCTTCCAACACTGTGTAATACATTAAAAAATAGTAGGTCGTTGACATGTATTTTTTGATAAAATAAGCTTGATTGATTTGTCCACCCCTTAGGGTCCAGACTGCTTCTGGTAGGAAAACTTTTGTAGTTGCCTTGCCTAATCTCCTCTGACTCTAACTATACTGTCTTTCAGTAAACTTGCACCAAGGTGGGCGCCTGGGTGGCTCAGTGGGTTAAGCCTCTGCCTTCAGCTCAGGTCATGATCTCAGGGTCCTGGATTGAGTCCCACATTGGGGCTCTCTGCTCAGCAAGGAGCCTGCTTTCCCCTCTCTCTCTCTGCCTGCCTCTCTCCTACTTGTGATCTCTGTCAAATAAATAAATAAAATATTAGAAAAAAGAACAAAATAGCCTTGTACCAAGGCCCTGTGCTCAACAGTGTGCATCAGTAAGAGGGAGCCATGTAACTTACCCTCAAAGAGCTTACAGTGGAGAAGAGGGAAAGAGACAAGGACACAGTAACTGCTGTAATAAGTACAACTATGACAAATATAGCACATAATACTTTATAAAGATGAAAACTTAGCCAGTACTGAGAGAGATTGATGTTGAATATTCCCTTGTGCTAAGCAATCACACAGTTATAATTTCCCCACTCTTTAAACCTCCCAAATTTTTCAGAAGATCCAAATCTCTAGTCACTTACCCTTGCTGCACAGGCTGTAACTGCAAGATCACTTGGGTTTTAGTGTCTTCAGGGTTCTCTCCTTCATTTCCTTCAGTGGGTACCACAACCACATCCCCCACTGGGACACTCACTTCCGCATTAGCCATCTTTCACATGAAGTCAGATAGCTGGGCTGCTGTCGGAAAGAAGAAGCACGAGTGACTTGGTCTGGTTTGAAAAGATGGCAATTGGGCGCCAGGGTGGCTCAGCTGGTTAAGCGACTGCCTTCAGCTCAGGTCATGATCCTGGAGATCCTGGGATTGAGTTCCGCATCTGGCTCCCTGCTCAGCAGGGAGTCTGATTCTACCTCTGACTCTCCTCCTTCTCATGTTCTTTTTTTCTCATTCTCTCAAATAAATAAAATCTTTTAAAAAATAAAGAAAAAATGGCAATTGTAGGAAAGGAACACCAAGATAATTATGACTACCAATTCCAAGATCACAGTCCTCTGAGGAGGACGGGAACTGTGAGAAGAGGCTGACCTAGGCTCTGATCTTTCCAGAAATGCCTTAGTACTCACTTGCTGATTTAGGCTTTCTTAGGTTTTGTGATTGTCCTGGACCTGCTCATTTTTTTTTTTTTTTTAAGATATCACTTATTTATTTGAGAGAAGAAGAGGGAGAGAGAGGAGCAGACTCACCACTGAACAGAGGGCCTGACACAGGACCTGATCCCAGGACGCTGGGATCATGACCTGAGCGAAAGGCAGACACTTAACCAACTGAGCCACCCAGGTGCCTTGGAACCTGCTCTTAAGAATCTTGTGCATGAGACGCCTGGGTGGCTCAGTTGGTTAAGCGGCTGCCTTCGGCTCAGATCATGATCCCAGCGTCCTGGGATCGAGTCCCACATCGGGCTCCCTGCTCAGCAGGGAGCCTGCTTCTCCCTCTGCCTCTGCCTGCCACTCTGCCTGTGCTTACTCTCTCTGACAAATAAATAAATAAAATCTTAAAAAAAAAAATCAATTGTGCACATCTCTTCCCAACTCTGAGTTTAGTGACATCAAATTGGTAGCTTGAAATCAGTGATGCTGGGAGTATACACCACAGGTATTGGCAAGCACTAGAGGTCAGGATATTTTTTTTTTTTCCTGGAGAACTGATTTCCAGCACACCACTAGTTCCATCCCAAACAGTAAGCTTCTAGAAAGTAGGAATCATCTATTTTCTTTGCAATAGCCACTGCACTTCACCAAATGCTCCGTCCTTTGTGAATTATTTAAAAAGGATCTGGTAAGGGACACCTGGGTGGCTCAGTTGTTAAGAGTCTGCCTTTGGCTCAGGTCATGATCCCAGGGTATGGGGATTGGGACTGAGCCCAGCATCAGGCTCCCTGCTCAATGGGAAGCCTGCTTCTCCCTCTCCCACTCCCCCTGCTTGTGTTCCCTCTCTCTCTGTCAAATAAATAAATAAAATCTTTAAAGGAAAAATAAAAGTATCCACTAAATGAAATAAACTGCATAGGAAGAAAAATGATTTGTATTGTGTGGTTGTTTAATAAATTCTGAATCCAACTGTATATCTTCTAGGAACTTCTTACTATCTCTTTGCCTCAGATTGAAGGGAGAGATGATCTTGCCTGACATCTCCCTTGCAGACTTGTTGGGGAAACCAGTGTCCAACACCAGGTGCTCCTTGACTCTAATGTAATTCAAAGCATCATCCCAATTTTCATGAAAATTCTGAGGGCCCCTGGATATTCTGCAGTGGTTAGTTCTCACAGCTGCAAAGAAAGGAGTCACTTAAGAGAGTATAGGTAAGAGCACTGTGTTTACTTAGATATGTGAGATGATTAGGATATGCTGATAAGAGTAGGCACATGGTGGAAGCACGTTTGAATGTGGGACTGGTAGACAACCAAATCCACATCTGGCTCTGTCACAGCGCTTTTCTACAATATGCATAGTTAAGGATGGCACTCAAAGTCTCCCGATTCTGTCCCCCAAAGAGTTTTCCAGTTTCATCTGCAACTGCGATTCCCCTAGAACCTCAAGTGCCAGCCATACCAGCCTCCCCCTGTACTCTGAATATACAATAGGTACCTTCAGGTTTCTATACCTTTGTTATTCCTTAAGCCCAAACTCTCTTTTCCCTCAACTTTTCCCTTCAAGACCCAGTTCAAAACCCCCTCTGCCACAAAGCCCCTGCCAAAGCATTTTCTTGTCTACAGTCCCCCAACACTTGGTTTGTAGCTCTCTTTTAATGATTACCACATTGTGGTCTGTATTGTAGTTAACTGAACAGACCTCTATTTCCATAACTGAACTATACTCTCTATGAGGTACTGCTTCTTTCTTTTTCTAAATTTTTTCTTTTTTTTTTTTTTTTGGTATTTTTAATTCTATGAGGGCAGGAGTTGATTATTTTCTTTAAAGGTTTTATTTATTTATTTGACAGAGATCACAAGTAGTTAGAGAGGCAGGCAGAGAGAGAGGAAGAGGGAAGCAGGCTCCCTGCTAAGCTGAGAGCCCGATGTAGGACTTGATCCCAGGACCCTGAGATCATGACCTGAGACGAAGGCAGCGGCTTAACCCACTGAGCCACCCAGGCGCCCCAGGAGTTGATTCTTTAAAAAAGCCTGTCTCGGGATACCTGAGTGGCTCAGTTGGTTAAACCACTGCCTTCGGGTCAGGATCCTGGGGTCCTGGGATCGAGTCCCACATCAGGTTCCTTGCTCAGTGGGGAGCCTGCTTCTCTCTCTGCCTCTGCCTGCCACTCTGCCTGCTTGCGCGTGCTCGCTCGCTCTCTGACAAATAAATAAAATCTTAAAAAAAAATAAAAATAGGGGCGCCTGGGTGGCTCAGTGGGTTAAGCCGCTGCCTTCGGCTCAGGTCATGATCCCAGGTCCTGGGTTCAAGCCCCACATCGGGCTTTCCGCTCGGCGGGGAGCCTGCTTCCTCCTCTCTCTCTGCTTGCCTCTCTGCCTACTTGTGATTTCTCTCTGTCAAATAAATAAATAAAATATCTTTAAAAAAAAAATAAAAAAATAAAAATTAAAAAAAAAATAAAAAGGTTGTCTCCCACAGCCCTGTTCATCATGGCACTGACACACTGGTTCAATCAATTTTTGTTTGTATTTGACCTAGTTAAAATTCCTTATATCAGACCTATGCTTCTGCCTTTTATGATTCTCACACCTTTTTCCTGAATGCTATACCACTTGTACCCAAATGCCTCTTAAAATTTATCTTGTAGACACCTTAAACTGAACTCATGTTCTCTCATAAACCTGCTCCTGTTTCCTGCCTCTATAAATGGCACTATCCTCTACCTATTTTCTCAAGCCAGATACTACCGAGTTATTTTTCAGCCTTCTCTTTCTAAATCCAATCAACCACCAAATCCTATCCATTCTATCATCTGTATTTTTCTTTGAACCATCCCCCATCCTCCATCTGTGCTGCCACCACCATATTCTAAGCGGCCACACTGTTACCTGAATTTTTCCAGCTGCTTCTCCTCAGTATCCTAATCTCTGGTCTTGCTCTCCACTCCATTATCCTCAGAGCCGACAGAGTCATCTTACTAAAGGCCACAGGCCATTTCCCCATTTCAGAATCCTTCAGTGGATTCCCTTTGCTATTGAAGTGCAAGCATCTTAACAGTGCTTATAGAATCCTCCAAGTCTGTCCCCTGTCCACAAGTTAGCCTCATTTCTCATAGTTCTTCCTCTCATGCTGTGGGCTCCTGTCGCCGAATTTTTTTTTAAATTTCTCAAACATGCCATATTTCCTCACCTGAGTCTTCACACTTGTTTCCTCTACCAGGAATTCTCCTCCTTCCTGTTTGGCTAGTCACTGCTAAACTTTTATAATTTATTTAAAACGTCATATCCTGGGATGCCTAGCTGGCTCAGTCAGTACAGCATGCAACTCTTGATCTGAGAGTCATGAGTTCAAGCCTCATGTTGAGCATAGTGTTTACTTAAAAAATAAGATAAAATAAAACAAAATAAAATATATACACACACATACATACATGTTCATTTACAAGGAGGCCTATGACTTCCCTGACTAGATGTAAGCTTGCATTCTTGCTTCCTTAGTACCTGCTGCAGCATCCCTGTCATAACCATTAACTCACTTTGTCAGCCTCTCCTCACCAGACTACATCCTGGGAGAGCAAAGATTACTTTTCTTTTTCAACAGCTCCCCTATAACTAGTTCAGTACCCAGGACACAGGAGTAAATAAATAGTGTTCAAATATCAGACTATTTACAAAACTGCCTACCTAAAACTTTCTAAGGAAATCTGGCACATAACAGGTATGTAATAAATTTCTGTGTAGTGAATGACTTGCCTTGCCCTAAAAGACTTCTAGAATTTTCTGCTTTTCTAAATTAGGGGATATAAATTTGCTTAGGTAGCTAGGCTAAGCTTATGTCTGTCATTTTGGCCAGTTCAACAAATATTTACTGAGTCTCTACTCCACATCAGGCACAGAATTAGGCTCACTGGAGATGAAAAGGGACAGCGTGTCTGTCTTAAAAAATTAAAGAGATGCATGATATTGTCACATATTAGAGAAAAAAATTAATTGCAAAATATTACAGTACACTATCTGAACTTCCATAAATTAAAGGTTTAAAACTAGGAATAGGGGCACATGGGTGGCTCAGTCAGTTAAGTGGCCTCCTCTTTATCTCAGCCCAGATCATGATCTCAGGGATTGAGTTCTGCAACACTCCAAGCTCAGTGGGAAGTCGGCTTCAGAATTCTCTCTCCCTCTGCCCCTTCCCACCCAAAAATAAACCTTAAAAAAAAAATAAAACTAGGGATTAAAAAAAGAGAATCAGGGGTGCCTCGGTGGCTCAGTTGGTTAAGCCTCTGCCTTCTGCTCTGGTCATGCTCTCAGGGTCCTGGGATGGAGCCCTGCATCTGGCTCTCTGCTCAGCAGGGGGCCTGCTTCCCCCTTCCTCTCTGCCTACCTCTGCGTACTTGTGATCTCTCTCTCTTTCTGTCAAATAAATAAATAAAATCTTAAAAAATAAATGAATAATTAAATAATTTAAAAAGAGAATCAGTGAACTGGTTCAGCTGGCTGCCGACAAGAGAACCAAAACAATTAGGACCTTGGAGTCTAGAAAAAGACAAAAAGATATGATGAAGCAAACAAATGCTATCAAATCCTAGAATAACTGAACCAATAGATATCTTCAAAGCTTGAATCATAAAAATGTAGCTTGAATGAAAAGAATCACAGCTAACATTTGTTGGACACTTATTATCAAGCACTATTCGTTACTATTACTTTAATGAATTTAAAAGATGTAAACTTCATCATATAACAAACTTAGAGAATTTATTATTTTAAAACAGTGGTTTACAATTTTAAAAAATAGCCTGAGTAGGGGCGCCTGGGTGGCTCAGTGGGTTTAACTTCTGCCTTAGCTCAGGTCATGATCTCAGGGTCCTGGGATCAAGCCCCACATCGGGTTCTCTGCTCAGCGGGGAGCCTGCTTCCTCCTCTCTCTCTGCCTGCCCCTCTGCCTACTTGTAATCTCTGTCAAATAAATAAATAAAATCTTTAAAAAAATAGCTTGAGTAAATTAATGGGTTAGAGGAGAATTAGAAGGATGCTTCTAGTTTTAACGTTCTACCCTAAGGTTGAGTCCTCTCTACAACACTCAGAATAAGTGATTGACTAACTACTTGATTAATACTTTCCTCAATGGGAACTCATATTTTACTCCTTAGCCCTCCCACACCTTGGAACTCAAGAGGAATGTTCTCTAACCTTCTAAGTTTATCCAAGAAGGTAATTATAATCATCCACAATATGTCTCTCAGTGTCAGTTAAGAGACACAAGGTGTGATCCAACATGGCAATTCTTACGTTCTTTAGAGAAGCAAGTTTAGGTTGAGTATCTCTTATTACCCTAAATACCACATTCCTAACAAGTAACCCGAAACCAGCTCTACAGACTACACTGGCTAACTGCAAGGTCATCTCTTTGAGGTGAGTATAAACTGAAAAGTAGCTCTTGTTTATAGCAACAAAAACTCCTGAGGCAAGATGACTGAGTTGCTCCTTTGGGTATTTCAGAGAAGGAGCCTGAGAGTACTCATTGTGTAATCATACAACACTCTGTAATTCTAGGGGAACACACATAAAGGAAAGATGTCATATTTAAGTGAAAAGAATTATTTTGTAGTTATTTTCAAAGATAAAATAGAAGGCGCCTGGGTGGCTCAGTGGGTTAAGCCTCTGCCTTCGGCTCAGGTCATGATCTCAGGGTCCTGGAATCGAGTCCCGCATCGGGCTCTCTGCTCAGCAGGGAGCCTGCTTCCTTCTCTCTGTCTCTCTGCCTGCCTCTCTGTCTACTTGTGATCTCTCTCTGTCAAATAAATAAATAAAATATAAAAAAAAAAAAGATAAAATAGATATCTTGAATGTAGGTACATGAATACTCACATAAGCTACTAAAAAACTAATGACAGGGGCGCCTGGGTGGCTCAGTGGGTTAAGCCGCTGCCTTCGGCTCAGGTCATGATCCCAGGTCCTGGGTTCGAGCCCCACGTCGGGCTTTCTGCTCAGCAGGGAGCCTGCTTCCTCCTCTCTCTCTGCCTGCCTCTCTGCCTACTTGTGATTTCTGTCAAATAAATAAATAAAATCTTAAAAAAAAAAAAAAAACTAATGACATATGACCTACTCTAGATTAACTTCATTTTTTGTGTTCTGAAAACCAATGTTTCTTTTTGTTGTTGTTGTTTTTAAGTAATCTCTGTGCTCAACATGTGCTCAAACTCACAACCCCAAAATCAAGAGTCACAAGCTCCACTGACTAAGCCAGCCAGGCACTCCTGGAAGCTAGTGTTTAAAATGCAGCAGGAGGGGTGCCTGGGTGGCTCAGTGGGTTAAAGCCTCTGCCTTCCGCTCAGGTCATGATCCCAGGGTCCTGGGATCGAGCCCCACATCGGGCTCTCTGCTCAGCAGGGAGCCTGCTTCCTCCTCTCTCTCTGCCTGCCTCTCTGCCTACTTGTGATCTCTGTCAAATAAATAAATAAATAAATAAAAGAAAATGTGGCAGGATTATGAGTGTCACATGACTGCAGGAACATCAGAGTTGGTAGCTGAAAAGGAATAAAAGAAATAGCAGATAGCCTGAAATTTTCTAACCCCAAAATGTATTTATTTATTCCATACTGCATTGGAATTTTAATAGACTGTGTAGCCTTTTTTTTTTTTTCCACTTTTTAAAGATCTTATTTATTTGACAGAGAGCACACAGGCATGAGTTGGGGGAGGGACAGAAGGAGGAGGAGACTCCCTGCTGAGCAGGGAGTCAGATGGGGTGGGGGCTCAATTCCAAGACCCTGAGACCATGATCCCAGACAAAGTAAAGATGCTTAATGGACTGAGCTACCCAGGCACCCCAACTCTGCAGTCTATTCTTAAGAAATTTCCAAATTAAAACTTTATTATTACTTGAAGCCAAAACTCCTTGATTTTTTTTCTTCTTCATTCCTTCTCATGTATTCAGTAAGTGATACAGGACACTATCAAATGTAATAAAACCAACAAGAAGGCTATACAGGACCACTGTGAGGAACACAGCCATAACAAATGAAGTTTGGGATAAGTCACATACTGGAGACTACTATATAGGTGCTTGGGGAAGCAATGAGATAAAAAATGTTCTTTGAAGGATCATCACACTAGAGTCTAGGAGACTTCTGCTTAGGACAAGACCAATTCAGAGCCCAAGCTAACCCCATGAAGTTGAATACAAATCAGCTATTTAATATGTTCGTTGAAGTAAATATGAATAAATGGTTGACTAATGACTAATGAAAAAGTCATCAAGTCAGTACCCATAACTGATACAAGGCTGATAATTAGGGAAGACAGTCCAAACATTTAATGAAAAAGTCTTCCAAAAGCACTTTGATAACCATTAGCAGAGGCAAGGGAGAAGAAAGGAATCCCTCTCAGTGAGTCTGGAATGACCTGATTCTCCCTCTTCCTCATTCTCCAGGTTACGGAGGAATCCCATTTCTTGGTTCTCCTAAAGAGACATCAAACAAGGCCCCTTCTGTGTCTGGCAGGAAGTACTTTTGAGATTTCTCTCATCTTAAGAGAATTCAGACCTTCTCCACTTCCTTGGATAGTCAAGACTTCCCCGGATTTGTAGGTCAAGGCTCGACATGCCTACGTCAGGTGGATCACTCTCCAGGACCCTCAGATAAGATTCTGCTGTCATTGTTCATGCCCCTCAGGAGACACCTGGCCAATTCCCGTCATTTCTGAAAGTAGGGGTATTCTAAGCTTCTTCCCCTCAACTATCTTTTCTCTGGCCCTCAAGAACATGGGTTTTCCCATCCCCTGACACACCAGATCATCCCGTTCTCTACCTATTTATCAGAAGGTACTCAATCTCACACCCTCACAGATTTGGACCCTTCCTATTCCTACTTGAAGAGGCTCTGAGGCGTCTTCCTACTGCCCCCTCATCTCGGGGAAAGCAGGGGCCTGCTCACTTTCCCTGAAGCTCTTCTTCCTCGTCCCCAGCTCCCACTACCCACCGTGTCGCCACGCCTTCGGAGCAGCACCTGCCTCTTTTCCCCTGGTCTGAATGGCCGAGGCCTCTAAGGCGCCCCTCGGGTGAAGCTCGGGCCTCCTTCCCTCAGCAGAACCCACTCTCCCGCTCCCCCGCCAAGCTTCCGAGGTTCTCCTCCCGGGCGGGGACCCAGGCTTCCTTCACCTTTCGTCCCACCCCCACCCCCTCACCGCGCCCCCCCTCCCGCGCCCCGGTCAAGCGCGACCGAGGCCCCTCCCCAGCTCCGCGTCGACGGGCCTGCTGCTCCCCGGGCCCCGCCTCTGGGAATACCCCGGGATCCCCGGACCCCTCGCAAGGGTCCTGGGCTTCCGGGCCTCTCAGCCCCGAGTCGCTCCGGCCCCTCCGGGCCCCTCAGCCTGGGACTTCCGGGGCCCTCGGTCTGGGGGCGCGGGGCCCCCAGGCGCCCCGCTCGCCGGCGCCCGCCGCCCTCGGCCAGGGGCCGAGCCCGGGCGGCGCGGCCGGCCGCGCTGGGGGCGGCCCGGCTGCTCGGGCGGACCCAGCGGCAGCGTCCCCCCACCCCCCCGCGGCGCCGCGACGTCCGCTCGCTCCCCGGCGGCGGCGGCGGCACGCACAGGGCGTGGGGAGGCGCCCGCGGAGGCAGCAGCCCCCCGCCCCCTGCGCGCCCGCCCGCCCTCGCCGGCCGCCGCGCGGCCCCCGCGCCCGCCCCCCCGCCCCCACCCCACCCCGCGCCCGCGCCCGCGCCCGCGCGCCCACCCCTCCCCCTCCTCACCGTCTCCGTCGGGCGGGCGGGCGGCGAGCGGCCAGGGCGGGCGGGCGACGGAGCATGCGCAGAGGCCGCCACGGCCGCTACTGCCACCGCCGCCGCCAGGCCGGGCTTCAACACTTCCGGCCGCCGCCGTCGGCGAGCTGGCGCCTTAAAGGGGACGCGTCCCTATTGCGGGCCCCGCGGAGGATGAACCTCGGCCGGAGGGATTTGAGTGAGCTTTTTACCTGAGCAGGACTCTTCTGCTTTGGAGAGTCAGTATTGGAAAGGGCTCTGGGGACCCTAATAACTTTTCTGCCCCCACTTCACGGTAAGGAAAAAGAGGTCTAAATTAAAGAGTCGCCTCATCCACACTCAGAGGCAGAAGCTGGTCTCTCGACTCCTCTGGAGGACTGCCCGTTTCACCCTCCCAAATCCAGTTTTATGGAGTTTACATGTTACACACCGTCAGGATTATGACCAACTATCAATTCGGAATCAAAAATCTGTTTGAGTAATAGGGTCAGTAAGTGGTCACGAGTCCAAGAGCAGACTGCTTGCATTCTCTGAGCCACACGTGTTTGCCAAGCTTTGCCTGGTTGTGAGGATATGGGTTCAAGTCTTAGCTTCTTCGGGGGGCGTTATTAACAGCACCAAGTGTGTATGTCGCCTAAGGCATAAGGTTGTTGTGAGTATTAAAAGAGGTGATACTTGAAAAGCGTTTAGGAAAACTTCTGGGGCTAGTAATAGTAACTAGCAAATATTAAGACCTTTCTGTATGGCTAAGCGTTGGGGAAGATGCTTGGTCTCCTATAATCCCAGCAACCCTACTAAGCAACTTTTTCTCACTCCCCATTTACAGACTAAAAACAAAAACAGGGGCGCCTGGGTGGCTCAGTGGGTTAGGCCGCTGCCTTCGGCTCAGGTCATGATCCCAGGTCCTGGGTTCGAGCCCCACATCGGGCTTCCTGCTCAGCAGGGAGCCTGCTTCCTCCTCTCTCTCTGCCTGCCTCTCTGCCTACTTGTGATTTCTCTCTGTCAAAAAAATAAATAAAATCTTTAAAAAATAAAAAAATAAAAACAAAAACAGGGGCGCCTGGGTGGCTCTGCCTTTAGGTCAGGTCATGATCTCAGGATCCTGGGATCTAGCTCCTGGGCAGGGGGGACGGGGGGGGGGGGGGGGGGGGGTGTCTCTGCTCAGCAGGAGCCTGCTTCCCCCCTCTCTCTGCCTGCCTCTGTGCCTACTTGTGATCTCTCTGTCAAATAAATAAAATCTTTAAAAATAAATAAAATAAAAACAAAGCAAAGCAAAACCAAAACAAACAAACAAAAAAACCCAGGAGAGGGGCAAGAGTAGTTAACTAATTCCTCAAAGTCAAAAAGTAACCTGTAAATGGTATAGATGGGCAGGCCCGCTATTCAGGCCCTCTTTCTCCTGAGTCCAAGGCTATAATCGCTGAGATGGTTGCTCTCCTTATTAGAAACAAATGGGGTGGTGATATGGAGCACTTTTTTTAACACGAAAGGAGAATTGCTTCCCCATCTTGCCTCCTGTGAGTCATCTCTGCTGGATGTCCCCACCACCATGAAGAGGTACAGGAAGTCTTACAAGTTCTTGATTCAAGGAGAAGCAAGGAGACCCATGAGTCAACAATAGAACTGAATTTGGCTTAGGGACGTTGTCCAACTCTAATCTTACTTAAGCCTCTATTTACTCATCTGTAAAATAGAGATGATTTTCCTACTGTGCCTGCCTCTCAGGGCTGTTTCCAGGATCAAATGAGATGTAGTACCCACATTAGTATCTGTTCTTATCATCAAGATAAGATGATAACTTACACATTATCAGGTGGTTTTGAATATAACAGGGCAGCCTGGAGTTGTGACCTATGTGAACTGTTCCTTAGTGGGACCATCTGTATCTTTTGATCATTCATTGAACACTCATTGTACATTTACTAAAACTCTGTCCTTCCCTTCCAGAAACTCTTGGTCCATCTTCTTCACACACAGAACTGAAAACATACAGAATGGTACAGTGTGATAGATATCCTAGAGATAAAAACTAAGCACTGAAAAACTTCAAAGGGCTCTCTCTGGAGAATTCCTGAAAAGCTTTAGAGAGGAGGGGGTATTTGAACCTGGTCTCAGAAATAAATCTAAGGGAAAATGGGGAAGAACATTCAAAAAAGCATATGTGCAAAGACAAAGAAGAAATGTTGAGAAATGGGCTGAAGAGGGAGGCTAGAACCAAGTGGTTGTCCTAAGGAGTATGGAGCTAGCCTGCTGATTTGGGAACCCAAGGAAGGTTTAAGTCCCTGCCATCTGCACTCCTAACACCCAGCCCAGCCCACAGGACTTGCCTGGACCACTGCAGTTGATTTCCTAGCACTCGGCCACACTATCCACCTCACTCCCAGATGCTCTCCACCCTACACTCCTAGAGGTGGTAATCTTTTGAAGAGATAAAGTCAAATGTGACTTGCCTGTGAAACACTCCTTAATAGCCTCCCATTTCACTTGAATAAAACCCAGTACCCCTCACCCCCCCACCTACTGACCCAGCACTACCACCAGGCCCACCAGGCATGATCGTCCAGCCTTCCTATTTCTGCCCTTCACTCAGTGTGCTCCAGACATCCTGGGCTCCTTTGTGTGTTGGGAACCCCCTTAGGGCCTTGTCACTAGCTCTTTCCTCTACCTGGAATGCACCTCCCTCCAGTCTTCAGAGCTCGTTCTTGTCCTTTGTTCCTCCAGAACTTCCCCTGGCTCCCAACCTAAAGTGGGGTCCCCAGCCGCATTCTTTTCCCTCATCGCTGCCCCCAGTTCCATCAGGGTAACTGTCATGTACATCTAGGGGACAAAGACCACTTCTGAAAAAAGTCCCCTGCCCATGCCTACTTTCTCTCAATCCCCCTGCTTACTTTGATAGCAATCCCCACAATTTGAAATGCCCTAGCTTTCTTATTTACCTATTTTGGGTCCATCTGTATCATTTACCCCTCATAGTATTTGGAGCAGAGTTTGTGCATGGCAAGTGTTTGTTGACGACTAAATGAATGAATAATCAGAAAAATCAGAAGGTATGGACTGGGGAGGAGAAAGACCAGGAAAAGCAAGTTATGTCAGTGAGACTGCTATGATCATCCAGCAAGAAAGAGGGGGGCCTTCTGCAGGGCAGAGCCAGAACACATCCTCAGGGAGCCAGTGTGCTCCAGACAGTTTCGAAATGGAACCAACAGGTGTTAGCGACCAACTAGATGTGGGGGATGAAGGAAAGAAAAAGACGATGATGACTTCCCAGGGAAGGAACAAAGCAGGAATAGTTCATTAGGGTTGAGAGAAAGTAGAAATGGTGAGTCACTTTGGACTTCTTGAGTGTAAGGTGTTTGGAGGGCTATCCAAATGAAAGTGTTCAGAAGGAAGTTGGATTGACTTGTCTAGGCAAGAGTCCAGGGCTGGGATCTAGGAACTGTCACCTGGATGGGATCATAACAGGCCAAGAATGGATGAAGCCACCCAAGAAGAGTGTGAAGAGAGGGAGGGGGCTAGATGCCCAAAACTTGGGAAGATTAAGCTGAGAGGAACCTGCCAGGACCAACCAGAGGTGGTCAAAAATGGGGAAGAAAGGAAGTCCAGAGGGTAGGCAGGGATCTTACAGAAAGGGGAAAGCACCAACCATATCTACATACTACAGAAAGCTCTGGCAGGGAAAAAGAAGAAGCCACTGCATTTGGCAACTTAAGACTTGTTGCTGATCCTTCCAGGGTGGGGTCACCTCCAAGGTTGGGGAGGAGGCCAGATTGTTGCAGATCAAGTAGTAAATGGGAGAAGTGACAGAACCACCCAGGGGAGACAATTCTTCAAAATTTTCTATAGGGGTGTCTGGGTGGTACATTCATTTAAGCAAACAACTCTTGGTTTCAGCTCAGGTCATGATCTCAGGATCCTGAAATCAAACCCTGAGCCGGGCTCTACACTCAGTGTGGAGTTTGCTTAAGACTCCTGGGGCGCCTCGGTGGCTCAGTTGGTTAAGCCTCTGCCTTCGGCTCAGGTCATGATGCCAGGCCTTGGAATGGGGCCCTGCGGTGGTCTTGTTGCTCAGTGGGGAGCCTGCTTCTCCCTCTCCTTGTGCCTATTGTTCCCCCTACTTTTGCTCTCTCTGTCAAATAAATAAAATCTTAAAAAAGAAAAAAAAAACACCTCTATCTCCCTCTCCCCATGCACCTTGCTCTCTCTCTCTCAACTAAACAAATCTATAAATTAATAATAAAATATTTCTATAGAGGGGTGCCTGGCTGGCTCAGTTGGTAAAAGAGTGTGACTTTCGCGAACTAGAAGGTTGTAGGGCGGACTCCAGGTGGGGAATTGCGATCTCTCCATTCGCAGACCCAGTAAGATTTTGATATGTCCTTCATATTTGACTGGATTTACAGTGGTTTCAGCAGTGTGCTACAATTTTTAGGATTATATAAGAAAACTGGCAAATTGGTATTTCTTGGATTGGATAATGCAGGAAAAAACAACATTGCTACACATGCTAAAAGATGACAGACTTGGACAACATGTCCCAACGTTACATCCCACTTCAGAAGAACTAACCATTGCTAGCATGACCTTTACAACTTTTGATTTGGGTGGACATGTGCAAGCTCGAAGAGTGTGGAAAAACTACCTTCCTTCTATCAATGGCATTGTATTTCTGGTGGATTGTGCAGACCATGAAAGGCTGTTAGAATCAAAAGAAGAACTTGATTCACTAATGACAGATGAAACCATTGCTAATGTGCCTATACTGATTCTTGGGAATGAGACTGACAGACCTGAAGCCATCAGTGAAGAGAGGTTACGAGAGATGTTTGGTTTATATGGTCAGACAACAGGAAAGGGCAATGTATCTCTGAAGGAACTGAATGCCCGACCCTTAGAAGTTTTCATGTGCAGCGTGCTCAAAAGGCAAGGTTACAGAGAAGGTTTCCGTTGGATGGCACAGTACATTTGTTAATCAATTAACAACCACTTGCATCGGTTCCAGGTCTCACCATTCAGGCCTACTCAGAAATTTGATCCACTCAACATGCATAACTTGAATTCAATAGACTTTTGTTGGTTAGAAAACAGATTTTTTTAGATTATTAATATTATATCAACTTAATTTGAGTGCAAATTGAAAACTGATTCAAGTTTGAGTATCACAATGTTAGCTTTCTAATTCCATAAAAATAGTTTATACAGTTTATAATCTGACATTATCCCCAGTGCCATTTATAAAGAACAACTTTCCAGCAATACATTTGAAGCACTTTTAAACAACGTGAAGCTACGAATACAAACCATGTTTAAAAGCTCATCATGTTAAATTTTTATGTACTATTTTGGAACTAGTTTTTAAATTTTAGATTATATGTCCACCTATCTTAAGTGTACAGTTAATAATTAGGTTATTGATGATTGCATGATGCCTTTCAGTTTTCAATAATATCTTTTCTTATGCAAACGTCATGCAATAAAACACACCCTGATGTTTGGCAAAAAAAAAAAGGAGTGTGACTCTCAGTGCTGTGAGTTTGCCCCCCTATGTTGGGTGTAGAGATTACTTAAAAATAAAAATAAATTTTAAAAAAACTTTAAAAAATGATAATAAAATCTTTAAATAAAACAAACAAAAATTAAAAAAATAAATTTGATAGAAGGAGGAACTAAGACATAAAATTAAAATGATTTAGAGGAAAGAAAGTCTTGTGAAGGGTTTCCTTTTTTCACTTAATCGTTTTTCTTATTAATTACACATTCACTATAGAAAATTGTAAAGTGCATAAAAGGATGGAGAAACAGGAAAAAAACTTTTATTTAACATAGAGCATATTTCCTTGTGATCTTTTTTCTATACATTATTTTTCCTTTACCTGGATGAATTATCTTGAATATACAATTCCATGTTATAGTTTTTTCCCCCCAACTAAACACTGTTTCCTAAGAATTGAAAGGGACTTTTTTTTTTCTCCTTCTCCCTCTTCTTCTTATTCTTTAATTTGAGAGACACTTGAATGGCCAGTCAGCTTCTGTCCTCCCCTCCCTTCCCCTTGGGGTCTGATTTTTGAGCAAACAATTTTGTTTGGAAGATAGTTCTGTTCTTTGTGGGTGAATTAAAAAAAAGCTGAACAATAGAAGAATCAAAAATCACTTTAAGGGGCGCCTGGGTGGCTCAGTTCTTGGGCATCTGCATTTGGCTCAGGTCATGATCCTTGGGACTTGGGATCAAGCCCCACATTGGGCTCCGTGCTCAGCGGGGAGCCTGCTTCTCCCTCTCCCACTCTCCCAGCTTGTGTTCCCTCTCTTGCTCTCTCTCTCTCTCTGTGTCAAAAAATAAACTAAAAATTTTTTAAAAAATCACTTTAGGGGCAGCTAAAGTTAGGAGAGGGACGTTCAAGGCTCCAGGCCCCCTTGGAGAGACTGTGAGTATGAGCTGAACCCAGGGTTATAGTCAGTTTGGAAAGAGCAGGTTTTGGGGAGGAGGATGGGGGATGGGGTAACTGGGTGGTAGACATTAAGGAGGGCACTTGATGTAATGAAGACTGGGTGTTATATGCAATTTGATGAACCACTAAACTCTACCTCTGTGACTAATAATATACTATATGTTAATTAATTTAAATTTTAAAGAGTAAAATTTTTTTTTAAAAGAAAGAGCAGGGGAACTGAGGGGTGCCGATGCCAGGCCTGCCAAGGGCCTGGTAGCTGCTGCAGACAGCTCCAAGCATTTGAGAGCTGTACAACCTCCCAGGTCCTTTTATGGACCCAGTTTAAGGGGAAAGGTTAGGAACTTGCCCACGTTCACACATCTGTCCATTGGCTCAGTTGGATTTGAACATAGGGCCTTGTGCTTCAGAACCCACGCTCTTCATTAATCCTACCGTGGAGTCCCTGTTCCTGGCTGCACATAGAATCACTTGAGGTTTGTTTTTTTTTTTTTTTAAGATTTTATTTATTTATTTGACACAGAGAGAGAGAGAGAGATCACAAGGAGGCAGAGAGGCAGGCAGAGAGAGGGGGGAAGCAGGCTCCCCGCTGAGCAGAGAGCCCGATGCGGGGCTCAATCCCAGGACCCTGAGATCATGACCTGAGCCGAAGGCAGAGGCCTAACCCACTGAGCCACCCAGGCGCCCCTCACTTGAGGTTTTATAAAATACCTATGCCAGGGCCCCACCCCAGATGAATGCAGACAAGATCTCTGAACATAGGGGCACCTGGCTGGCTCAGTCGGTTCAGTGTCAGCCTTCAGCTCAGGTCACAATCCCGGGTCCCTGAGATCAAGCCCCGAGCCCCGCATCAAGCCCTGCATCCTGCATTGAGCAGATGCTCCACCCCCACCAGTGGGGAGTCTGTGCTTCTCCCTCTGCCCCTCCTGCTGCTCATGCTCGCTCGCAAATAAATTAAAAAAAAATTTTTTTTAATTTAAAAAAAGAAGAAGAAGAAGATGATGATCTCTGAAGATAGAGTCCAGACATGAATATTTTCTAAAATGTCCCTAGAAGGGGTGCCTGGGTGATACAGTCAGTTAACCATCAGACTCAGACTCGGTTTGGGCTCAGGTCCCGACCTAAGGGCCATGGCTCTGTGGAGTCAAGCCCTGCCTCAGGCTCTGTGGAGTCTGCTTCAGATTCTCTCTCTCTCTCTACCCTTTCCTCCTTCTCATAGGTACTCTCGTGCTCTCTCTCTAAAATTAATAAATAAATCTTAAAAAAAAAAAAAAAAGATGTCCCTAGAGGACTCTAATGGCCATCCAGGTCTAAGAGCCAATCTAATCCTTACTCAGTGCCATGCCATTTTAAACACTTTGTACTAACCTACTTAATTCCCACAAGGTTGGTACAAGTAGTGTCCCCATCCTACAGATAGGAAAACTGAGGTTGCATAGCTGGCAAGTGGTAGAGCCAGAATCTTTACCTTTACCTCAGCCTGTGCTATGGCCTAACCATTCTGATTTCCTGATACTAGCTGCTCAGAGGACTGAAAGGAAAGAAACTGACATTGCTTGAGCCCCTTCTCTGTGTCTGCCACTGTGCTAGGAATTTCCTATAGATGAAATTCCAGGTAAGGAGTGTTACCGTCATTTTCCAGAAAAGGCAAGACACTCAGTGAAATTAAGTGGCATACTCTGGGTTGCAAGGCTGAGAAGCAGCTGAGCTGCCATTTCCAGTGGGTCCATCCAAAGTCCAGGCTCTGTCCAAGGACAACTTTTCCCCCTTCTGTGGTATCACATCCTGCCCATGCCAGAGGTTGAAATCAATGCCATCAGGACCGGGCGTGGAGTCGACCTACAGGGATTAGACCAGCTGGAGAGTTTGTGCCCTAACTGGAGGGACTGTAGCTCCTCTACCAGTCTGCCAAGGAACCAGAATGTGGGCCTAGTGTGTCTTGGCCATCCAGTTTGGCAGAGGAAGTGGAAATCCTGAGTTTTATTTGCTATCTATGGATTTATTTATTTATTTTTTAAACTTTATTTGGGGTTCTGGGTGGCTCGGTTGGTTAAGTGACTGCCTCTGGCTCAGGTCATGGTCCCGGGGTCCTGGGATCAAGTTCCATGCCGGGCTCCCTGCTCTGCAAAGAGCCTGCTTCTCCCTCTCCCTCTGCTTGCCACTCCCCCTGCTTGTGCTCTCTCTCCCCCTCTCTCTCTGTCAAATAAATAAATAAAATCTTAAAAAAAAAATGATGTTATTTGAGAGAGAGAGAGCAAGAGAAGAGAGTAAGAAGCAGGCTCCCCGCTGAGCAAAGAGCTCACTTGGGGATCGATCCCCGGATCCTGGGATCATGACCCGAGCCAAAGGCAGACCACTTAACTGACTGAGCCACCCAGGTGCCTCGATATCTCTGGATTTGTAAGTGTCAATAACCAATTTCAAAAAAACAGAAACAAAATAAAATTTCAAACATCTTCTGGACTCTACCTTGCCCATCTCTGAAGAAGTATGGCCTATTGGTCCCAGGTGGCAGTGTCTGATTTCTCTTCCCAGGCACCAGCTTCCAGCCTGGAACAGAGCCTCCAGCTGCCTGACCAGCTACTTATTTGGCAAAGTAATATGTCCACACCACATTCATGATTTCTATCCCCACTTCACCTTAGATCCACCCCCCCATACACCTCTTATCTCCTCCACCTCGGAGAATGGTACTTCCATCACTCAGTACTTCCATCATCACCTCCCAAACACCCCTCTACTACCACCTCCTCTCTGAATCCCACCCGGTCCACACCACCATCATTACCTGTCTCTGCTGCCTTATAGTAAGAACCTCCTGACTGGCCTCCCCACTTCCTGCCATGCTGCCTCCCAGGCTCCGCTGTTACCTCCTTCAATGGCCTCTCTTCCCCTTAGAATTAACATTGAACTCCTCATCATGGTCTACAAGACCTTGCATGAGCTGGTGCTGGGATCTCCTCTGGACTCTTTTCCTGTCACCTTGCTCAAGCCTCCCTGGACTTCTCCAAGTTCCTCCAACACAAGGATTTCATTACATTTGCCTGTGCTGTTTCCCCCACAGAATCCTGTAATGGTCTTCTCCCACATCTTTACCTGGCTCTTTTCCATGCTTCAGGCCTCACCTCAGCTCCTGGGCCAGGCCTGCCCTGTTCTCACTGTCTCCAGTCACCTTGTTCCCCAGACACTCTCTCTCATATCTCCTTTATAGCCCTTACTAACGCTGGCCACATCTTCTTCCTCATTTGTATCCACTTCCTTCCCCCTCCTCCGCTTCCCTTTCTACTCCATCCCCCTCTCCAGCCCTAATCTGCCACTCACAAGCATATATATCCTGTAATGGAAACCCCTGAGGGCAGGGACAAGGTCTGTTGTATTCAACTTCCAAAACAGAGCCTGGTGCATGGAGAGCTCTCAAAAAAATATTTATTAAGGACTGCCCACACTTTTGTGTCTACCTCCCTACCCTCACAGATTACCCTACCCTCTGCATCACATTCTCAGAAGCCAGAACCCACTAACAGATGGGTAGTGAATTAGAAAAAGAGGCAGAGAGAGATAAGGAGGAAGTTCTGCCAGTGGGTGGGGAAAAAAAAAATCTGGGTTGAATCTAGATTCAGTCCAAGGAATTACTTACTCCTCTACCCCATATACCCCTTCATCCACTGTCCACCACCAAGGCCAAACCAAAAGGCTGGATTTCTGGTTTTGGAGTCAAAGAAGAGAAGATTTGAGTCCTACAGGCTCCTTGAACTTGGATCAGTCTCTGTCTCAGCCTTAGTTCCCACATCTGTTTTTGTTTTGTTTTGTTTTGTTTTGTTTTTTATATTTTATTTTTTTTTAAACATATATCTTTATCCCCAGGGGCACAGGTCTGCGAATCGCCAGGTTTACACACTTCACAGCACTCACCATAGCACATACCCTCCCCAATATCCATAACCCCACCCCCCCTCTCCCAACCCCTCTCCCCCCATCAACCCTCAGTTTGTTTTGTGAGATTAAGAGTCACTTATGGTTTGTCTCCCTCCCAATCCCATCTTGTTACATTTATTCTTCTCCTACCCCCTTAACCCCCCATGTTGCATCTCCTCTCCCTCATATCAGGGAGATCATATGATAGTTGTCTTTCTCCGATTGACTTATTTCGCTAAGCATGATACCCTCTAGTTCCATCCACGTCGTCACAAATGGCAAGATTTCATTTCTTTTGATGGCTGCATAGTATTCCATTGTGTATATATACCACTTCTTCTTTATCCATTCGTCTGTTGATGGACATCTAGGTTCTTTCCATAGTTTGGCTATTGTAGACATTGCTGCTATAAACATTCGGGTGCACGTGCCCCTTCGGATCACTACGTTTGTATCTTTAGGGTAAATACCCAGCAGTGCAATTGCTGGGTCATAGGGTAGTTCTATTTTCAACATTTTGAGGAACCTCCATGCTGTTTTCCAGAGTGGTTGCACCAGCTTGCATTCCCACCAACAGTGTAGGAGGGTTCCCCTTTCTCCGCATCCTCGCCAGCATCTGTCATTTCCTGACTTGTTCATTTTAGCCATTCTGACTGGTGTGAGGTGATATCTCATTGTGGTTTTGATTTGTATTTCCCTGATGCCGAGTGATATGGAGCACTTTTTCATGTGTCTGTTGGCCATCTGGATGTCTTCTTTGCAGAAATGTCTGTTCATGTCCTCTGCCCATTTCTTGATTGGATTATTTGTTCTTTGGGTGTTGAGTAGTTCCCTCATCTGTTAAAGGGACATGGTACCTTACTCACAGAGGAGTTGTAAAGAGTAAATTAGGTGAAAAAGATTAAGAATAATGTCTGGAATGTATTAAGCACTCAAGAAATACCGGCTGGTGGGGCCCCTGGGTGGCTCAGTTGGTTAAGCGACTGCCTTCGGCTCAGGTCATGATCCTGGAGTCCTGGGATCGAGTCCCGCATCGGGCTCCCTGCTCGGCAGGGAGTCTGCTTCTCCCGCTGACCTCTCTATCTCTCTCTCATTCTCTCTCTCTCAAATAAATAAATAAAATCTTTAAAAAAAAAAAAAAGAAATACCAGCTGGTATTATTATTAATACTCCAACTAGGGATGCCTGGGTGGCTCAGTCGGTTAAGAGTCTGCTTTTGGCTCAGGTCATGATCCCAGGGTCCTGGGATCAAGTCCCCCATCTGGCTCCCTGCTCAGCAGAGAGCCTGCTTCTCTCTCTGCCTGCTGCTTCCCCTGCTTGTGCTCTCTCTCTCTCTCTTTGACAAATAAGTAAATAAAAATTAAAAAAAATATATTCCAACTAGCACCCCCCACCTGCCTTGCAGAACTCAGAGCCCGCTCAGCTGCCTCCATTGGCTACAGGACCTCGTTGGGCCTCAGTCTCCTTATCTGTGATGGGGACCATTAGTAGCTACACTTCCAAGTACATGCTCCTTACCCTGCACTTGCCTTATACACTGTTTTTCCGGCTAGAGTAAGTTCCCTGAGCTGGTGACCCAGCTTCCAGCCCCAGTGCCAAAGGCTTTTTTTTTTTTTCAAGATTTTATTTTATTTTTCATTAGTCTTTTTCTTTATTTTCTTTATGTCTTTTTATTTTCTCTTCTCTCATTTTCTTTTTATGTCTCAAACATAGACCATTTTGTTGATCACATCGAATGGTACCATATCAACACCAGTCTTTAGAAAGCCTTATTTGAGTTTATTTTTATATTTCAAACAAACCCGAACACCATCTCTTTCATAGGTCTACCCTTTATTGTATTTATAAGCGTGATTCCAGTGTGCTTTTCTTACATTTACTGAGATATATGTACATCCTCCTACGTGTGTATGTATATATGAATAGGTGTATGTATGTGTATATATATCATTTCCTCTGTTTAGCTTATTCAAGTGGTTTTAAGTTTTAAATTTCATTGTCTCCTTTTTTTTTTTTTAAGATTTTATTTATTTATTTGACAGACAGAGATCACAAGCAGGCAGAGAGGCAGGCAGACAGAAAGAGCAGGAAGCAGGCTCCCCGCTGAGCAGAGAGCCTGATGCGGGCGGGGCTCGATCCCAGGATCCTGAGATCATGTCCGGAGCCAAAGGCAGAGGCTTTAACCCACTGAGCCACCCAGGCGCCCCTAATATTTTATTTTTAAGTAATCTCTACACCTGGCGTGGGGCTCAAATTTACAACCCTGAGAACAAGAATCACACGCTCCTCTGACTGAGCCAGCCAGGCACCCTGGTTCTGGAGACATCTTAGGTACACCCAAAACCTTGCTCTTCACCATCTTTTCTTTGCCTTAAATTTTTAAATTTTAATTTATTCATTTGTAATTTTTAAAATTGAGCACTTTGGGGCACCTGGGTGGCAGAAAGGCCTTCAACTCAGGTCATGATCTCAGGGTCCTAGGATCTAGCCCCGAGTCGGGCTCTGGGCTTGGCAGGGAGCCTGCTTCCCTTCCTCTCTCTGCCTGCTCTCTGCCTAGTTATGATCTCTGTCTGTCAAATAAATAAATAAAATCTTTAAAAAATTAAAATAAAATAAAATTGAGCATTTTAACCGTTTCTAAGTGTACCCTTCAGTAACATTACATACACTCACACTGTTGTGTGGCCATTACAATCACCATCCATCTCCAGAATGTTCTCATCATCCTCAGCTGAAACTCTGTGCCCATGAAACAATAACTTCTCATACACCCACCCCCTACTTCAGCCCCTAGTAACCACTATCCTACTTTCTGTCTCTGTGAATTTGACCATTTAAGATTAAATGCAATCACAGGATGTTTGTCCATATGAGTCTGGTTTATTTCTTTTTTCTTTTTTTTTTAGATTTTATTTCTTTATTTGATAGAGAGAGAGCCAAGTAGGCAGAGCGGGAGGCAGAGGGAGAGGGAGAAGCAGGTTCTCTGCTGAGCAGGGAGCCCGACGTGAGACTTGATCCCAGGACCCTGGGATCATGACCTGAGCCAAAAGCAGACACTTAACCGACTGAGCCACCCAGGCGCCCAGAGTCTGGTTTATTTCCCTTGGCATAATCTCTTCAAGTTTCATCCATGTTGTAGCAGGTACTTCATTCCTTTTAATGGCCAAATAATATTCCATTGTGTGTATATTTATTTATTTTGTTTACCCATTTATCCTTTGATGGTCATTTGGATTGTTTCCACCTTTTGGCTGTTGTGTATAATGCTGCCATGAATATGGGTGTAAAAATATATCTTTGAGGGGCGCCTGGGTGGCTCAGTCCGTTAAGCGTCTGCCTTTGGCTCAGGTCATGATCCCAGGGTCCTGAGATCGAGCCCCACGTCAGGCTCTCTGCTCAGTGGGGAGTCTCCTTCTCCCTCTCCCTCTGCTCTGCTCGTGCTCCCTCTCACTCTCCCTCTCAAATAAATAAATAAAACCTTAAACACATACACACACACAACCACCACAAAACCCCCCAAAGAAATGTATCTTTGAGGTTCTGCTTTCAATGCTTTTGGGTAGATACCCAGAAGTGTAATTGCTAGATCACATGACAATTCTATTTTGTGTGGAATTGCCGTACTCTTTTCCACAGCTGCTGTACCATTTTACATTCCCACCAACGTGGCACAAAAGTTCCAATTTCTCCACACTCCTTGCCAACTCTTTAAGTCTGTTTATTTAAGGGGCCCCTGGGTGGCTCAGTGGGTTAAGCCGCTGCCTTCGGCTCAGGTCATGATCCCAGGTCCTGGGTTCGAGCCCCGCATCGGGCTCTCTGCTCAGCAGGGAGCCTGCTTCCTCCTCTCTCTCTGCCTGCCTCTCTGCTTACTTGTGATTTCTCTCTGTCAAATAAATAAATAAAATCTTTAAAAAAAAAAAAAAAGTCTGTTTATTTAAGTAATCTCTACACCCAACGTGGGGCTTGAACTCACAATGCTGGGATGGAGAGATGCACACTCTTCTAGAGCCAAACTAGAGCCAAACTAGTGCCCTGCCAACATTTGTTTTCTGTTTGTTCATCTGTTTGTTTTAATAGTAGCCATGCTGTGAAGTGGTAGCTCATTGTGATTTTGATTGGCATTTCCCTAAAGACTAATGTTGAGCATCTTTTCATGTGCTTATTGGCTATTTGTCGATCTTTAGAGAGATGTCTAAGTCTTTTGCCCATTGTTGAATTGAGTTTGCTTTATATTGTTGAAGTTCTTGTATAATCTGAATTATAGAAGTTCTTGTATAATCTGGATGGCAGCCCTTATCAGATAAGTAATTTGCAAATATTTTCTTCACTCTGTGGGGTTTTTTTTCACTATCTTGTTAGTAGCCTTCAGTGGATAAAATCTCAAATTTTGATGAATTCCAGTTTACTTATTTTTTCTTTTTGTTATCTGTGCTTTTGGTATCATATTTAAGAAATCTTTACCAAATCCAATATCATGAAGCATTTCCCCTGTTTTCTTCTAAGAGCTTTATAGCTTTAGCTCTTATGTTTAGACTTTTGATACATTTAGAGATATTTTTTGGATGTGGTATAAGAGTTCAAATTCATTCTCTTTTCCCAGCACCATTTGCTGAAAGACTGTTTTTCCCCTACTGAATGGAAAATGGTCTTCGCGCTCCTATCAAAAATCATTTGAGGGGCACCAGGGTGGCTCAGTCGGTTGACTATCTACCTTCTACTCAGGTCATGATCCTGGAGTCCTGGGATCGAGTCCCAGGTTGGGCTCCCTACTCAGCGAGAGAGCCTGCTTCTCCCTCTCCCCTCACCTGACTCGTGCTCCCTCTCTTTCCCCCTGCTCGCTCTCTCAAATAAACAAAATCTTTTTTAAAAAGCATTTGGAAAAAAATCATTTGATACTAGAATTTGATGCCAAGACACTTTACTCTTTCCGTTGGTCTATATAACAGTGTCTTTATAATAATACCACACTGTTTGACTTACTGTAGCTTTGTAGGAAGTTTTGAAATCAGAAAGTGTAGTCTTCCAACTTTGTTCTTTTATGAGAGTATCTCAGCTATTTGGGGTCTCTTGAGATTCCATCTGAATTTTAGGATAGGTTTTTCTACTTCTGCAAAAAAAAACTTAGGATTTTTATAGGGATTGCATTGAATCCATAGTTCAGTTTGGCTAGTATTGATAATCCTAAGAATAATATTAAGTCTTCCAGTCTATGAACATGGGATGTCTTTCCATTTATTTATGTCTTCTTTAATTCCTTTCAGCAATGTTTTGTAGTTTTTTTTGTGTACAAGTTACACTCCTCCTTCGTTAACTTTTACTTCCTCAGTTAAGTTTATTCCTAAGTATTTTATTCTTTTTGATGTTATTGTAAATGGAATTGTTTTCTTAATTTCCTTTTTCGGTTCTTAGTGTATAGAAACACAATTTTCGTGTGACCATCGCTTCTTATCAGTCGTCATTTATCCCAGCATTGCAGATATGGACCAAGGGGAGTTAGGGGACCAAGTTTGGTTGTTTTTGGTTTTTTTAAGTGAGCTCTACACCCAGCATGGGACTTGAACTCATGACTTTGAGATCATGAGTGGCATGTTCTACCGCCTGAGCCAACCAGGTGCTCCCAGGTTTCTTTGGTTTTAAGAGAGGAGCCATGCTTGCATCTCTGCCCACTTGAAGGTTAGAAACATCTTCTTCTCTTCTAACAAACTGACACCTTCTTTCTCTCCCCTTAAAATGACAAAACTTCACAGCCTCTCAAAATCCGTCTCTGGTGGTGTCTGGAAGGCTTGGTCAGTTGGGCATCTGACTCTTGAATTTCCGCTCAGATAATGATCTAGGGGTCATGGGATCTAGCCCTGAGTTGGGCTCCGTGCTCAGTGGGGAGTCTGTTTGAGATTCTCTCTCTCCATCTCCCCCTCCCTCTCCCCCCCCATACTCTCTCTCTCAAATAAACAAATAAAAATTTAAAGAAAAAAAAAATCGATCTCCCTGCCCCCACCCACCTGGAGTAAATCCACCACCCTACTGGGAGTCTATGACCTGATTAGAAGCCACTGCTGTTCCATTTTAGTTACAGAAGTTCCTGTGACTTCATGGGGTGCCTGGGTGGCTAAGTGGGTTGGGCCGCTGCCTTCGGCTCTGGTCATGATCCCAGGTCCTGGGTTCGAGCCCCACATCGGGCTTTCTGCTCTGCAGGGAGCCTGCTTCCTCCTCTCTCTCTGCCTGCCTCTCTGCCTACTTGTGATTTCTCTGTCAAATAAATAAATAAAAATCTTAAAAAAAAAAAAAAAAGAAGTTCCTGTGACTTCTTTACACAAGTGGGGTAGGCTTAGGCTACCTATAAAATGGGAAGACTGTTCTTGTCCTATTTAGGAGAGTGGATGGGAGCAAGCTATCTTGTTTATACTTATATCCTAGGATATATTAGGTGCTTCATAAATAGCAGTGAATGTACTTGTATATACACAAGTACTTCATGGATTATGAAGAGCTTTATAAATACATATTGAACACCTTCTATGTGCCAGGTACTATACCAGACACCAAGAATGCAAGTGGTACACAGACAGGTTCCATGCCCTCACATGGGTGACATTCTGGCTGGGGAATATAAATATTGAGCAATTAACTTTACATTAATTGTAAGTGCATTAATAACAATTGTGATAATGTTCTGGTGAAAAAAGTACATGGTGGGGTGCCTGGGTGGCTCAGTGGGTTAAGCCGCTGCTTTCGGCTCAGGTCATGATCTCAGAGTCCTGGGATCGAGCCCCGCATCGGGCTCTCTGCTCAGCAGGGAGCCTGCTTCCTCCTCTCTCTCTGCCTGCCTCTCTGCCTGCTTGTGATCTCTCTGTCAAATAAATAAATAAAATCTTAAAAAAAAAAAAAGTACATGGTGCCATGAAAGAGTGTAACGGAGTGTGGAGGAGCTAACCTAGCAAGGGGTGGGGAATCAAGGAAGGCCTCCCTGAGGAAGTGACGTTCGAGAGCTGAGATATGGAAGAGTAAGGAGGAGTTAGCCATGATGGGAAAGGGAGGGAAAGAGCATTTCCAGCTGGAAGAAAAATCTTTCTGGAGGCCGGGAGGCAAGGAGGGAGTAGCAGCTTCAGAGATACCCAGAGAAGACCAGTGGGGCTGGAGGCCTGAGGACAAAGAAGGTGGTGAGTCATGGTGACTTATAAGATGTTAAACCAAACTATTTAGGCACCACGAAGGGTCTTCAATGAGGGGAGTGGGGGGAGTGACATAATCAGCTAACACACAGAAGGTCAGCATGTAGGAAATCCACAAGGTCAAGTTTCTAAATTAGAGAACTTACTCCATAAACTGATTTCAGATTCTCAGGCTTCTATCTGGGTATATATACCTCTTTCCAGCCCTTGATTTTTTTTTTTCTTTAACACCCATACTGGAGGGGCACCTGGGTGGCTCAGTGGGTTAAGCCTTTGCCTTTGGCTCAGGTCATGATCTCAGGGTCCTGAGATCGAGCCCCACATCGGGCTCTCTGTTTGGCGGGGAGCCTGCTTCCCCCTCTCTCTCTGCCTGCCTCTCTGCCTACTTGTGTTCTCTCTCTCCCTCTGTCAAATAAATAAAATCTTAAAAAAAAAAAAAAAAAAAGGTGGCCAGAGACTGGGGAGAGGAGATATTAGCAAGCTTTAAAAAAAAAAAAAAAAAAAAAACCCACCCATACTGGAGTATAATTTACATACCACGAGACCCATCCATTTTAAGTGTACAATTCATGTGGTTTTTAGTATATTTATGGAGGTGGGCACCTCTGACCATAATGTAGTTTTAGGATATTTCCTTCACCCTCAGAAAATCCCTCATGTCCGTTTGTAGTCAACCTCTGCTCCCATCCCACAGGCAGCTACTAATCTGCTTTCTTTCTCTCTATATTTGCCTTTTCTGGACATTTTGTATGAAAGTAATCATATAATATGTGGACTTCTGTGACTGGCTACTTTGGGTCTGATTTTTGTCATCAGTTGTATCCCAGTAACTCTGTGTCTCCATTATTTCTCTAATCTTTTCATGCACTCTGAACTTTCATAGGAAATAGGAAAATATGGGGGGCACCAGGCTGGCTCAGTCAGAAGACTGAAGGACTCTTGATCTCAAGGTCGTGAGTTCGAGCCCCATGATGGGTATAGAGTCCCATGAAGGGTATAAATAAATAAAACTTAAAGAAGAAAAAGGAAATAGGAAAATTTGGGTAAACAAAAGGGGGGAAAAAAAAAGCTTCATTTTCTCAGTAAATCTTTCCTAACACATTCTGCTGTAGTTGACATTCTCCCGGAGCATTCTGTGCAAAGCACCTGATTCCTGTCAGAAGACCTGAGCTCACCTCTTGACTCTGCTACTTTCTAGCTATGTGATCTGGGCCTCTTGGAGTTTCTGTTTTCCAATCTGTAAAGTGAGCCAAATAATGCTACCTACCTCATTGGCTTATGTTATGAGGACTGGGAGCTAATGCATACTTAACATAGGGTCCAGCATTTGATAAGTGCTCCATAGAGGCAAACCGTTATCATAAATGTTCCTATGCAATATTTTATTTTTATTTATGACGATTTTTTAAAGTAAGCTCTATGCCCAACATGGGGCTTGAACTCATGGCCTGGAGATGAAGGGACGCATGCTCTACCGACTAAGCCAGCCAGGTGCGCCTCTAAGCAACATTTTTTTTTTTTACATTAAAAAAAAAAAGATTTTATTTATTTATTTGACAGAAATCACAAGCAGGTAGAGAGGCAGGCAGAGAGCCCAATGCGGGGGGTGGTGGGGAGGGCTCCCTCCCAGGACCCTGAGATCATGACCTGAGTCGAAAGCAGAGGCTTAACCCACTGAGCCACCCAAGCGCCCCTCTAAGCAACATTTTAATGAATACATAGCATTCCATTTGTGGCTATCCCTTAGTTGGTTTGACCATAGCTCTTGAATATGTAAGCCAGGAGTCAGTTAACTACAGCTCCCAGCTGTTGCCTGGGAGTCTGAGAATGGCTTTCCCATTTTTAAATGGCTGGCAGGATTAAAAAAAAAAAAACATCAAACCAAAATAATACTATTTCATGACATGGGAAAATTATACGAAATTCAAATTTTAGTCTCTATCAATAAAACTTTATTGAAACACAGCTATACTCTCTTGTTTATTTTTAAAATTATTTGTTTAAAGATTTTATTTACTTATTCGACAGAGAGAGCGCAAGTAGGGGTAGCAGTAGGCAGAGGGAGAAGCAGGCTCTCTGCTGAGCAGGGTGTCTGATGTGGGGCTCCATCTTAGCTAGCACCCCTAGCACTCTGGGATCCTGACCCCAGCCGAAGGCAGATGCTTAACAGGACTGAGCCACCCAGGCACCCCACCCTTTTGTTTGCATATTGTCTGTTACTGCTTTTTTTTTTTTTTTTAAGATTTTATTTATTTGTCAGAGAGAGAGGAGAGCGAGCGAGCACAGGCAGACAGAATGGCAGGCAGAGGGAGAAGCAGGCTCCCCGCCAAACAAGGAGCCCGATGCGGGACTCGATCCCAGGACGCTGGGATCATGACCTGAGCCGAAGGCAGCTGCTTAACCAACTGAGCCACCCAGGCGTCCCCTGTTACTGCTTTCTAACAGCAGAGTTGAGTGGTTAGCAGAGACCGTATGACCACAAAACCTAAAATATGCACCATCTGGCCTCTTTACAGAAAAAGTTGGCTGATACGTGGTGTACATAATTTTTCACTTCTTATACCTTATAAAAAATACTGCAAGGAGCATCAAAGGCCTGGGAGACCAGCCCTCAGTTGTCTGTTCAGTTTTCTCTCCCTACGTCCTGCTACCTGGCTGGTTTCATTCTGGCCATTCTGGTCTTTCAGCTCTGGGATTACAGCACATCGGGTCCACCATCCAGGTTTTGCCTCTTCTTAAACAGCCCTTTCCCCTACAACTTTGTCTGGTGGTCTTCTATTTCTTCTTCAGGTTTCAGCTTTAAAGTCTTTGCTTTAGGAAAGCTTTCCCAGAGCTCCCCCTCCCAGCCAAATGTGGCATAGTACCCGGTTTGCTCTTCTCTCCCCTCACTAAGCCTTGTGCAATCAGGCACTGGGTCTAAGGCTGATCCTTGAACAATGCAGAAGTTAGGGGTGCCAACCCCCCACACACGCTCCCCTGTTGTAAAAAGTACCATTACAGGGGCGCCTGGGTGGCTTAATTGGTTGAGCATCAGACTTTTGATTTCGGCTCAGGTCATGGTCTCCGGTTTGTGGGATAGAGCCCCACGTCAAAGCCCCAGTCGGGCTCCAAGCTCAGTGCAGAGTCAGCTTATCCCTCTCTACCCCTCATCCTGCTCTCACATGCACTCCCTCCCTCTCTCCCTCTCTCTCTAAACTAAGTAAGTCTTGGGGCACCTGGGTGGCTCAGTTGGTTAAGCATCTGCCTTTGGCTCAGGTCATGATCCCAGGGTCCTGGGATGGAGCCCTGGGAGCCTGCTTCTGCTTTTCCTTTTCCCTCCACCCCTCCCCTAGCTCATGCTCTCTCTCTCTCTCAAATAAATAAATAAAATCTCTAAAAAATAAAAAATAGGGCACCTGGGTGGCTCAGTTGCTTGGGCAACTGCCTTAAGCTTGAGTTATGATCCCAGAGTCCGAGGATCCAGTTCCACATCAGGCTCCCTGCTAAGCAGGGAGTCTGCTTCTCCCCCTCATCCTCCCCTCTCTCAGCTCGCTCTCTCTCTCAAATAAATAAATAAATAAATAAATAAATAAAACATTTAAAAAATAAAAAATAAGTCTTAAAAAAAAATCCCAGTATAACTCCCACTGAATATAACTTTTGACTCCCCCAAAGCTACCTTCTGTTGACTAGAAGCCTGATAACATAGTCGATTAACACGTTTTTTTGTATTATGTGTATTGTATACTACAGTCTTACAATCAAGTTAAACTAGAAAAAAGAAAATGGTATTAAGAAAACCATCACGGGGGACGCCTGGGTGGCTCAGTTGGTTAAGCAGCTGCCTTCGGCTCAGGTCATGATCCCAGCGTCCTGGGATCGAGTCCCACATCGGGCTCCTTGCTCATCAGGGAGCCTGCTTCTCCCTCTGCCTCTGCCTGCCATTCTGTCTGCCTGTGCTTGCTCTCTCTCCCTCTCTCTGACAAATAAATAAATAAAATCTTAAAAAAAAAAAAAAAAAAAGAAAAGAAAACCATCAGGGGCAAGCCTGGGTGGCTCAGTAGGTTGAGTCTGCCTTGATCCCAGAGTCCTGGAATCGAGCCCCATCTGGGGCTCTCTGCTCAGCTGGGAGCCTGCTTCTTTCTCTCCTGCCTCTCCCTCTTGCTGGTGCTCCCTGTCTCTCAAATAAATAAATAACATCTTAAAAAAAAAAAAAAAAGAATCAGGGAGAGGCACCTGGCTGACTCACTCAGTAGAACATGCAACTCTTGATCTTGCGACATAAGTTCAAGACCCACCTTGGGCACAGACCTTACTTAAAAAAAAAAAAAAATCATAAGGAAGAGAAAATACATTTCCAGTATTGAACCTGTGCAGTTCAAACCTGTGTTGTTCAAGGGTCTACTGTATATTGGAGCACTAGTATACATTTGTTGTTAGAATGAACCCTTTGCTAAATCTTTTTCCTTTTTTTTTACATTTTCTAAAAATTAACATATAATGTACTATTGGCCCCAGGGTACAGCTTAAATCTTTTTTCTTTAAGTTCTTCTTTATTTGTTTCAATAATCTCTATTCCCAGCTCACCAACCAGGAGATCTAGACTAGGGTCACATGCTCTTTGGGCCAGCCAGGTGCCCCTAAATCTCCTTTTAAACATAATTTTACATGAGGATACATTCTTGGGAGATGAGTTTTTTGAAGGTTTTAGATTCTTGTGTCTGTGCTGAATGGTTACCCAGAGAGGTTGCTGGTATCCATCAGTAAGAAAGTGCTAAACTGGTATTTTAAACTATTGCTTCTGTTTTTAAAAGACAAAAGCTATAGAAAGAACATTAACACAGCTAAAGGGATGTATACGGCGCCTCTGTAGGTTCCGATGGTTGAGCGACTATCCTCCACTTCTCCCCTCACTCGTGCTCTTTCTCTTATTCAAAAAAGAAAAAGGAAAGGATATAGATGCCTAATTAAAAGGGAAGAATTCTTACAAAATCAAAGTTATGCGTGAAGATTCAATCACCTCTGCAAGCAGACACTTAGGAGTCCACATATTCCCACTGCGGGCATAATTCAGAGTGCTCTTGAGTAAACACAGAATTTACCTTCCTTAAACCTCAATTCCCTAACCTGTGAAACCGAAAAATAGCTGCTCTTCCTACGTCAACAATCATCTGCTGGTTTGTGAAAAATCAGTTTGTACCCACAATACTTTGATGCTTCTCACATATAATTAACCTACCTTATCTAATTGTCAGCATCTTTTCACTAGCTAAAAGTCTCAACCATCGAACCAAACTTCCATATAGCGCAGCAGGAACGTTTAAGTTACTAGACACCTAGATGTCTAATTTCCACTACATATCAGATATCTAACCTTTAATTACTTGAAATAAGGGCGCCGGGACCAACGATCACCAGCTGCCCAAGTACCAAAAAATTATGCTTCCGAAATCTCTTGATGTCGATTCCGCACGTAGAGCAATGGAGCTGCCCTACGTGTGCCACTCACGACAGAAGCCCTTTTTGCCTTTTCAGAAACAAAAACAGGGTGGCAGTGCTGGCGAATCCCTCTTTTGATAAAGGTGAAAACAAACTGTAAGCAATTTCCTATTCTGTGTTCCTCATATTGAAGGGGAAATTGCAAGACATGCTGATCCGCTAAGCAATACTCACAAGAAGACTTTTATGATTTGTCTTTGGATTTTTATATAGAAGTAAAGGCAGGTACGTAAATTGCTATGCAAATGACAGCGGTGCTTGCTGGGAAGGGGCCGGCGGGCGCAGAGGGAGTGGCTAGGAAGTGCGGTTGTGGGAGACCGCGGGGGAGCTGTCGCCGGTTGCAGTGGGCTTCGGGTCGCACCTGTTGTACGTTAGGTTGGGTACTCGCTTCTCGGAGGCTCTCGGTATCTGAAGACACGAATCCCACCCTATTAAAATTGAAAATGTACGAACTTGCGCCATCCGTGGCCATCCAGCCGGAAGAGGCGCCACTACGGGAGAACTGGCGGCACGGGGAGAGAAAGACTGGGAGCAACCTAATCTGCTAACGGATTAGCAGAACGTAGTGCGTTCATAAAGTGGAATGAATGCCATCTGCTGCGCTGCCAAAGATTGAATTAAACACCAAAATGCACTGAGTGATAAGAGTTGCAGGATAAAGTACAGCATGACGACCATTAACGTGAAGGAAAAAAAAAAGCAATACGAAATTTGGATTGGTCAAATAAATCTTTATCAACAGATAAGAAAAATCGAGTGAAGGTTAACATTAAAGTAACAAAGTAATAAAGAACATTAAAGTAATAAAGACCATACACGTGTGCACATAAAACCCAGTGCTATATATTTTCTAATGCCACTTTATTAACTTTTAGAAAAGGATTTGCCAGAACACACATCAGTGACTACCTCTCTCTGGGAAGGAAGGGAGGATGGGGACCATGACACACAAGACATCAGACTTACCTGTAATACTGTAATTATTTTAAAAAGCAGGGGCACCTGGGTGGCTCAGTGGGTTAAGCCTCTGCCTTCTGCTCAGGTCGTGATCTCGCCCCGCATTGGGCTCTCTGCTCAGCGGGAAGCCTACTCCCCCCTCTCTCTGCCTGCCTCTCTGCCTACTTGTGGACTCCCTGTCAAATGAATAAGTAAAATCTTTTTTTAAAATAATTTTTAAAAAGATTTTATTTATTTATTTGACAGAGAGAGATCACAAGCAGACGGAGAGGCAGGCAGAGAGAGAGAGAGAGAGGGAAGCAGGCACCCTGCTGAGCAGAGAGCCCGACGCGGGACTCGATCCCAGGACCCTGAGATCATGACCAGAGCCGAAGGCAGCTGCCTAATCCACTGAGGCACCCAGGCGCCCCTAAGTAAAATCTTTTTTTTTTTTTTTTATTTGACAGAGAGAGATCACAAGTAGATGGAGAGGCAGGCAGAGAGAGAGAGAGAGAGAGAGAGAGGGAAGCAGGCTCCCTGCTGAGCAGAGAGCCCAATGCGGGACTCGATCCCAGGACTCTGAGATCATGACCTGAGCTGAAGGCAGCGGCCCAACCCACTGAGCCACCCAGGCGCCCCCCCTAAGTAAAATCTTTTAAGAAAAAAGCATAATAGGCTATTTTATTATTGTGAAATTTTATTTTGTGTAACTGAGAATTTTTTTTAACTTGTCCTTGCTTTCTGCATTTTTCTCTATAATTTTTAAAAAGATTTTAAGAAATCACTACACCTTATGTGTGGCTGGAACTCACAATCCTGAGATCAAAAGTCACATGCTCTCCTGACTAAGCCAATCAGGCATCCCCCTGTATTTCATTTTTTAAAGTCAGGTTTGGGGTGCCTGGATGGCTCATTCGTTAAGCATCTGCCTTGGGCTCATGATCCCCGGGTCATGGAATGGAGCCCACGAGGCCTTGATTTCCCTCTCCCACTACCCCCGCCCCCGCGGCTCACGTTCCTGCTCTTGCTGTCTCTATCTCTCTGTCAAATAAATAAATAAAATCTTTAAAAAAATAAAGTCAGGTTTGTTGATATGTAATTTACATATAGTAAATTCGCCTTTTATCACATCGTTCAAAAACTCATATAGACACATATTCTGCTACCACAATCAGTTAAGTATCAAACATTTCTATCACCCCCAAAACTTCGTCTCCTTTTCTAGTCAACCCTTCTCCCTAGCCCCAATCCTGGTAATCACTGCTCTTCTCTGGCCCTGTAGTTTTGCCTTTTCCAAAATGCCATAAAAATAGATTTGCTCACATATACTTCATTTTTAATATAAAAACATGTGCTAATTGTAAAAAAACTGAAAAAGTACAGAAATGTGAGAATGTTTTCCCCCAACTCCTATTAACAACTTAGTGTTTCTCTTACCAGACTGTTTCCTATGTACATATACACAGATTTTTTTTTTTTGAAACAAAAAATACAGACTTTCAGGCATTTTACTTTCCTTAATGTATTTTAATGATACATAGAAGTACCTGAACTCTACAAAGTAGAAGCAGACTTAATAGTATAAACTGGAGGGAAGCCTAGATGGGGGTACTGTCAGCTGTTTGTTGGGGTCTCCTCCTATAATCCACCACTCATCTCTTCAAAACAAATCATTATTTCACTCCTCTATTCAGCACTCCAATGTCTTTCCATTGTGCAATAAATAAACCCCATGTCCTCACCATAGCCTACAAGGTCCAGCCTGAGCTGAGCCTGCCTCTCCAAATTCTTTACCTGCCACTCTCCCCACCTATTAAGTTCCAGCCACCTGGGCCATCCTGGCCATTTTGGCCCTTGAATAAGCTTTCCTAGCTCCGGGCCCTCCAACACCCAGCTATATAAATCTGGTATGTACCTATGTATGTATTTTATTTTATTTTATTTATTTTTTTAAAAGATTTTATTTATTTATTTGACAGACAGAGATCACAAACAGGCAGAGAGGCAGGCAGAGAGAGAGGAGGAAGCAGGCTCCCTGCTGAGCAGAGAGTCCGACGCCGACGCCGGGCTCGATCCCAGGACCCTGGGATCATGACCCGAGCCAAAGGCAGAGGCTTTAACCCGCTGAGCCACCCAGGCGCCCCCCCTATGTATGTATTTTATTTTGGCATTCTCTCTTCTTACATTTTTGTGTACTTTCTGGTGGTCTGTTTTCCCACTCCAGATTGTAAAGGACAAGGATATTTATTGTCTGTGGTATCTACTATTACATACGCAGCACCTAGCAAAAGGCTTCTCACACAAGGAGCACTCTGTTAAATGAATGGATGTAGGGACGCCTGGGTGGCTCGGTTGGACGACTGCCTTCAGCTTGGGTGGTGATCCCGGGGTCCCGGGATCGAGTCCCACATTGGGCTCCCAGCTCCATGGGGACTCTGCTTCTCCCTCTGACCTTCTCTTCCCTCATGCTCTCTCTCACTGTCTTGCTCTCAAATAGATAAATAAAATCTTTAAAAAAAAATGAATGGATGTATATTTAAACTGGTCTTAAAAAGAGGAATGTGGGGGGGGCGGGAGAGGGTGGTGTGCCAGATCCTTAGGAAAATGAAGTGAGCAGTATCAGGGATATTAGGCTAAAGAAGCTGCTCAAAGCCTAATGGTGAAGGGGCCTTGAATCTAAGAATTCAGATCTGGTGGCAGTGTAGATGGTGACTGGGAGGAGGACTGTTAAGATACAAAGACTAGGAGGGCACTGGGACACCTGGCTGGCTTAGTCAAAGAGCATACAGCTCTTGATCTCAGAGTTGGGTTTGAGTCCCATGTCGGATGTACAGATTACTAAAAAAAATTAACTTAAAAAACAAGCAAAAATGGTGGGAGACACCTCTTCGTGATCCCTGCGGGCAGTTACTATGGCTCACTTTGGGCTGTCACAAGCCTTTGGACATTCCTGCCACATTGCTCAGGACTGGGTCTAACATGCCTATCACCTGGCATAGGGTAAAAAATAAAGTTATCTCAAAGTATTTGATGGAAAAACAAAAACCATCAGTTTAATGGTTACATATACGATAGTATTAGGCTTTCCAACTGAGATCGCACTTATTAGCTAAAACCTTACTTCATCTCTCACCGGTTTTTCTTTAAAAGATTAAATGATATATCGGAGTTCAGGGGCTTAGCAAAATTCCTGGAGGATAGTAAACGCTCAACTAATACTATTAGTTGCCAATACACAGGTACAAACGGTCTCTCTTGTCTCCAGGTTCTCGTGTTGCCAACTCCCTTGTTAAGAGTTCAACAGAATTACCTACTGGGTGCTGCGGTCCCAGGTGGGTTTCTCCATTCCGTTATCAAGATAAAGGCACCAACTAAAAATGGCGACCTCTAAACGGTCCGAGGGCGTCAATTACCGGTATTGCTAGCGATATATATGACAAGCGGAGACGGAAAGAAACAAGGGCAAGGCTCCTAACACCTGGGTAGAAGGCGAACGGCTCGCCCACGCTGCCAGTCAACCCCAAGCAAGATAAAACACAACGGCCGGAGCTGAGCAACAGCCTGCAGCCCAACCACGTGTCAAAATCCAGTATGCGCCTGCGCAAGCCAGGCGCGCGCCCGCCGGCCGGAAGAGCCGCGCGTTTCCGGGTTGGAGGCGGGGAGCGGTGCCGGAAGTACTCGGGGAGGGCCGAGCAGTCGGACCGGCTGCTGAGACGAACGCTTCACTGGGGCAGTCTCCGCATATCATGGGGAGATAGACGCTGCTGCCTGTGAGTCTTGGGCCCTGGCAGTTGAGGAAGAAGAGCGGGAGGAGGGAGTCAGGACCCAGACCCACAGTGGGTCAATGTTTGAAGAACTAGGTTGTGGAGGAGACCGGGTTGTGCGAGGAATCAGGCTGTTGGGACGGGAATGAGGGGAACGGGGCTCGGAGAAGACGCGGCTGTGGGGACCCGGGCTGTAGACTGGACTTAGGGAACGGGGACGGATGTGAGTTCCCCGGCACCTGAGGGAAAAGCGGTGTGAGAGGGACAGGATTGTGAAGACCTGTGTTCCTAAGAGGAGAGGGTCGGAGAGGAAAGGGGCGTGAAGACACGGGCTTCCGAAAGGTAAAAGCGGAGCTGTGAGGACTTGGGCTCCTAAGAGACAGAAGCGGGACAGTGAAGATCCAGGCTCCTAAGGAGTCAGAAACAGGGTAGCGAAGACTTAGGTTCCTGAGGGGCAGGAGCACTCAGAGAACACTTGGGTTTGGAAGGAACAGCAGCGGGCAATGAAGACGGGCTTCTGTGGGGACGGGATCAGGGCTTGGAGACTCCGAAGTACCTGAGAGAACAGGGCTGTGAGGACCCGAGCTCGCCGAAGCGGAGAGTGTAAGGGGCCATGGCTTCGAGATCACACTCCAAGGGAAAGGGAGAGAGTTTGGAAAAGATCTAGTGATCTTTTTTTTTTTTTTTTTTTTTCCCCTCACACACTCTGAGTCCAGAATGGTAAAGGATGTATTCCGGGGAAGAAGACCCTTCCTTCGCGCTGCCTGCTTGGCTTTGGGCAGGCTTTGCTTGTGTCAGATACTTTATCTAGGAAAGCCCCATGCAAGCATCTTCGTTTTCTGCTTCATTCTTTCGAAGCTCTGATGTGAAGTCGAAGCCGTTTGAACCCAGTTATATACTTGATAAGTGCTTTAAATACCATTCCATTCAACCTTATTGAGCACAGATCTCTGCATCTCAAATCAAAGAATGTTGGAGATAGGAGGACAGGATGGCCCAGAAAGATAATCTTTTTTAAACTCCTGTTTTATATGCAGAGAGGCTAAGGTCCAAAGAGGGTATAGGATCACAGTGAGGTAATGATTGATTAGATCATAATTTTGATAGAGTACCCTGCTGTGTCTAGCAAATAGGAGATACTTGGCAAATAGCCTCGAAAACATGCTTCTAGAATCTTTGCTTTAACCTCAAACTCAAGAAGGAATTTTTTTTCCAAATTTAGTACTTTATTTTGAGGCTTTTTACTATATTGACATCAATACAGTGAATGACACTTAACCAGGTAGGGAACCTTTAAACCAAGCCCCGTCTCCCCCCACCCCCTAAATTTAGGAAGCAGTTTAGAAAGTTGCAGATAAATAAGTTGTATCCTGTATTTTTATTATAGGCATTTACTGGAGATGGCTGCTTTTATTTTCTATTTTTTTAAGATTTCTTATTTGAGAGAGACAGGGAGTACAAGCAGGGGAAGCAGCAGAGGGAGCAGGAGAAACAGACTGCCCGCTGAGCAGGGAGCCTGACTTCAGCTCCATCCCAGGACCCTGGGATCATGACCTGAGCCAAAGGTTGGCGCTTTAACCAACTGAGTCCTCCTCCCCCCACACCCCCCGCACCCCAGATGGCTGCTTTTCAAAAAGAATGGCAAAGATACTTGGATGAGTCACTTCCTTTCAATAATATCTTTTCCTGAAAACTACTCAGACTAATCAGGCACTATCATAAGCACTTTCAAATATTAAATCATTTAATTATCACTTACAGCCCCATAAGTTAGATATTGTTACTTCCGTTGTATAGATAATGGAATTGGTTCAGAGATTAAGTACCTTGCCTGAAAACATGGTACTAAACCCATGTTATGTGTTTGACTAACTTTGTTCTACTTTTCTAAGTGAATTCTTCTCCATGTATCAGTTTGCACATCAACAAAATAGAAATAACACACAAAACATATCATTGAATGAAAGCACCCCCCTCTCTCTTAAGACTTCTCTTTATATGAAGTACTATAACTTGTTAGGATACTTATATAGTATAGTATTTGAGGAGAACTAAATTTTGGTGGGTTTTTTTTTTTTTAAGATTTTATTTATTTATTTGACAGAGACACAGCAAGAGAGGGAACACAAGCAGGGGGAGGGGGAAAGGGAGAAGCAGGCCTCCCGCCGGGCATAGAGCCCAGTGTAGGGCTCGATACCAGGACTCTGGGGTCATGACCAGAGCCCAAGGCAGAGGCTTAATGACTGAGCCGCATAGGCGCCCCGTTTTTTTCTGTGTTTTAAATAAGAATAGATATTTAAGATAGGAAAATGGGACCTGAATCGAACTCTTCCTCACATGGACTAGGATATATTTAATTTTAAACTTAGGAGGCCAAGAAAGACCAACTTGAAGAACAAGGACCTAAATTGTATTAACTTTAAATTAATTTTAACCTAAACTAAATCAGGGAAATTGGGCCAACTAGTTGAAACTATTGTTTTTTCCCAAAGAGTCAGCTTATACTGTTTGAAAGTGCCTCTACTGTTTGCAAGTGATCAAAACTTACACCAAATTATGAAATAAAGCATGCCCATGCCACCATTTCAAAGTACCTGATGGTTTAATTAATGATAACTTAGTTCTGAGTTAATATCCTCATCTACATTTGCAAAATGTATTTATTTCACTCATTTGTGGCTCTAGCATTGAGTTATAATAGTATTTCAAAGTACCTGATCAGAAAATCATTATGTTAGAGCAGATACGAACATAGAACATATTACTTTTGATCTGCAGTCTTCATGGAAAGCCCCCAAATACTTTGGAGACAATATACCAGCAGTGGTTAGAGTCTGTACTGTGAAACAGGTGTGCTGGATGCAGAAGACAAACTGAAATCAGTACATATGGACTTAATCTAAAATCTTACACTAATTCTTAGAGCTGAAAAGGACTTTAAAATCTGTCTGATCCTATTCTTAATTACAGATGTAGAAACTCTGGTTAAAGGGAGCTTATATAACTCAGTGGCAGAAATAGGATGATACCCAACCCTCCTGACTTGGATCTTCCCTGTGCCATAGTACCCCTCATCAACCTCCTGTGGACTATTTACCATTACCCTGCTGTGTCACTTCTTTTTTCAGTCACTTTTTTGTTTTTATTTTTATTTATTTATTTGACAGAGATCACAAGCAGGCAGAGAGGCAGGCAGAGAGAGAGGAGGAAGCAGGCTCCCTGATGAGAGAGCCTGATGAGGGGCTCAATCCCAGGACCCTGGGATCATGACCTGAGCCGAAGGCAGAGGCTTTAACCCACTGAGCCACCCAGGCGCTCCCACTTTTTTTATTTGTTAATGTCTGTAGTCATAAAAATGGCTATAGGATGGCACCACCACATACTACAATGGGAAAACCTTTTAGTTTTATTTTTTATTTTTTTAAACATTTTATTTGTTTATTTGACAGAGAGAGAGAGGGAACACAAGCAGGGGGAGTGGGAAAGGGAGAAGCAGGCTTTCTGTGGAGCAGGGAGCCCAATGTGGGCCTCCATCCCAGGACCCCGGGATCATGACCTGAAGGCAGACGCCTGACGACTGAGACACGCAGGTGCCCAGCCTTTTAGTTTTAATACAGTGGTTTTTGTAACTAAGATTTAGAAGAGGAGGGCATATCTATTATATAATTTTAGCAAACATTTATTTGTACTTTCCATGTGCCAGGCACTCTTCTGAGTGCTTTCGATTCATAAACTCAGTGTATTGTCACAACAGTCCCATGAGATACACCATATGATTAACTCAGTTTTTCAGGTGAGGAAATTGAGGCATAAAGAGATTAGATAACTTGCTCGGGGACTTAAACTATTAAAAAGTGGCAGAGTTGGTGCTTGAACTCAGACACTGCCACCGAGTCCATGCCTTCAACCACTGCATTGTACTGCCTTTCTGTTAAGTCAGAACCACTTAAAAAGCACCAAACTAGGCAAAAAAACTAGTGGGAAAAAAATCCCATGTTTCTATTGTTCTCAGGTCTTCTATGTAGGATGCAATTAATGATTCTGTTTTTTTAGGCTGGGAAATATGAGTTCATTTAGATACATGTAGAAGCCAGTGAGAAGAGAAACAGGTACAAAACACAGTCATTAGGTGAAATCATGTACCGTAGTGATAGGGCAGTTATGTCATTAGTCTGGCAGTCCCCTTCACTCTAGTATTTTGTTTAAATAATTCCTAAACATTTCAGAAATGAAAGGGTTTTAGAGACAATCTGGTCTTTTACTCCCCTATTCTGTTCACTTAAAAAAAAAAAAAATCTTGGGTCACCTGGATGGCTTAGTGGGTTAAGCCTCTGCCTTCGGCTCAGGTCATGATCCCAGGATTGGGATAGAGGCCCGCATCAGGCTCTCTGCTCAGTAGGGAGCCTGCTTCCTCCTCTCTCTCTCTCTGCCTACCTCTCTGCCTACTTGTGATCTCTCTCTCTGTCAAATAAATAAATAAAATCTTTAAAAAAAAAAAATCTTGGTGGGTGGATCTGTGGGGTGCTTGGCTGGCTCATTTGGAAGAGCATGCAACTCTTGACCTCAGGTTTGTAAGTTCAAGCCCCCAACATTGGGTGTAGAGTATACTTAGAAAATATATATATATTTTTAAAGATTTTATTTATTTATTTGACAGAGAGAAACACAGCAAGAGAGGTAACACAAGCAGGGAGAGTGGGAGAGGGAGAAGCAGGTTTCCTGCCAAGCAGGGAGCCCGACGTGGGGGCTCCATCTCAGGACCCTGGGATCATGACCTGAGCCGAAGGCAGAGGCATAACGACGGAGCCACCCAGGTCCGCAGAAAGAAAATCTTTAGGAAAAAAAAAATCTGTTAATGAAACAGATGTCTGAAAAACACCATGGTCTTATAACTACTGCAAGGTGTCCCCCCATCTCCTACCCTCTGAAAATCGGATACTCTTAGTACAGTAATAGGGTTGCAACTGGATTTCTGTTTGAGGTTCAAGCTGTTAAAAGGAAAAGCAGTTAGGAGCTGTTATCCTAAACCTATCAACTGGAGCTTAAATGTAACTGGTAAGGGGGAGGGAGGATAGGCTTGGTATTTAATTGAACTCCCAGCCATACAATCTTGTTTTGATAAAATTACTAAATAACTTTTACTGTAGATCACTGGGGCATGGACTTTCTGGACTTATTTTGTAACTCCTGGCATAGTAGGTGCTAATAAGGGTTTACTCTTATCATTGTTCTCCCAAACTGTCCCACAGAGAATGCCCGTTTTGACACAGCAGTGCTTTCTATTTCCTGGCATTCCAAGTAAGTGAAAATTAGAAATTTGAGGAGCCCAAAGACAACCAAGGTATATTATGTAATGGAATTCAGGTTATTTACAGTCACTTCATTCCACTGTGCTTGGTCAGCATCATCCACGATTGGACTTGATGAAAGTTGTCAGTAAACAAATAACTTGGATGTAGAGGCATTGACCATTTCAGAATGGTTGTGATGTTTTGTTTTTTAATTTACATACCAAGAAATCCACCCTTTTGGGAGTACAGTTCTGTGAGTTGTGACAAATAAATATTGTATAAGCACCATAACACTGCTACCTCACAGTTCCACCACCCCCAGAGTTTCCTTCATGCTGTTCCTTCGTCGTCCAGCCCTAGCACTCTAAGCCACTGGCAGCCACTAATCTGTTTTCTCCATCCATGTAGACTTGCCTTTTCCAGAGTGTCATATAAATGGAATCATACAGTAAGTAGCCTTTTGAATCTTGCCTCTCACTTAACATACGCACTCGAGATTACCCATGTTGTTGCATGGATCAGTAATTGTTCCTTCCTACTGCTGAGTAGTATTCTATTGTATGGATATATATTCTTAGTTTATCCACTCACCAGTTGAAGGAAATCTGGATTGTTTCCAGTTTCTGGCAGTTAATAGTGTTGCTATAACATTCATGTACCAATTTTTGTGTGAACATGTTTTCATTTCTTTAGGGTAAATAACTAGGGGTGGGATTGCCGGATCATATGATAAGTATATATTTAGCTTTGTAAGAAACTGCCAAACTGGGGTGCCTGGCTGGCTCAGTCAGTTAAGTGGCTGCCTTCAACTCAGGTCATGATCCTGGGGTCCTCGGATCGAGTCCTGAGTGAGACTTGCTGCTAAGCAGGGAGTTGGCTTCTACCTCCGCTCCTCTACCCAACTTGTGCGCTATCACTCACTCTCTCTCAAATAAATAAGATCTCTAAAAAAAATAAAATAAAAAAAAAACCCTGCTAAACTGTTTTCCAAAGAGATTGCACCATTTTACACATTCACACGGAAATGTATGACGGTTTCAGTTGCTCAACATCCTTTCCAGCACTGGTTGATTTTTTAAAAATTTTAATTATTCTAATATATGAGTAATTTAGTAATAAATTTAGTAATACTCATTTAGTAATAAATGAGTATTTAGTACTCATTTCCCTAATTGCATTTCCCAGATGACTAATGATACTGAGTATCTTTTCATGTGTTTATTTGCCATCTGTTTATCTTAGGTGAAAGATCTGTTTAGATTTTTTGCCCATTTTTTAAATTGGTCTTTTCTCTTTATTGTTGAATTTTGAGAGTTCTTTATATATCCTGGATACAAGTTGTTTGTCAGATATGTGATTTGTAAATATTTTCTCTTAGTCTATGACTAAGAGAGCAGGAGTTTACATTTTGATTAAATCCACTTTTTTCTGGTAGAAAATGTACATTTTATTTTATTTTCTCTTTAAGATTTTATTTATTTGACAGAGAGAGACCGCAAGAGAGGGAGCACAAGCAGGGGGAGTGGGAGAGGGAGAAGCAGGCTTCCCGCTGAGCAGGGAACCCCATGGGGGGTTTGATCCCAGGACCCTGGGATCATGACCTGAGCCAAAGACAGATGTGTAACAACTGAGCTACCCAAGCGAACACTTAAACAGTTTCTTCCTTTTGTGGATTGTGCTTTTGGTGTTATATCTAAGATTCCTGCCCTGACCCAAAGTTACGAAGATTTTTTTCCCTACGCTTTCTTGTAAAAGTTTTATGGATTTACATTTCTTAAAAAATTTTCTTTATTTGACAGAGAGATAGCAAGAGAAGGAACACAAGCAGTGGGGAGTGGGAGAGAGAGAAACAGGCTCCCCAGTGAGCAGGAGCCCAATGTAGGGCTCCATCCCAGGGCTCTGGGATCATGACCCGAGCTGAAGGCAGACGCTCAATGACTGAGCCACCCAGGCACCCCTCTTCCTTGTTTTTTAAAAACATCTTTATTGAGATGCTATTCACATATCATACAATTCACCATTATCAGATGTATAGTTCAGTGGCTTTTTTTGTACACTCATGCTTGTGCAGCCATCACCATAATCTAATTTCAATTATTATTTTTTAATAGACTTTTTTTTTTTTAAAGATTTTATGTATTTATTTGACAGACAGAGATCTCAAGTAGGCAGAAAGGTAGGCAGAGAGAGAGGAGGAAGCAGGCTCCCTGCTGAGCAGTGAGCCCCATGCAGAGCTAGATCCCAGGACCCTGGGATCATGACCTGAGCTGAAGGCAGAGGCATTAACCCACTGAGCCACCCAGGTGCCCCTAATTTCGATTATTTTTATCCCCCCTAAAATGAATCCTCTACCATTAGCACTCAGTCCCTATCCTTTTCCCCCACTCTTCAGCCCTGGCAACCACTAATCTACTTTCTGTCTCTATAGATTGGTCTATTCTGGACATTTCATATAAATGGAATCATACATGTGGTCTTTTCAACTATATTCTTTCATTTATTTTTTAAAATTTTTTTTAAAGATTTTGTTTATTTATTTGAGAGAGAGAATGAGAGAGAGAGTATGAGAAGAAGGAGTGTCAGAGGGAGAAGCAGACTCCCTGCCAAGCAGGGAGCCCGATGCAGGACTCTAACCTGGGACTCCAGGATCATGACCTGAGCTGAAGGCAGTCGCTTAACCAACTTAGCCACCCAGGAGCCCTATTTTTAATTTTTTTTTTTTTTTTTAAGATTTTATTCATTTATCTGACAGAGAGAGATCACAAGTAGGCAGAGAGGCAGGCAGAGAGGGGGGCGGGAAGCAGGCTCCCTGCTAAGCAGAGAGCCCAGTGCGGGGCACGGTCTCAGGACCCTGAGATCATGACCTGAGCTGAAGGCAGAGGCTTTAACCCACTGAGCCACCCAGGCGCCCCCTATTTTTAAATTTTTTAAAAAGTTTTATTTATTTAAGTAATCTCTACACCCAGCACACAGCTTGAACTTATGACCCGCAGATCAAGAGTCACATTCTCTTACAACTGAGCCAGCCAGGCATCTTTTATTCAGCTTAATATTTTCATGAGTCTTCTTTTCCAATGTATTTCATTTTGTGGTTATACCCTAATTTATTTAACCATATCACTTTTTTTTTTTTAAAGATTTTATTTATTTATTTGACAGACAGATCACAAGTAGGCAGAGAGGCAGGCAGAGAGAAAGGAAGGGAAGCAGGCTCCCCGCTGAGCAGAGAGCCCGATGTGGGACTCGATCCCAGGATGCTGGGATCATGACCTGAGCCGAAGGCAGCCACTTAACCAACTGAGCAACCCAGGCGTCCCTCTTTTTTCTTTCTTTTTCTTTATTTTTTTAGAGAGAGCATAGGCGCGAGTGGTGGGGGAGGGGCAGAGGAAGAATGAGAGAGAGATTCTTTTTTTTTTAAGATTTTATTTATTTATTTGACAGATAGAGATCACAAGTAGACAGAGAGGCAGGCAGAGAGAGAGAGAGGGAAGCAGGCTCCCTGCTGAGCAGAGAGCCCGATGTGGGACTCGATCCCAGGACCCTGAGATCATGACCTGAGCCGAAGGCAGCGGCTTAACCTACTGAGCCACCCAGGCGCCCGAGAGAGAGATCCTTAAGCATGCTCTATGGGACATGGGACTTGCTCTCATGTCTCTGAAATCATGACCTGAGCCAAAATCAAGAGCTGGATGCTCAACTGACTGAGCCACTGAGGTGCCCCAGTACATGCTTTTCTGATTTTGGTAGATACTGCCAAGTAGCCCTTTGTAGAGCCCTAACTAATGTATATCCTCTACCCCACCCTCAAATCCAAACAATGTGTGAACTGTTTCTCTATAAAACTTTCAAATGGGCGCCTGGGTGGCTCAGTGGGTTAAGCCTCTGCCTTCAGTTCAGATCATGATCTCAGGATCCTGGGATCAAGCCTGGCATTGGGCTCTCTGCTCAGTGGGGAGCCTGTTTCCCCCCTTCCCCGCCCACCCACCCCCCTGCTGCCTCTCCGCCTACTTGTGATCTCTGTCAAATAAGTAAATAAAATCTTTAAAAAAAAAAAATAAATAAAACTTTGAAACAGTACGTATAAAACTTTTTCATCATTGCCAAAGGAGTAATAAATAGTTTCAATTTGCATTTTTATTATGAATGAAAATAAGAATCATTTCATTACTTTTTTTTTTCTAGGATTTTATTTATTTATTTGACAGAGATCACAAGTAGGCAGAGAGGCAGGCAGAGAGAGGAGAAAGCAGGTTCCCTGCTGAGCAGAGACCCCCGATGTGGGGCTTGATCCCAGGATGCTGGGATCCTGACCTGAGCCGAAGGCAGAGGCTAAACCACTGAGCCACCCAGGCGCCCCTACTTTTTTTTTTTTTTAAGGTTTTATTTATTTATTTGACAGATCGAGATCACAAGTAGGCAGAGAGAGGAGGAAGCAGGCTCCCCGATGAGCAGAGAGCCCGATGCGGGGCTCAATCCCAGGACCCTGGGATCATGACCTGAGCCGAAGGCAGAGGCCCTAACCCACTGAGCCACCCAGGTGCCCCATCATTACTTTTTTTTTAAGGATCATTTCATTACTTTAAGAGCTAATTGAATTTCTTGTACTATCATTTTTTTGTTGTTTTTGCAATTTTTCTTTTGGGTTGTTGGGTGTGTATTTATGTGTAGGTATTTTTTATATATAAAAGAAATTAGTTTTTTTGTCTTTGATACATATTGCATATATTTTTGCTAGGTTGTCTTTTGTCCTTTAACTTTATTATGTTTTTTTGTCATGCAGACATTTTCATTTTTATTTAAAAATTTATTTCTTTTTAGATATTTTTATTTGTATGTGATTGAACATGTCAGTCTTTTATGGCTCCTGAGCTTTGTGTCATCTTTAGAAGGGCTTCTCTTTTCTTTTCTTTTAAAATTTATTTATTTATCTGAGAGAGAGAAAGAGACCAAGCAAGCATGAGTAGGGCGGGGGGGTGGGGAGAGGGAGAAAGAGAAACCCAAGCAGACTCTGCTTGGAACCTGATGTGAGATTTGATCCTACAACCCAGAACTCACGACCTGAACCAAAATCAAGAGTCAGATGCTTAACTGACTGAGCCATCCAGGTGCCACAAAAGTGTTTTTCACTCATGGCTAAGAATAATTTTTTTTTTTTTTTAATTTTTAAAAATTGAGCTGATTGTAGATTTATGTGTAGTTACAAGAAATAATGCTTTGCTCAGTTTTCCCCAGTGGTACATTTTGCAAAACTGTTGTCTGTTATGATAATCAGGATATTCACATTGATGTAATCTATCAGTCTTTTTTTTTTTAAGATTTTTTATTTATTTGACAGATCACAAGCAGGCAGAGAGGCAGGCAGAGAGAGAGAGAGAGAGAGGAGGAGGCAGGCTCCCTGCTGAGCAGAGAGCCCGATGTGAGGCTCGATCCCAAGACCCCGGGACCATGACCTGAGCCAAAGGCAGAGGCTTTAACCACTGAGCCACCCAGGCACCCCTAATCTATCAGTCTTACTCAGATTTACCCAGTTTTACGTGTGTCCATTTACTTGTGTTCAGTTATGGATGTATGTGGATTAAGTCCTATACAACTTAGTCAGTTTTATAGGTTCTTTTATCCATCATCACAGTCAAGACAGTGAACGATTCCATCACAAAAGTCCCTCATTTTGCCCTTTTATAACCACATCTGCTTCCCTGCCACCTTGTCCCTGACAACCTCACTAATCTGTCCTCTATTCCTAAAATTTTATCATTTCAAAGATGTTCTATAAATGTAGTCTTTTAAAAAAAAAAAAAAGGATTTTATTTATTTGAGAGAGAGAGTGAGTAAGAGAGAGAACACAGGAGGGGGGGTGGGGAGAGGAAACACAGTGCTTGATTCCAGGATGCTGAGATCATGACCTGAGCTGAAGGCTTAACTGACTTAACCGACTAAGCCACCCAGGAGCCCCAGACGTACTCTTTTTATAATCTTTTGTTCAGCATAATTCTCTGGAAGTTCATTCAGGTTGTGTGTATCAAGTTTTTTTCTTTTTACTGATAAGTAATTTTCCATGATATGGATATACCACAGTTTGTTTAATCATTCACTTCTTGAGAGACATCTGAACTGATTACAGTTAAGTATTACAAATAAAGCTACTATGATATTCAGGTGCAGGTTTTGGTGTGAACGTAAGTTTTCATTTCTCCACGATAAATGCCTAGGACTTGAATTGTTGTGTCATATAATAGTTGCATGTTGAGATTTTTTTTTCCTGAGTCAGATTTATTGAGGTATAATTTACATGCAATAAAATGTGCACATTTTAGGTAGACAGTTTGATGAGTTTTGATAAATATATGCATCTGGGTAAGCATCACCCCACTCAAGATAGAGAGTGTTTACATCCACCATACAAACTTCCCCTATCCACAGCACAAACTTCCCCCATGCCCCAAACTTCTCTGCCCCATCTATTGCTAGAGATTAGTTTTTTTGTTTTTGTTTTTGTTTTTGTTTTTTTTGACAGATAGAGATCACAAGTAGGCAGAGAGGCAGGCAGAGAGAGAGAGAGAGAGAGAGGAGGAAGCATGCTCCCCGCCGAGCAGAGAGCCAGATGTGGGGCTCGATCCCAGGACCCTGGGATCATGACCTGAGCCGAAGGCAGAGGTTTTAACCCACTGAGCCACCCAGGCGCCCCTAGAGATTAGTTTTTAGATCATTAGACATTAGGATTTCATATAAATCATACAGTGTGTATTCTTTTGGAACTTTTTTTTTTTTTAACTTAAATATTTTAAGTTATCCCTATGGTTATGTATTAGTGATTTGTTCCCTTCCCCCCCACCTTTTTTGTTGTTGTTGTTTTTAAGGTGAGCTCCACACCCAACATGGGCTTGAACTCATAACCCTGATTTTAAAATTGCAGGCTTGGGGCGCCTGGGTGGCTCAGTGGGTTAAAGCCTCTGCCTTCGGCTCGGGTCATGATCTCGGGGTCCTGTGATCAAGCCCCACATCAGCCTTTCTGCTCAATGGAGAGCCTGCTTCCTCTTCTCTCTCTCTCTGCCTGCCTCTCTGCTTACTTGTGATCTCTGTCAAATAAATAGATAAAATATTAAAAAAATAAATAAAATTGCAGGCTCTTTGGGACACCTGGGTGGCTCAGTCATTTAAGCTTCTGACTTGATTTTGGATCAAGTCATGATCTTGGGGTGGTCGGATCAAGCCCTGTGTCCAGCCCATGCTCAGTGCAGTCCACGTGCCCCTCTCCCTCTGCTCCTCCTCCTTCCCCATGTACGCATTTTCGAGCGCGCTCTCTCTCTCTCTCTCTCTCTGTTTTTTTAGATTTATTCATTTGACAGAGACCCGGCAAGAAAGGGAACCTAGGCAGGGGGAGTGGGAGAGGAAGAGGCAAGCTTCCTGCTGAGCAGGGAACCCAATCCTCCATTCTAGGATCCTGGGATCCTGACCTGAGCCAAAGGCAGATGCTTACCAGACAGCTCAGGTGCCCCTCGATACAGTACTATTAACTGAATTCAGATCATAGTTTTTCCATTTTGTCTTCCATGTCTTTTTAGGCTCCTCTATGATAGTACATGAGTAGATTTTTTTTAAGAAACTGCAAACTGTTTTGTAAAGTGGCTATACTGTTTCCTTTCCTAGTGGCAGTGTACTAGTGATTCAGTTTCTCTGCATCCTCGTCAGCATTTGGTTCTATCATTGGTTTTTATTTTACTCATAGGTGTGTGGTTTTATCTTATTGCAGGTTTAATTTGCCTTTTTTTTTTTATGACTAATGATATTGAACATCTTCATGTGCTTTATTTGCCATCTGTATATCCTTTTTGGTGAAATGTCTGGTTGTGTCTTCATTTTGTGATTGAATTACTTAAAAAAAAAGTTGAGTTTTGAGAGTTCTTTATAATTCTAGATATTAGTTGTTGTTTTTTTTAAGGATTTTATTTTATTTATTTGACAGAGAGAGAGAGACAGCGAGAGAGTGAACACAAGCAGGGGGAGTGAGAGAGGGAGAATCACAAACAGTGGGTTTCTCCCAGCAGAGCAGGGAGCCTGATGTGGGGCTCTATCATGGGACCTTGGGATCATGACCTGAGCTGACGAAGGTAGACATCCAACGACTGAGCCATGCAGGCGCCCCTAGATACTAGTCTTTTGTTGGATATGTAGTTTGTAAACATTTTCTCCTACTCTGTAGCTTGTCTTTTCATCCTTTTCACATGGAACTTTCACAGAAGAAACTTTTTTAATTTGATGAGGGCCAATTTATCAGTATTTCCTTTTACTGATTGTGCATTTGGTGCCACGTCTAAGAATTCTGCCTAGTAGAGCCCAACGATTTTCCTGTTTTTTTTTTTTTCTAAAAGTTTTAAAGTTCTACATTTTACATGAAAGTCTGTGATCCAGGGGTGCTGGGGTAGCTTAGTCGTTAAGCATCTGCCTTCGCCTCAGATCATGATCCCAGATCGGGGCCTGCTTCTCCCTCTCTCTGTTGCTCCCTTGCTTGTGTTTCTTATCTCGCTGTGTCTCTCTCTGTCAAATAAATAAATAAAATCTTAAAAAAAAAAAGTCTGTGATCCATTTTGAGTTAGGTTTTGTAGAAAGTGAGAGGTTTAGATTTCAGAATATTTTTTTAAATCTCCTACATTCTAGTATTTTATATTTAAGGTTTAAATATTTGATCCAGGGACGCCTGGGTGGCTCAGTTGGTTAAGCAGCTGCCTTCGGCTCAGGTCATGATCCCAGCGTCCTGGGATCGAGTCCCACATCGGGCTCCTTGCTCATCAGGGAGCCTGCTTCTCCCTCTGCCTCTGCCTGCCATTCTGTCTGCCTGTGCTTGCTCTCTCTCCCTCTCTCTCTCTGACAAATAAATAAATAAAATTTAAAATAAATAAATAAATAAATAAATATTTGATCCATTTGAAATAGAGGAGTGCAGGGTCACCTGGGTGGCTCAGTCAGTTAAGTATCTGTCTTTAGCTCAGGACATGATCCCAGGGTCCTGGGATCAAGCCCTGTGTCAGGCTCCTTGCTCAGCGGAGAGCCTGCTTCTCTTTATCCCTCTTCCATTCCTCCGGCTTGTGCTCTCTGGCTTTCTCTCTCTGTGTTGAATAAATAAAATCTTCTGGGGCGCCTGGGTGGCTCAGTGGGTTAAACCTCTGCCTTCGGCTCGAGTCATGATCCCGGGGTCCTGGGATTGAGCCCCGCATCGGGCTCTCTGCTCAGAGGGGAGCCTGCTTCCCCCTCTCTCTCTGCCTGCCTCTCTGCCTACTTGTGATCTCTGTCTGTCAAATAAATAATAAAATCTTAAAAAAAATCTTCTAAAAAAATGAAATAGAGTAGTGTATAAAGGGAGGGATATATATATAGATAGATAGATCACATATTTAAATTTTAAACATGAAACCCGATTCAATGATCTGTCTTTTCCCTATTGATAAATGCTATGAACATTAGCATATAGGTTTGCATGGGAGCACAATTTTTCATTTTTATGGAGGAGATTTGATTTATTGTCCTTAATTGTGGTATAATTTATATACAGTAAAATGCACAGATCTTAAATATTCAGTGTGATGAATTTGACATTGTATAAAGCCATGTAATCATCACCCATATGAATATGGTGTTTTATTTATTTTCTTTCCAAATATGTTATTTATTTGACAGAGAGAGAGAGATCACAGGTAGGCAGAGAGGCAGGCAGAGAGTGAGGGGGAAGTAGGCTCCCCACTGAGCAGAGATCCTGATTCGAGGCTCCATCCCAGGACCCTGAGATCATGACCTGAGCCGAAAGCAGAGGCTTCAACCCCCTGAGCCACCCAGGTGCCCCTGAATATGGTGTTTTAAATCCAACCAAATAAAGGTACAGTCTAGGAAACAAAGGGCAGTGTCAGTCTGGTAATGAGTGGTTATCATCTGCTTTCTTTTGTTTTGTTTTAATGGAAGAGTAGTTCGCTTTCCCAGAATTATTGAAAATGCAGAAGTATTGTTTGTTTCTCAACAAAACAGTAAAGTACAGTCTAGTTTCTGAGGGAGAAACTTTGATTTTTCTTACAATGTACAGATTCCCTTTATTTCATTAGTAGCCATTGGAACTATTCCTTAAGGCTAATTCCTAATTTGATAAATGATTATCATATTTGGTGCTGTGTAGATAGGCTATATTTTTGTCTACAGGTCTTATTAGAGAAATTCCCATTATACAGAAACCTCTGTTACAAAAAGACTCTTGTGCTTATTTTGAGCAATACTCAGTACTATTTGGGAAGTCCCTTGAAGGTTGTGGGAATGTTATTTGAAAGGTATAATGTTCAGTATGGTGAACATACTGATAATCTTTAATAAGGCTCTTTCTTAACTTGCTGTGGGGGAATAGTTTTGTTTTATAACATAACAGAACTATTACCTTGTCAACAATTTTTCCCTATCCTGATTCTTCCATTGATGACATTTGTGGGTAAGGGAAAGGGAGGCAGATGGTTAAAAAACAAGTGATCCTGATGCTCTGCTGTCCCCTCAGCTGACTCTTGGCCAACAAGTTTCTCTTGGTCACTTAACCAGTAAGTAGTTAGTTGCTTTAACTTATTTATTTTTAAAGTTTTAAGATTTTATTTATCCATTTGATAGAGAGACAGTGAGAGGGAACACAAGCAGAGGGAGTGGAAGAGAGAGAAGCAGGCTTCCTGCTGAGCAGGGAGCCCGATGCGGGGCTCTATCCCAGCACCCTGGGATCTTGACTCGAGCCGAAGCCAGATGCGTAATGACTCAGCCACCCAGGATCCCCTTATTTTTAAATATTTTATTTACTTATTTGAGAGAGAGGGAGAGGGGGAGCACAAGTTGGTTTTATATACAGTAAAATGCATAGGAGAGGCAGAGGGAGAGGCAGAGGGAGAAGCAGACTCCACTGAGCAGGGAGCCCGATGCGGGACTTGATCAAGGACCCTGGGATTGTGACCCGAGCCAAAGGCAGACGCTTAACAGACTGAGCCACCCAGGCGCCCCATTAGTTGCTTTTATTAAGGGCAGACTGGGAAAGGTCATTTCTCATGTTAGAGAGTTAGACAATTTGTTGTGGAGGAATGCAGCAATACGGGGCCAGAGTTGACAGGTGCAGATACTCGTTTAGGTTGCTAAGCTTCACCAAGTTCTGAAAACCACTGTTGTGATTCCTGCAGGTTCATTTCACAGTTTTGGCCAATGAAGTTTTCATATGCTGCTGGCTTACCCTACCAATAGAACATTGTTTTACTGGAAGAGAAGCTATATTACTATAATTGTCATTAATTAATTTTAGAGGTTGTGTATGAAAGAGATGGAGATGTTTTCCTCAGTGTGCAGGATGAATAAGGAGACAAGAATAAGGATGTTGTTTCTCCACATCCGGTTTGCGTGGATCCTGGTCAGTGAAGATGTGCCAGGCCACGCAGCCAAAGTGCTATGGCAAGGGTGGTGGTTGATGCCAGTTGTTTATTTACAGGTAGCTTTTGAAAATGGCTGCCTCTCATTTCACCGGGCTCACAGCCGTTGCTGATGTAATTAAAGATCTAGACACTCAGATAGCTGTAAGTAAGCTCGTTGAGGCCACTGTTGGTGGAACTTGGTAAATGTGCTTCTGATGTCGATGACACCAAAGCTGCTGTCCACAGAGTCTACCTCATGGCTTTGAAATTTAGGCATCTTGGCTACTCTGGGTTTGGGACTCTGCATGTACTTAAAGATTGTTAACACTCAAAAAATTTGCTCTTGATGACAAAGAACAGCTTACTTTTAACAGTTGCTAAAAACGGTGTTTATTAGACATAGACCTGACATAGATGTAAGCATGTTTTGAAGTGCCAAAAGGAACTAATCTGTTTTCTTAAGTTTTGTGGCTGGGTTTTAAGTATGTGATTGTGCCGTGATTTATTTGAATATAACATCATTTGCTGTTCAGAAATAAGGCATGTAGTACTTAACCAAATATTCTATTTTTACATAGTCTTCAGAAATGTCTTACTCATTCTAGTCTATTTTTGTACATAAGATTTACCATTTCATTTACTTTCTTCCTTATTTAATTTTGTGGACTATTTCATTTAGCTTTTGGAGACAAGATGGTTTCTAAATTTGAGGTGAGAGCAGTGAACATTCTTCATTCCCTCCATTTTTAATGTGTAGGTGTGAAATGTTCACTATCCCAGATATCCTGAAGACCCTGCAAGTCTGACAGACCTTATGCAATTTTACTTTCAAACCTTATCCTTTATTAAAGATGTTTCTGGAGCTAGTTCTCTTGTTTTCCTTCTACAGCTGATTGGCCTTGGTCCTCACAGCTCCAAAAAGAAACAGGATCTCGATAAGCTCTATGAGCTGAAGTCCAAAGCTCGACAGATTATGAACCAGTTTGGCCCCTCAGCCCTAATCAACCTCTCCAATTTCTCATCCATAAAACCGGAACCAGCCAGCACCCCTCCACAAGGCTCCATGGCCAATAGCACCACAGTGGTAAAGATACCAGGCACTCCTGGGACAGGAGGGCGACTCAGCCCTGAAAACAATCAGGTATCATCTCTTACTTTTTGCTCTCCCTAGGCATCTCTTACATTATTTGAACCAGTAATGCTTTGAGAGATGTCTATCTCAGGTGCTGCCTCTTCCTCTCAGCTGAAAGAGTCTTTTCCCTCCTTTGGACTTCTAAAGTTCCTTATCAAATTATCATGTATAATGTTTATCAGTGTTTACTCTGTGGTATTTATGTGTGTGTGTGTGTGTATATGTACATACATTCATACACACACACTAACACATGTTGCCTATGACAGGTTTTTATATATGTATATATAAATATATATACACTATATAATTGTTAAATAAAATAATGAAATAACTAATGGATTCATTATTCATTATTCCTGTAATAAAAGCATTAATTGCCTCTGGTCTTTTCTCCTTCTAGTTCATCCAGCTGCTCCATTATTAACTTTGTGCACTAATTCTAAAATCTGCCCCCCCATGCCCTCTCTCCCCCACTTTCTGCTCATGATTCTGATTCTGCCCTCCAGAGCCACAAGAGATAAGAAATTAGTATAATCTCTTGTCTTGGGCTTTATAGGCTGGATAGAATAGGACAGAGAGACATTTCAAGATAATGGGGTGGGGGATTAGCAAAGGTGAATGGGGAGGGTTGGGCAGACATTTGGGAAGCCAACCTGTGTTGAATGTGGAGTCTGTTGGAGGAGAACAGGAGGTAACATTATATAGGCAGGATTATGGCAGAATATACTGAGCATATACTAGTCAGTCTCCTTTGAAACGCTTAGTCATTAGACAATCTTTGCAAATATTTAATAGACGAGTAAGTAACATAATAAAAGTCTTATGTCTTAGGATTATCTTGGCAGTAAGTGAACAAGAAAGGTAGAAAGGGGGTAGACTGAGAGGAAGACCAAGTCTAAGACTTTTGCAGTAAATCAAGACATGGAATGAAGGCTTGCCTTAAGTGGATTTAATGGTAGAATGAATAGATCTGACATATAGTTAACAAATATTTATTTTAAAAATTTGTTTCTTCATTTCCAAAATTATACATGCATGCTTATCACAGAAACTTTAGAAATACAGAAAAATAAAGAACCCATAATTCTACCACCATCCCAAAATAACTATGGTCAGCACTTTAATGTACGTCTTGATTATGATTTAATGGCATATGTATATGACATGCCATTTCCTTTATGAAAGAGGAGTCACAGCTTCATGCACTTACACAAATATTATACAGAGATGAACACATGCTTCCCTGCCATCATGGAGCTTTCAGCCTATTAAGCCAGGAACAGGCAAGTTTATAATATATGCAGTGACAGAAGGGTGCACAGGATACCCTAGATGCCGAAGGAGGAAGTGGTTCCTTTTACCTGGGTGGGCTAGGAAAAGCAGAAAGAAGCCACCATGGACTGAGCAGATAGGAAAAACATGTCCAAAGACAACAGAGGCACAGTACAAGTTACGGTTGTCAGATAATTGCAAATTACTTAATGTAGAGGGAGGGTAAGGTACAGTGAGCACAAGTAGCAGAAATAAATTGACAGATGTTGGCATCTCTTCCACACTGCTCTTTCAGCCTTTCCCTAGGCCACTTCTGTCTTGAGAGTGTAGTCTTGGAGCAGACTGCCAGGTAGGCTAGAATGTTAACTTTTGCAAAGTAGAAACTAAACCCAACAAACTGACAGCATTTCTTCATTATAGGGGAATGAGGTATTCTGTTTCCTTAATACTTGGCTGAAAAATCTTCTCCCAATTAACTTTAGGTATTGACCAAGAAGAAATTACAAGACTTAGTAAGAGAAGTGGATCCTAATGAGCAATTGGATGAAGATGTGGAAGAGGTAAGATGGAGTTGGGCACCCCAGAGTCTGTGTCCCTGAGAGCTAAGACTTCAGAGGCAAACAGATCTGAATTTGAATCTTGGCTCTGCCACTTACCAGCTTTGTAGCTGTGGACACATAGCTTTTTGTGTTGGTAGGGTGTGGTATTACTTACCGACAGGGTTATTGTGAGGGTCTTTTGGAATAACTTCTGCAAATCACCTGGGAGAATGCCTAGCACTTTATACCTATGCTTCGGTTTCTGTCTTTTGACTTCCTGTAGATGAGGATTTTGTTAAGCCACTCACACATGTCCGTCCATGCTTTCCTTTCCCTCATTTTTTTTTCTTTTTTTTTTTTTTAGCAGTAGAGTGATTTTTGTAAAAAGATTTTATTTATTTATTTGTCAGGGAGAGAGAGAGAAAGAGCACACAAGCAGGGGGAGCAGCAGGCAAAGGGAGGAGCAGACTCTCTGCTGAGCAGGGAGCCACGATCATGACCTGAGCGGGGGGCAGATGCTTAACCAACTGAGCCACCCAGGCACTCTCCCTCATTTTTCTAATATAGTTTTTTTTTTTTAATACATATTTTTAAAGGATTTTATTTATTGATTGATTTATTTGTCAGAGAGAGAGAGAGCACAAGCTGGGGGAGTAGCAGACAGAGGAAGAGGGAGAAGCAGGCTCCTCACTGAGCAAGTAGCCTGATGTGGGACTTGATCCCAGGACCCTGGGATCGTGACCTGAGCCGAAGGCAGATGCTCAACTGATTGGGCTGCCCAGCCATCCCTCCAATATAGTTTTTTTTGTTTTTAAGATTTTATTAATTTACTTGAGAGAGGAGAGAGAGTGTGAGAGAGGGGAGAGGGTCAGAGGAAGAAGCAGACTCCCTGTTGAGCAGGGAGCCCGATGCCCGACTCGATCCCAGGACTCCAGGATCATGACCTGAGCTGAAGGCAGTCACTTAACGATCTGAGCCACCCAGGTGCCCCCCTCCAATACAGTTTTGTCACAGCATTTAGATAACTCAGAAATCAGTGTTGACATTATTCTGATCAAGTACATATTGTTCACCTCTGAACCAAGTCCTGTTTTGTACTACCTGCTAAAGTTGATAATTGACTTTTTTTTTTAAAGATTTTATTTATTTGTTTGACACACAGAGAGAGAGCACATGCAGGGGAAGCTGCAGAGAGAGGGAGAAGCGGGCTCCCCACTCAACAGGGAGCCTGACGTGGGGCTCGATCCCAGGACCCTGGGATTATAACCTGAGCCAAAAGCAGACGATTAACCAACTGAGCCACCTAGGTGCCCCTGATTCTTTTTTTTTTTTTTAAGGGTTTTTTGGTTTTGTTTTGTTTTTGTTTTTTTGTAAGTAATCTCTATACCCAACATGGGACTTGAACTTACAACCCTGAAATCAAGAGTCACACATTCTACTACTGAGCTAGCCAGGAGCCCCTATAATTGACTTATTTTTATTTAGTTTTCTTTGTGCCATTTTTATTTTGGTTCTACTATCAGCTCCGGTATTCACCTATCAACATTGTTTTCCAAATGGATAAGTAATGTGCAGATTTGGGTCCTCCCCTCCCCAACTCAGATTTCACACTCAGAAACCTCCATCCTGGGGCAAGTGGGTGGCTCAGTGGGTTAAGCCTCTGCCTTCAGCTCAGGTCATGATCTCAGGGTCCTGGGATCGAGCCCCGCATTGGGCTCTCTGCTCAGCGGGGAGCCTGCTTCTCTCTCTCTCTCTCTCTCTCTTTCTGCCTGCTTCTCTGTGAGCTCTCTCTCTCTGTCAAATAAATAAATAAAATCTGAAAAAAAAAAAAAAGAAAAAAAAGAAAGAAACCTCCATCCTTTAAGGAGGGCCCATGATGTGATGAGCACTGGGTGTTATATGCAACTGATGAATCATTGAACACTACATCTGAAACTAATGATGTACTATATGTTGGCTGATTGAATTTGAATATCAATAATAAAAAGAACCCTCCATCATCTTCTGGTCTAATTAATTTTAGGCCACTTGAACAAACCCTCCTGAGTGTTCCTTTCACTCTTTTTTTTTCCCTCTGGCTCTCTTGTTTCCTAGATCCCACATCCTCTTCTTACTCTCTTTTTTGTTAGAGCGCATTTTTTTGTTGTTGTTACTGCCTACAAAAGAATAGACAAGAAGCAAATGTTTGAAAGTCTCTTACATTCTAACCTCACAATTTTTAGTTTGCATGGGTTTAGAATTAGATTATGAAGATAATTTTTTCCTTTCATTTGTGAAGGTATTGCTCCATGTCTTCAAAAAACCTATTAGGAAATCTTGTGTGGGTGCCTGGGCAGGCTCAGTCTGTAGAGCTTGTGACTCTTGCTCTCAGGGTTGTGAGTTCAATCCCCATGTTCAGCATCAAGCCTGCTTAGAAAAAGAAAGAAATTTCATGCTATTCTGATCCCAATTTTTTTAGTCTTCCCTTTTTTTTTTATTCTGAATTTTCATATGAGCCTTAGTATCTATCTTTTTTCATTTGTTGTGCTGGGTTCCTAGAGCCTGTTTTTATTTGGGGGATGTGAGTGCCTCAATTTGGGATGATTTTGTATATTTTGGGGTTTGGAGTTTCTTACTGATGTTGTCTGTTTTGCCTTTGCTGAGGAATATGTAATGACAGGGAAGAGAAATACAGATTACAAAAATAGTATAACTTCATTTTAATTTTAATTTAATTTTTTTTTTATTTTTTTTTTTTAAGATTTTTTTATTTATTTATTTGACAGAGAGAGATCACAAGTAGACGGAGAGGCAGGCAGAGAGAGAGAGAGAGGGAAGCAGGCTCCCTGCTGAGCAGAGAGCCTGATGCAGGACTCGATTCCAGGACCCTGAGATCATGACCTGAGCCGAAGGCAGCGGCTTAACCCACTGAGCCACCCAGGCGCCCATAATTTAATTTATTTTTTAAGATTTTATTTATTTATTTGACAGAAACATAGAGAGCACAAGTAGGCAGAGCAGCAGGCAGAGGGAGAAGGAGAAGCAGGCTCTCCACCAACCTGGGATCATGACCCGAGCTGAAGCAGCCACTTAACCGACTGAGCCACCTAGATGCCCCATTTATTTTTATTTTTTTAAACAGAGGGAAAATATTTCCTCTCTCTGCGTGTGTATGTGTGTGTTAGGAGGGTGTTTGAGGCAGCAGTTTTATTGCGATATAATTCATATACCATAAAATTCACTCATTTGAAATCTACAGTTCAGTGGTCGTTAGTCTCTTCACAGAATTGTGCAACTCTCAACACAGTCATTTTTTTTTTTTAACATAGGATGTATTATTAGTTTCAGAGGTAGAGGTCAGTGATTCATCAGTTACATATAACACCCAGAGCTCATTACATCACGTGCCCTCCTTAATGCCCATCACCCAGTTACTCCATCCCCCCACCCACCTGCCCTCCAGCAACCCTCAGTTTGTTTCCTAAAGTTAAGAGTCTCTTAGGGTTTAACACAGGCATTTTTAGAACATTTTCCTCATCCCTGAAAGAAACCCATACCTATGAGCAGTCACTCCCATTTTTCCCCAGCCCCCACAGTCCTTAAGCAACTAACTACTAATTTACTTTCTGTCTCTATAGGTTGGCCTCTTCTGGACATTTCAGATAAATGGAGTCATATGATACGTGATATTTGTGACTGCCTTCTTTCATTTAGTATAATGTTTTTAAAGTTCATGTTGCAAGGAATATGAGTACCTCATTTCTTTTTATGGCAGAATACTCTTCCATTCTAGGGACATACTGTATTTTGTTTAGCCATTCATCGGTTGATGGGTTGGATCCACTTTTTGGTTATTATTAATAATGTTGCATGAACATTCACATGCAAATTTTTTTTCTTTTTTTTTTTCATTCGTGTACACATTTTTTTTTTAAGATTTTATTTATTTATTTGACAGAGGGGGACACAGCAAGAGAGGGAACACAAGCAGGGGGGAGTGGGAGAGGGAAAAGCAGGTTTCCCGCGGAGCAGGGAGTGCAATGTGGGGCTCGATCCCAGGACTCTGGGATCATGACCTGAGCTGAAGGCAGCCACTTAACAACTGAGCTACCCAGGTGCCCCTCGTGTATACATTTTTGTGTGGAAATACGCTTTCATTTTCCTTGGTAATATTTCTTGGAGTCATGTGGTAACTGTGTTTTACCTTTGAGGAACTGCCTTTTCCAAAGTGCTGCACCCTTTTACATTCCTATCAGCAGTGTGTGAGATTTCCATTTTCTTATATTGTTTTTTTGATGAGTTCTGCTCAGTGTTTTCTCTTCCTTTTTTTTCTTATTTTAAAGATTTATTTATTTATTTATTTATTTAAGAGACAGAACACACATGAGCAGGGGGAAGGGGAACAGGGAAAGAATATTCAAGCAGGCTCCCTGCTGACCAAGGAGTCTGATACGGGACTTGATCCCAGGACCCCCAGATCATGACTCAGATGAAGGCAGATGCTTAACTGACTGAGTCACCCAGGTGTCCTTCATTTCTTTGAAATTCTAAGTTCTACTTGCTAGGGAGATTATCCTTAGTTTATCTTCTAAACCTTTTAAGTTTTGTTGTTGTTGTTGTTGACACAAATTTTAATTTCTATAACATTTTCTTGTTGACTAGTTGGTCTTTTTTTCTTTTTTTTCCCCCTTAAGATTCCGTTTTGTAAGTAATTTCTGTACCCACCATGGGGCTTGAACTCACAGCCCGGATATCAAGAATTGTACATGGTACTGACTGAGCCAGCCAGGTGCCCCTAATTGGTCTTTTTTATCCCCATGCCATTCTGTTCTTATTTTTTCGTTGTGATATCTTTTCTTACCTTTCTCTCTGAGAAATTACATTTTTTTTTTTTAAGATTTTATTTGTTTATTTGACAGAGAGATCACAAGTAGACAGAGAGGCAGGCAGAGAGAGAGAGAGAGAAGCAGGCTCCCTGCCGAGCAGAGAGCCCGATGCGGGACTCGATCCCAGGACCCTGAGATCATGACCTGAGCTGAAGGCAGCGGCTTAACCCACTGAGCCACCCAGGCGCCCCAGAAATTACATTTTTTGACCTTTGCTTCTTTCCCCCGCATTATCTTAGTGTCCTCTGAGTCCTTTTTTTCTCCTTTGGTTTGTTTATTTTCTTTTTAGGGTTTGAGATTTTCTTCACATGCTTGGTGTTCTTGACTATCTGTTCTTAAAGAGTGAGCCACTGAAAACCTGATTCGAAACAGAACTTACTGACTGATGGGCTTCACTCAGTAATGTACTGGGAAATGTTTAGCAACCAACTCTGTGGAGAGAAAGACCCTAATTTTGAACATTCCCTAATTTCTATGGTGTAAATATTCCCAATAGGCCCTATTTTAAGCTATCAACATGTTTCTGAATTCAAGATTATGAAGAAAGGCATATAATTAATTGGCTTTTGTGAGCTCCACTCAGCCAGTTTTAGCAAACCACTGGCTTCACTTCAGAATAATTTATCCACAAGTCAGCCTTCTTATGGGGAATTCTCTACGTGTCAGCATCTGTATGTCTTTTCTCTGGAGTCGTTTGGCATCTCCAGAGAAAAATCCTCCAGGCTCCTTGCCTGGAGGGTTTATCTCTAGCTTCTGATATGCTGGCAGAAAGGCAAGAGAAGGAGGCTGTGTCTGTCCCGTGCTGTGTCTGATGTATTCTAATCCAGAGCCATGCCTGTTCAATTCTCTAGAGAATAAACTGCTGTGTTCTGGGTCAGGTATGTGTGGGGAGGAGTCTCTTGGTTGTTTTTGGAGTGTGGGGGCATGGGGACTAGTCTGTATATAGACACAGAATAATTTCTCAGTTTTTAGTCCCATGCCTCAGCCCAATCTTCTGTGGTAAATGGCACTTCCAGAACCTGCATCTTTAGGGGCAAATCAGGTCAAATCTCATTGGTGTCCCTTCGATGGGCACTTGTGTTGTACCTTCCGTCTGCTAGGTCAGATCCCACTTTTCCGCTGTTATCTCTTTGGCAAAAAATTACTTTAAAAGCTTATTGCATTCTCTTACCTATTAAGCTTTTTTCTCCTGTTCTAATTGTCTTTGTGGATTTATATGTCTTTTTTTTCTTTACTGTTACTTTAGTGCATTTAGGGAAGGAGAGGAGGTCATTTTTGGAATTGATCTGCCATGTTTAATCAGAAATCTCTCTATTGGGGGTGCTTGGCTGGCTCAGTTGCTAGAGCATGTGACTCTTGGTCTTGGGGTAATGAATTCAAGCCCCACATTGGGCATAGACCTTACTTTTTCCTTCTTTTTAAGATTGTATTCATTTATTTAAGAGGGACAGAGTGTGGGAGAGAGAGCATAAGCAGGGGGAAGGGGCAGAGGAGAGGGAGAAGCAGGCTCCCTGCCAACAGGGAGCCCAATGATATGGGGCTCAATCCCAAGACCCTGGGATCATGACCTGAGCCAAAGGCAGACACCCAGCGACCTTAGCCAATCAGGCACACCTAGAGCTTACTAGGAAAGAAAGAGAGAGAGAGAAAGAAAGAGAGAGAAAGGGCGAGAGAGAGAAGGAAGGAAGGAAGGAAGGAAGCGTATTCTTTCCATTTGATGGTATAGATTTGGTTTCATCGGAAAGATGACAATGTGATAATGGTCTAGCAGAATAAGTAATGTCTATCCATGGTTGTAATTTTATTTTATTTTTGGTCAGCAGAGGAAGCCATGGAGAACGTATTGAGTGATGAGAATTCCAATTTTTAGTAGATTTTTAGCTTCAGAATTGTGACTTTACTGTTCATGTTGTCCAGGATAATTGATAATGAAGTGGAAAGAACCCAGGTTTCGGACATGGAACCTCGAAGTCAAATTCTGGTTCCACTGCTTAGCATTTGTATGGTTATGAGTTAGCACCCTTCTGTATATAAGGAGGATAAAGTCCATGCCCCACTTTTTTACAGGATCACTATAAGGTCTCGGTGAAATTAATGGAAATAAAAATGCTTTAGGAAACTGTGAATGAGGAAGTATAATGATTCACTTTTGTTTTCCCACCTAATTCTAAAGAAAATATGAGGGTGAGGGATTGGACTGGTTGATCTCTCTAGATAGAAAGTACAGAGAGTAACGTCCTCAGAAACTTGTGAGTTGCACTCAACCTGCTTAACGAGTTGATGTGTTTCTATTGTTGTCCTCACTCCTCCTCGTCCTCACCTTAGCCCAAATGGTGATTCTGGGCCTTCTAATAGACAGCCTAACTAAATATGTGATTCCAGCAGACAGAGTTGTCTCAGCAACAGGAGCCTGCTCTGCCAATGTCATGGTTACTCTCCCCCACTTTTGTCTTCCCCAGATGCTGCTGCAGATTGCTGATGATTTTATTGAGAGTGTGGTGACGGCAGCCTGCCAGCTTGCTCGGCATCGCAAGTCCAGCACCCTGGAGGTGAAGGATGTCCAGCTGCATCTAGGTATGTCGTCTCGTTCCTCCCTGAGGCATCCACACTGTTGCTCCTTCAGGACCACCAGAACAGGTAGTCAGAGGAACTTTCGTGTCAGGATTAGACTTTTTGGGGCTCTGGAATGGATGTATTTGTTTAATGGTAGCATCACACAGAGAAGAGAAATCTATCCATGGTCAGGAGAGTGAGCCCACGCATTGGGTTTGTCACTTTCTATCTGTATCACCTGTCCTTCCTCCTAACTTTCTCTCAGAGCCTGTTTCCTCATTTGTAAAGTGGAGATCATAGTATCATCCTTATAGGGTGATCATGAGAATTATGGGTTACAGTTGTCAGGTCACCAGCTTGGGGCCCGGCACAAAGTAAGAGTTTTGTAAATGTAGCTATTATGTCTCCAACATTTAAATAGTAGTTCTTCTCTTGCAGTTTTTAGCCTGTTTATCCATTTCCCCCTAAAATTATAATCATAATGTACATATAATTCTATATTCCATTTTTCAACTTAAGACACACTAAATTCAAGCTTGGTTTTTCTGAGAGATACTTGTCTAACATCGATAACCATCATCACTTGGGAAATGAGTAAGCCCCCCATCTGCATTGGTTATAGTGTGCTCAAAAGAAAGTGAACAGTCTTGTGAGTATGAAGGCCAACTGAATGAGGCAGAAGATATTACAGGATTCAGTATAGATCAGCCCATGAATAATTACTGAAAGGCTTCCTTCCTGGTGACAGGAAGATATGGCTTGGGGAGGTACTGGGAGTCTCGGTGGAGTAACACGTTGCTGGTTAATGTTGCTAGTATTAATAACAGGACAGTTTTAAGCCACTGTTACCATTTTAAGTTTGTTATCTAATAATAGATAATTGGAATATATCTATAATTAGATAACAAACTTAAAATGGTAACAGTGGCTTAAAACTGTAACAGTCTTTTTTTTTTAAGATTTTATTTATTTATTTGACAGAGAGAGATTATAAGTAGGCAGAGAGGCAGGGGGTGAAGCAGGCTCCCCACTGAGCAGAGAGCCCGATGCAGGGCTCGATCCCAGGACCCCGAGATCACAACCTGAGCCAAAGGCAGCGGCTTAAGCCACTGAGCCACCCAGGCGCCCTTGTAACAGTTGTTTACTTTGTTCAGATGTCTGGGGCTTGACGGGGCTTAGCTAGGCAGTTCTGCTGAGGGTCTCTCATGTAATTAAAGTCAGGTTGTACCTTGGGCCGAGATTGTTTTGAAGGAAGATGTATTCATTTCCTAGGGCTGCTATAACAAAGCGCCACACACTAGGGAGGTTAAAACAACCAAACGTGTTCTCTCACTGTTCTGGAGGCCAAAAGTTTACAATCCCTCCAGTGTTTCTATGAAGAAGCCTTCCTTGCCTTTTTTTTAGCTGCTGGGGGTGGCTAGCAATCCTTGGCATTCTCTGCGTATAGCTTCATCACTCTGTCTGTGCCTCGGCCTTCACATGGCCTTCTCCCCTGCATGTGTCCCTCTCTCTGTCTCTTCTCCTCTTGTAGGATGCCAGTCATGCGGGATTAAGGGCCCACCCTACTCCTGTAGACCACATCATAATTAATCATATTGCAGTAATCCTGTTTCCAGTATATTCTGAGGTACTGGGGGTTAGGACTTAAACATGTCTTTTTTGAGGGACACAATTTGACCTATAACAGAGTTTCACCAGTCCAAGTCTGATACTGGGGCTAGAAACTCTCAAAAAGCTGGAATTCCAGGGGCGCCTGGGTGGTGCAGTCAGTTAAGTGTCCAACTCTTTGTTCTGGCTCAGGTTGTAATCTCATGATTATGAGATCGAGCCCAGAGTCAGGCTTAGCAAGGAGCCTGCTTGAGATTTTCTCTCCCTCTCCTTCTGCCCCTCCCACTCCTGCTCTCTTTCGTTCTCTCTCTCAAATAAATCTTGAAAAAAACAACCAAAAAACAACCTGGGATTCCACAGGTCTCCCCCTCTCTGCAGTCTCTCTCTCTCTCTTTTTTTTTTTTTTTAAGATTTTATCCATTTGACAGAAAGAGAGAGAGCACAAGCAGGAAGAGTGGCAGGCAGAGGGAGAGACAGAAGCAGGTTTTCTGCTGAGCAAGGAGCTGGATGTGGGACTCGATCCCAGGATGCTGGGATCATGACCTGAGCCAAAGGCAGACACTTAATGACTGAGCCACCCAGGCATTCCCTCTCTGCAGTCCCCCCCCTTTTCTTTTTTAAGATTTTATTTATTTATTTGACAGAGAGAGATCACAAGTAGGCAGAGAGGCAGGCAGAGAGGGCGGGTGGGAAGCAGGCTCCTTGCTGAGCAGAGAGCCCAATGCGGGGCTTGATCCCAGGACCCTGAGATCATGACCTGAGCTGAAGGCAGAGGCTTAACCCACTGAGCCACCCAGGGGCCCCCAGAGTTTCAGTTTGAGGTGATGAAAATGTTTTAGAGATGGTTGGTGATAATGGTTGCACAACAATGTGAATGTGCTGAATGCCACTGAACTGTATACTTAAAAATGGTTAAAATGCTCTCTGATATGAGGAATTTGAGAGGCAGGGTGGTGGTGTTGTGGGGGGTAGGGAAGGAAAAAATGAAACAAGACGGGATCGGAAGGGAGACAAACCATAAGAGACTCTTACTTTCACAAAAAAAACTGAGGAATGCTGGGGGGAGGGGGTTAGGGTGAGGGTGGTTAGGTTATGGACATTGGGGAGGGTATGTGCTATGGTGAGTGCTGTGAAATGTGTACGTAAGCCTGATGATTCACACCTGTACCCCTGGGGCAAATAATACATTATATGTTAATAAAAATTTAAAAAAATACAAAACAAAACCAAAAACATGGTTAAAATGTTAAATTTTAGGTATATTTTGCCACAAAATCCCCACACACAACAGATTATATTACTTTAGAGCTTAGCATTCTGTTTTTTAAATATTTTGTATTTTAATTATTGAAATTAAAATTGGAATATTAGTTTATTCATTAAGGGTGAGGAGTAATTATCACAATGACAAGAATACTCACAAGTCTGCATGGCCAGGACAGCTTCTGTAGTATGCCTAATGGAGGCTGAGTCATAATCAGAAGATTGCTCAAGGGGCAGTGGATCGGAGCATGGGGAATTAGGGAACCTGGTGTTCAATGGCACTAGACCACCTACATCTGTTCCACACCATCAACCCCAACAAATGTAGGCTTGCCAGTGGGGCTGGAAACTCTGGACACCACCTCTTGTGACAGACTAGAATGGTACAGCCGGGTTTGCTTCTGACCCAATTTCCTACACTTGCTTAATGGACTAAGCTCCCTTTCTGATGGACAGTCTTGAGAAATGTGGACATTCAATGACATAATGTACATGGAATGCTTTGTACAATGCTGCTTTATGCCATACATTTTCACTATAACTTTTAGTCACTAAATGATTATTGTTGCTATTACATTAATATTATATAAAATATAAATACATATGCATTTAGGAACGTCTGGGTGGCTCAGTTGGTTAAGCATCTGCCTTCGGCTCAGGTCGTGATCTGGGGGGTCCTGGGATCAGGCTGCTTCTCCCCCTCCTGAAGCCCCTCGCCCCAGCTCATGCTCTCTCTCAAATAAATAAAAAAAAATCTTTTAAAAATGCATATTTAAATATTTTACTACACATACTTAACATGTGTGCATTCTTGCCTGGTAGCGACCTTTTTTTTTTTTTTTAAAAGATTTTATTTATTTATTTGACAGAGAGAGAAATCACAAATAGGCAGAGAGGCAGGCAGAGAGATTGGGGGAGACAGGCTCCCTATTGAGCAGAGAGCCCGATGTCGGTCTTGATCCCAGGACCCTGAGATCATGACCTGAGCTGAAGGCAGAGGCTTAACCCACTGAGCCACCCAGGTGCCCTGTGACCTTTTTTTTTTTAAGATTTAAAAATTTTTTTTTTGTTTTTTTTAAAGATTTATTTATGTTAATCCTTTTTTTTTTTTTAAGATTTTTTTTTAAGGGGCACCTGGGTGGCTCAGTGGGTTAAAGCCTCTGCCTTCAGCTCAGGTCATGATCTCAGGGTCCTGGGATCGAGCCCCACATCGGGCTCTCTGCTTGGCAGGGAGCCCGCTTCCTCCTCTCTCTCTCTCTGCCTGCCTCGCTGCCTACCTGTGATCTCTATCTGTCAAATAAATTTAAAAAAAAAAAAAAAAAAAAGATTTTTTTTTTAAGATATTATTCATTTATTTGACAGATCACAAGTAGGCAGAGAGGCAGGCAGAGAGAGAGAGAAAGAGGAGGAAGCAGGCTCCCTGGTGAGCAGAGAGCCCGATATGGGGCTCGATCCCAGGACCCTGAGATCATGACCTGAGCCGAAGGCAGAGGCTCAACCCACTGAGCCACCCAGGCGCCCCTATTTTTTTTTGAGATTTTTTAATTATTTGTTTGACAGATAGAGATCACAAGTAGGGAGAGAGGCAGGCAGAGAGAGAGAGGAGGAAGTAGGCTCCCTGCTGAGCAGAGAGCCCCATGTGGGGCTTGATCCCAGGACCCTGGGATCATGACCCAAGCCAGAGGCAGAGGCTTTAACCCACTGAGCCACCCAGGCACCCCAATTTTAATCTCTTTTAAGATTTTATTTATTGGGACGCCTGGGTGGCTCAGTTGGTTAAGCAGCTGCCTTCGGCTCAGGTCATGATCCCAGGATCCTGGGATCGAGTCCCACATCGGGCTCCTTGCTCGGCAGGGAGCCTGCTTCTCCCTCTGCCTCTGCCTGACACTCTGTCTGCCTGTGCTCCCACGTGCTCTCTCTCTCTCTCTCTCTAACAAATAAAAAAATTAAGAAAAAAAAAAGATTTTATTTATTTATTTATTTTGGAGAGAGAACGAGCAGGGAGAGGGAAAGGGAGAGAATCTCAAGTAGACCCTGCACTGAATGTGCACTGGATGTGGGCTCAATCCCTTAACGCTGAGATCACGACCTCCACTGAAACCAAGAGTTGGACACCTAACCGACTGAGCCACCTAGGTGCCCGGGATTTATTCATTTATTTGAGAAAGAGAGAGAGAGAGTGTGCACCAGGTAGGGTGGGGCAGAGGGAGAGGAAGTCTAAGGACATTCCCTGCTAAGTGCAGAACCCAACTCAGGACTCAGTTCCATGACCTCGAGATCACGACCTGAGCCCGAACCAAGAGTCAGTCACTCAACTGACTGTACCACCCAGGGGCCCATAAGATTTATTTTATGTAATCTCTATACCCAGTGTGGGGCTCGAACTCACAACCCTGAGATCAAGAGTCACGCTCTCCACTGACTGAGCCAGACACCCCATTACGCTCTTTTTTTTTTTTTAAGATTTTATTTATTTATTTGATAGAGATCACAAGTAGGCAGAGAGGCAGGCAGAGAGAGAGGAGGAAGCAGGCTCCCCGCTGAGCAGAGAGCCCAAGGTGGGGCTCGATCCCAGGACCCTGAGATCATGACCTGAGCTGAAGGCAGGCTTCAACCTATTGAGACACCCAGGTGCCCTAGCCCTCTTTCTTTTTTTTTTTTTTTTTTAAAGATTTTATTTATTTATTTGACAGACAGAGATCACAAGTAGGCAGAGAAACAGGCTGAGAGAGAGAGGAGGAAGCAGGCTCCCCGCTGAGCAGAGAGCCCGACGCGGGGCTCGATCCCAGAACCCCGGGACCATGACCCGAGCCGAAAGCAGAGGCTTTAAACCACTGAGCCACCCAGGCGCCCCTCTTTTTTTTTTTTTTTTTTTTTTAAAGATTTTATTCATTTATTTGACAGACAGAGATCACAAGCAGCAGAGAGGCAGGCAGAGAGAGAGGAGGAAGCAGGCACCCCGCCGAGCAGAGAGCCTAATGTGGGGCTCGATCCCAAGACACTGGGATCATGACCTGAGCCGAAGGCAGAGGCTTTAACCCACTGAGCCACCCAGGCGCCCCTCAACTCTCTTTCTTTTTTTTTTTTTTTTTTTTTTTTTTTAAAGATTTTATTTATTTGTCAGAGAGAGAGAGGGAGAGAGAGCAAGCACAGGCAGACAGAATGGCAGGCAGAGGCAGAGGGAGAAGCAGGCTCCCCGATGAGCAAGGAGCCCGATGTGGGACTCGATCCCAGGACGCTGGGACCATGACCTGAGCCGAAGGCAGCTGCTTAACCAACTGAGCCACCCAGGCGTCCCTCAACTCTCTTTCTTAAAGAAACTCTGCAGATCCATATCCTGAGCCACTTTGTGTGGGTTGTAAAGTTTAATTCCCAAAGAATAATTTCTGTGTTACTTTCTTTCTTTTTTTCTTTTTAAAAAAAAATTTTTTTTTAAAGATTTTATTTATTTATTTGACAGACAGGGATTACAAGTAGTCAGAGAGGCAGGCAGAGAGAGAGGAGGAAGCAGGCTCCCCGCTGAGCAGAGAGCCCGATGTGGGGCTCGATCCCAGGACTCTGAGATCATGACCTGAGCCGAAGGCAGAGGCTTTAACCCACTGAGCCACCCAGGCGCCCCTCAGTGTTACTTTCAAGACTGACAACAGATATTATTAGGAGAAGGCTTCAGGATTTTTATTTTCAAAGAAATATTGGAGGAAGGACACCTGGGTGGCTCAGTTGGTTAAACATCTGCCTTTGGCTCAGGTCATGATCCCGGCGTTCTGGGACTGAGTCCCACATCGGGCTCCTTGCCCAGCAGGGAACCTGCTTCTCCCTCTGCCCCTCCCCATGCTTGTGCTGTCCCTCTCTTGCTCTCTCTGACAAATAAACAAAATCTTTAAAAAAAAAATATTGGAGGAGAGCTATATATAAAATTCTTCTAGACCCAAACATGAATCATTCATTCACCCAGTAGTTACTGTACATGAGGCACAAAGTATAACTAGAAAACCACTAATATTCAATTTGATTTAAGTAAGTGCTGTGCTTGGAGCAAAACAGATTTATAAAACAGGTGTTTCCAGGGGTTTAGGGGAGTATGATAAAGTATGTAACTCCTTTTGAGTAGACTTATTCCCTAAATAATCTTGTGTAAGTATAATTTTTTACATACTTAGAGTGCAACACACTTTTATTTGTGGCTGGGGCGTCCATGTAGCTATGGTGATTACTGACATAGTCGAATAATCAGAATCTCTGCCTTGTTGGAACTTCCGGTGACACTCTCACAGGGATGATCATACCCACTGGCAGCCGGACACAGAGCTGTGGTGTGGACATACCCATGTCTCTGTCTGTCTCTCTGTGCCTTTATCCCGGGCTCTGGGATTGCATTACGACCTTGAATGTTATCAGCCACCCTATGAAGTGGTTATTACAGTTGTGAACTGCCGTGTAAAAGCTGAAGAAACCAAGACCCAGCGTCCTCCAGCTCCATAGCAGAAACAGCAGAGCTGGGACTCGGCCCTTAACTCCCGAATACTAGGAATGCCTTTCTGCTCCTCCTCTTCCTTTGGGTTTGAGAGGGGTGACTTTAAACATAGGAGTAAGACAACTGAAGGGGAGGGGGATGCCTGGGTGACTCAAATGGTTAAGCATCTGCCTTCTGCTCAGGTCGTGATCCCCGGGTCCTGGGATTGAGTGCCGAGATGGGCTCTCTGCTCAATGGGGAGCCTGCTTCTCCCTCTCCCTCTGCTGCTCCCCCTGCGTGTGCTCTTTCACTCTCTCTCTCACATAAATAAATAAAATCTTAAAAAAAAAAAAAAAAAAAAAGACAACTGAAGGGGCACTTACCTGGCTGGCTCAATCAGTGGAGTGTGTGACTCGACCTTGGCATCATGAGTTTGAGCCCCACGTTGGACATGGGGCCTGCTTTAAAAAAAAAAAAAAGAAAAGACAACTGAAGAAACAGGAGTTTCCTCTTCTGTGGGGCTGCATGGAAACCTGAGGGCTCAGCGCTCACAGCCTGGAGTCAGTTATTCCTTTGTCTTCGCACAAAGGTCAAATGGTGTCATTTAAAACCTTGGAGGCACCACATGGGATCCCCCATTTGTATTCCATAGAACCTGTCTGCAGGGCTGCTGTTCATTACTACGTTTGATCGCTCAGATGAGTCCTCCTTGACCCTTGTCTAAGGGTCACACTGCACCCCGATGCTGCCTTCCCTGTCCCCTGATCTCTGTGCTGGCCTCTTCCTTGCAGAACGCCAGTGGAACATGTGGATCCCAGGATTTGGCTCTGAAGAAATCCGACCCTACAAAAAGGCTTGCACCACAGAGGCCCACAAACAGGTGAGGAGCCGTCAGAACCCCAGGGCAGCCATAGCCCATCCCTTGAACTGTGTCTCTGAGGGCGTGCACATGGCTACGGTCCCTGCACTTGTCACTTCCTCCACACAGGTAGCTCTGCTCCCTGGACCAAAGATCAGAGAGCGCAAGAGGCAGCAGGACTCCACGGGAGAACAGTCATTTACTTCTGTGGTTCTCTGCTGTTCCCACATGGGGTCTCAGCTTTTTCTCTCAACGCTGATGGGTGTCACTTAAAGCTGTTGATTGTAGCTTCTTCTAATATGGGTAGAACTCGCCCCCTCCACTTCTCCCTGATGAAATCTCTGCGTTGTGGCTGATTGAAAGAGAGATAGGCCATACTTGTGTTGGAAGGTAGCACCCAGGCTGCTGTGCCAGGCCTTCTGGCCTCTGTCCGGGCTTGTCCTTAGTTCTCTATCCCTGTGACTGACTGCAGACCTGAGGGGTCAGTATGAGAAACTAACCCCACTTATACTGTGCAACAGGTTGGCCCTGTCATTGGTCTAATAACAATGATGACTTCCTTTTGACAAAGTCTTAATTTAACTGGTGGCTCCAATTTGAAAAGTGAGCTTTTTTCAAGCTTGATGGGCACATTGTGTGGTTTTGGCTGAGTGTCCCTTGCTTGTCCATAGCCTGGGATCTCTAGAGTGTATGTGTTTACAGACCTCATAAAGGAAGCTCTTACAGGGAAGTCACCAGTAGTCTGAATCAAAGGACCATAGATAGTATTCTTCAGAAGGGAGTCCCTCCAGACAATGGTCATTCTGGCTCTGTTTCCTAATTAATCCACTTTCCAGCTTTATCTATCTCTCTCTCAGCAAGTATCATAATATTAGGACAATCTCTTAATCAAAAGAGTAAGCAGAGGGGTGCCTGGGTGGCTCAGTGGGTTAAGCCTCTGCTTTCAGCTCAGGTCATGATCTCAGGGTCCTGGGATCAAGCCCCGCATGGGGCTCTCTGCTCAGCAGGGAGCTGCTTCCCGCCCACCCTCTGCCTGCCTCTCTGCCTACTTGTGATCTCTGTCTGTTGAATAAATAAATAAAATCTTAAAAAGAAAAAAAAAGAAAAAAAAAAGAGTAAGCAAAGCAGATCAGTAATTCGGCCAGTGGCTGGTAATAGTAAAATTTGAAATGCATGACCTGAATGTTCCCCTGATGGGTTGTGGTGGAAATTGTTAGTGTCCATTTGCTTCATTGTAGTTCGTCATGTGTGAAATGTCAGCTCCCTGGGGGGAGGGGGGTTGGGAGAGGGGGGGTGGGGTTATGGATATTGGGGAGGGTATGTGCTATGGTGAGTGCTGTGAAGTGTGTAAACCTGGCGATTCGCAGACCTGTACCCCTGGGGATAAAAATATATGTTTATAAAAAATAAAATTAAAAAAAAAAAGAAATTAAAAAAAAAGAAATGTCAGCTCCCTTTTATGTGTGGCCACAGGCTTGACACAGTCCCCTTCCCTATTTTCTTTATCCTCACATTAGGCTGGGGAGTCTGGAAAACACAGGCTTTGATGGCTTGTCCCCTAAGTCCGCAAAAGCCAAGAACTGTCGTCTTCTGTTTTTAACTTTTTTGCCATTCTGCTGACCTACAGCAGTTTGGGTCTTTTGGCCAATGAAATGGGTCCCCTGGGCTATCCACACCTCCTGGGGCCCTAAAGACTGCTGTCAGGCTCAAAGGAGCCTGCTGAGCTGCCCTGTGTGGATAGGTTCCCAGGGCTCCAGCCTGTGGTATAGACTGTGCCCCACGTGGGTGACGGGGAAAGTTCCTGACTCTAAGCTGTGTAATTGGTTATTTCACTCTTCTTTCAGAGAATGGCATTGATCCGGAAAACAACCAAGAAATAACACATGGGAAGGTCAGGGAATGGACAACAATGTATTTGGAGATACTTGAGCTGAGACCTCAGCCATCTCATCTTTGGATTTTTTTTTTAATGCTTTACAGAGAAGCATATATTTTTTATTAACAGCGCAGCAATATCTATAATGACTGAGAGGATCTGCCAAAAGAATAAAGCCTCCTCCCCCAACTTCCGGTCCCTTTTCCCTGCCGTCTCAAAGAGGAACGATGTATCTTCCAGAGAAGATTTTATTTGTGGTTTATTATATAAGTGATTGAATATGGGACAAAGCATTATGGTCTTGTTTGGTGAGACAGTATTAGCAGGATTTGTAGAGGTTTGTGTTTCCCTCTCCCTTCCCCCTCTCCCTGTACTTTGTAATGTCAGTGTTTATATGAATATGACTTTCATTTGCTTTTCCAGAATAAAGAAGTTATTAATCGAGAGACACAGGGTACATGGCTTACAGCCTTTGAAAGGCCAGAGGCAGTTAAAAGGACAAGGAAGGCTGGATGTAGCTCTCTGTCAGCAGGTGGCAGCACCATTAGCCATTTCTTTACGGAGGAAAAAACCCAGGAATTTTTCTATTATTTTACTCCAAGGAAGGCCATACCATCAGTAGGAGTTTGAGTCCAGTTTCTCTGCCATAAGAATGGGGCAGAGTGACTTTCTCTCGTGAACCCCAAACTGAAGAGGCATCTGGTTTTGGCAAAGCCTTTTCTGACCCACCCTTCTGAAACTCCTGGAGTTCATCCTTGGCCCTAAGAAAGGATGGCAGTAACCTGGGGAAAGGCCCATCTGTGCAGGTGCCTTGTCTCTTCTTAGTTGTTGATATACCTGATCCCAGTATCTGCACCATCATGCAGAGGAAACCAGGCCCCTAAGACCTCAGGGTCAAGACCTTCAGTGGCACCTAGCTTCATCCCAGCATAGCCCTTTTGGGTTGTGAGGGTTCCTTGGTCTTCAGAGGGCGTGGCTGTTCATCCAGGGGTCACTGGTATGGGCACATCCTCCTTGCCCTGCTTTCACTCCCTCCCACTTGGAATTTGAGCCCAGAATCCCTCTCTTCACACCTCGTAGATCTCTTGAGGCTGTGCTGTTGTTCCTGTTGCTCTTGGCCAAGGTCTCAACATAGTGGGCACCGAGAGAGGCAGCGAGCTTCCCCCCTTCCTCTGGCATCACTGTTATTCAGGCACCAGGTCTCTCTTGTGGCCTACCACCAGGAAGAGGATGTTGAAAGGTTTCACTTTTTCCAGAACCTCCCAATGCCACTGGGTGACACTCTCAAAGGATGTTCTGTTGGTGATACCAAACGGCAAAAGGCCTCCTGCCGAGTTCCGATAGTAGGAGCGAGTCACTGACCTTGACAGCCAAGAAGGAATCCAAAATTAGTTTTGGTTCCTCCACTGAGGACAAAAGGGGACAAAGGAATCCGGGCAATGTAATGGAAAGAGCTGAGGGAGAGCCCAAAGTTCTCAATTCTTGATCCACTGTGTGACAGGTAAGTGGCTTCACCTGTCTTGAATCTCGTCCCACCTGTCTGGGGAGGGGCTGTTCATTCAAGTATTTATGAGCTGGGCCTGGGCTGGGGCCTGGGCCGGGCGGTGGGCTGCACTGATGACTACGAACACAGGGAGCGCTCCTCTGATGAGGTGAGTGAAAAACAGCCTCAGTGCCTCGGGCGCCTGGGTGGCTCAGTTAAGCCTCTGACTCTTGATTTCACTTCGGATAGTGATCTCAGGGTCCTGGGATTGGCCCTAAGGGGCTCTGCGCTTAGTGTGAATTCAGCTTGAGCTTTTCTTTCCCTCTGCCTTTCCCCCTGCTGGCCTGTGCTGTCTCTCGTGTGCTCGCTCGCTGTGTGCTCGCTCGCTCGCTCTCTCTCAGAATAAATGGATACATCTTTAAAAAACAAACAGACAAAAAACCTGCCTCTGTGCCAAGGGCTGCAAAGGAGAGAGAGGCTTGCAGGGTGGTCTCACCAGCGGAGCTGAGGGACTCGGGTGAAGGGGTGGAGATCTCTGAGGGAGAGAGACCTGCACGGAAGCCAGCGCAGGGCAGTGCTGTCAGGCCAGGTTGTGCAGGGCCTCGCAGGCCCCAGCAATGCAGGCTTTACCCAGAAGGTAACAGGAGCCATTTTAGATTTTCGTGGGGGGAAAGGTCACTCTGGCCGGGCAGTGGAGTACACACAGCCAGGAGGGGAAGGGAGAGGACAAGTGTGGAAGCAGAGAGATCCATTAGAAGGCCGCCACCTGATTGAAGCGGTGGTAAGTGCAGGACGGGGTGAATCTGTAAGACAGTTACAGTGGGCGCTCACAAGCTTTGGCGACTGTGTGTAGGGGTACGGGACTGGGGCACCACTTAGTGATCTGAAGGGCTTGTCTGACTTGGTGTGCCCACCCCTGGGGCAGCTTGGCCCCACCCTGGGCACGAGGCCCTCTTCCTCCTTGGATGAGTAACTGTGCCCACTCGATTCCCAGGTCCCGGCCTGGTGCAGAGGGTTGGGCAACAGGGCCAGCAGATTCTGGATTCGTGTGTCCGGCATCCTTACAGAGGGGCGGTGGAGAGTGCTTCCCGTGGTGCTCCATTAAGCACCTCCCATGGATGAGCGCTTTGTGTTTCCCCAACAAGTCTGAAGAAGGAAGAATGTGCGAGGTCTGTGCAGTGCACTTGAATTGTATCTTATCTAATCCCGGTTCCCAGGAGGAAATGGAGACTTAAACAGTTTAAGGAACTCAAGGTCACACAGCTTGAGTCAAGGTCATATGACTCGAGCCTGCGCTCTTAACCGGTCCTATCCCCCTAAACCTAGGGAGACAAGATGGGGGTGACCAAGAACAGCATATGCAAAGGCCCAGAGGTGTAAAGTCTGCGGCAACGTGGCTCAAGCACAAGGTGTAACACTGGGAGAGGATGGCCTGAGGTGAACAGAAAGTGAGCGCGGGAGGAGGATAAATGACAGGCATAGTGGCAAGGGCCAGCACCCAGGCTTCAGAGGCTGTTCGGCGTGTGTGTGTGTGTGTGTGTGTGTCTGTCTGTCTTGCAGGAGTGGGATGGTGTAGTGTAGACAGCCCACAGGTGGGCCTTGGGCTTCCCATCCCTTATCAGCCTGACCAATACCTCCCCCACCTTTTTTTTTTTTTTTAAGATTTATTTATTTATTTGAGATTGAGAGAGAGTGGGGGCAGGGGACAGAGGGAGAGAGAGAAAGAAACTCAAGCAGACTCTCTGCTGACCGCAGAGCGCAACACAAGGCTTGATCTCACAACCCTGATATCATGACCTGGGCCAAAACCAAGAGTCAGATGCTCAATCAACAGAGTCATCAGGTGCCCCTGAGTAATACCTGTCTTAATTGTTGGACATTTTAGGGCTAACAGAAAGACTGCATCTGTTAAGAGGATCCTGGTGCTAAAAACAGGCATATAAACAAAAAATTTGAAAACTGCAGGTGCTAGGGACCGGGGAGTTTTAGGTGGAGGACTGGTGTGATTGTATTTACATGTTACAAGCCTTGCACGGGCTACTGGCCTGGAGAATGGAGTTGGAAACGGGGGAGGGGGTCCAGCCAAGAACTTGCTGCAGTTAGTTCAGACTAAAAGTAAAGGCATATGGCATGTGAGATTTCCCTGAGAAAGCATTAACCAAAAGACAGAGGTAGAGGGTGGTTGCAACAACACGGTTGAGTTTTGAGGGCACAGAGGGGGCCATCTGGGACCGGAAAGCCATTCTGAAAAGTCCCCTGTGCCTGCATGAGGGGAAGCGGGGAGAGGAGGCCAGACATGGACTGAAGCCTCACAGTTATCTGTAGTTAGAAAAGAAAAACTCCCAGCATCATTCAGTGCAGCCCCGTAACTTACAGGTAAGAACATTAAGGTCTGAAGAGGTCGTTATGACCTGAGGTCCCTGGGCAGGTCGGGACTCAGACCTGTGGTCTTGGTCCATTGTCCATCCTTCTCATGGCCTTGAAGAGCTACAGTCTTGGCCTGGGGTAGGGGGGAGCGCAAAATGATGTAGACAACAGAGCCTGAAATCTCCAGGTTCCCTGAAGGCTCGGAGAAGGAATTGAGTTGGGCCAAGCCTTGAAGGACAGAGTTTTGACAGAGATGGAGGAAGGACATTCCAGACAGGGGACCGACACATGAAAGACCCAAAGGGAGCTTGTTAGCAGAAGGAACTTAACACTGGGCACTTAACAGTGTCCTATTTAATCCTCTAACAAAACTGGGGGGTAGGAATTGTTCTCATTTTACCATGAAGACTGAGGCTCAGAGGTAGAGGACAGGGGCTGGGCTCCTACCTGAAAGTCTTCAGTTCCAGATGTGGGGAGGGCAGGATGGGTCTTCCCTCTTAACCCACTAAATTTCAGAGGCTCCCAGAATGGGCAAGGTCTTCAGAAAGGCTCCCATGGGTGGCAGATTGGCTGTGTGCCTTCAAAAGGCGTGGATTCAGGCCTGGAAGCCCGACCTTGCCAAAGCTGCTGTGGCTGGAGGGTTTAGCCAGGGCGCTGCTTGGGAGGGGGAGTTTTGCTTGCTCAGACTAGTCTAGTGATAGACATGAAGGGACTATTCTGGAACTTCACTCCTAGTACGGAAGCAGAAACCAGTTCACGTCTCCAGAAGTGGGTAATGATTTTTAAGAACTCTTTCACAGAATCTGGGGTCCTCGCGATCTCCCCACAGTGTTTACTTTGGTAGTCTCTTCATGACAGTGATGAATAAAACCTCAGGGGAAAAGGGGGACTTCCATTTGGTGAATTCCTACTGTGTGACCAGCACTGCCCCTCATTTAGGTGGGACCTAATCCTTTCTAAAACCCTGTGAGTTGGGCATTACGATCCTCATTCTCCAGAAGAGTTCACTGAGGCTTGCAGAGATGAGCGGAGTTCCCCAGGCTCCCACAGTTACACATAGTGGAGCTGGGAGCCAAACCCAGGCTTGAATGCAAAGCCCACAGTTAATTTAGGCTGCTGGGATGACCCTGTGATTAAGAAGAATGATACTTATCTGAGTGTCACAAGCCAATCCAGTCACGCAGGGAGAGGGCAGAGGGCTGGGGCCATCCAGTGGAAGGATGCAAAGCCCAGGGCTGCAGGTGGTTCAGAATTTGTCAGGCCAAAGTAGGGGGAGAGGCAACACGCACGGCTCAGGAAGGGCCAGGACTATGGGGAGATGATTTGAATTCTGGGAGGGGAGCAGCCATGTCAAATGTACTTTAAAAACTTCCCTCTGGGGCACTGTGGATGCTGAATCAACAGGGGACACCCTACAGCCTTCCAGAGGGGTGTCACAATCTCCACTAGGGGTTTGGGGTCCAAACTGGGACAGCAATGACACTCAGTGCAGGGGGCGGGGGGGGGGTGCTCAGCTGGCAGGTGGGCCTGGCCCCCTCCACTGCTCTTCTCTGCTTTTCCTCTAGCCTGCGGGATGGGCAGGCCGGCTGCCTACAGCTGCCAGAATCCTACCCATCAAAGCCTCTTGCAGTCCGAAGAGGGTTTGCCACAATGCAGGGGGTTGTGAGAGCGGGACCAGAGCCCTGAGGCACAAGGTAGGACCTTCTGGGCCTGGCCGGTGGCAGTGCACGAGGCCCGAGCCACATTAGTTTCCTATCCTGGACTTTAGGTCCCTGTCTGTGAAAAGACAAGCCCAACCCCACCTCACAGGGTTGCTTCGAGGTTAGTAAGTCACTGAAAGAGCCCACGATGCATGAGCTCACATGTGTGGTAGGAATTCACGTAATACCTCATTTAATCCTCACAACAACCCTGCGAGACAGAAACTACTGTTCTCCCCATTTCACAGATGGGAAACTGAGGCCGAAGAGTGCTAGAGATGTATGACTGCAGCCTGCTGAACAGTCCTCAAGGGAGGCAGCTGGGGACAGTGGGCAACATCTTCTTGGTGATGGGCCCAGCCTGGGGTGGGCCTGGACTTCAGGCTGGTCCTCCAGTGCCCACCCAGGATTTGGACAGAAGAAAAGGTCAGTTTTTTCTTCCCCTCTTCAGGGATTTGGGGAGGGTTTTTTTTTTTTTTTTTTAAAGATTTTATTTATTTATTTATTTGACAGACAGAGATCACAAGTAGGCAGAGAGGCAGGCAGAGAGAGAGGAGGAAGCAGGCTCCCCGCCGAGCAGAGAGCTCCATCCCAGGACTCTGGGATCATGACTCGAGCTGAAGGCAGAGGCTTTAACCCACTGAGCCACCCAGGCGCCCCGGATTTGGGGAGGTTTTAACAGCAAAATCCCCACCGTCATCTGCAGGACCAGCTAGCTGCTCATCTCCCAGACAAGCTTTGGTTTACCCTGCAGTCCTGTTCAGGGAAGACCTGGGAGATGAGAAACCAGAGACCAAGTTGAATGTCATTCCCTGCTTCTTCACTTATTCTAGCTCCTCAGATCTCCAGTAAATTCTTAGAGCCCCGCCCTTTCCTTGTTCCTCGCCTTGGGGCTTCTCCCTCTGCTCACTGGCTTCAGTTAACCTCCTTGGGCCTTAGTCTGCACATCAGTAAAATGGATCAATAGTATCTACCTCGGGACGCCAGGGTGGCTCAGTTGGTTAAGCGGCTGCCTTCTGCTCAGGTCATGATCCCAGCGTCCTGGGATCAAGTCCCACATCGGGCTCCTTGCTCGGCAGGGAGGCTGCTTCTCTGTCTCTGCCTGCCACTCTGTCTGCCTGTGCTCCCTCTCGCGCTCTCTCTCTCTGACAAATAAATAAAAATCTTTAAAAAAAACTAGTATCTACCTCACAGGGACATAAAAAGTACTCAGTGCTGGCCACTGTTCTTACAGGCCAGACCTTTGCTCTTATCTGGGCCCTTCTCCGCCCTCCCCCAGCTCTCAGCTCAAGGTCCTCGCCTGGAGGAGGCCACCCCTGATCAACACCTCTGAAGAAATCAGGCCCACCCTTCTCAGCCCAGTCTCCAGGATCTGTGGGCTTTGTAGCACTTACAACTGGAAATCATATGGTTCCATTATTTACTCATTCACTTTCCCACTAGAATGTTAACCCCAGGAGGGCTTTCTGTCACGTTCACTGCTGCATCCTCAGAGTCCAGAACAGAATAATTTTTTTTAACTGAAGGAATGATAAGATTCTCAAAAACAAGTCACGTCCGTCTGTCCCTTTCCCTCTCCAAGCTTCCCCATCAGTGAAATGAGTGTAATCCGCGCCAACCTTGCAGGAGGACTATAAGGATGAGTGGTGGCCTAAGAGAGGAGGCAGTGCAGTGAGAGACCCACCCTGGCCCAGCCCCATGGGGAGGAAGCTAAGAAACCCACCATGACTGGAAACCTCCCAAGAACACTAGGGAGAAGGGATTATCAGTCATACGACACTGAGGAGGAATCTTGAGACTAAGTCCCCAGGTCACAGAGTGAAGTGGTTGTGCTCTTTGTTGCTGTGGAGCCATCCCTGCCCTTCCCATCTCACTAGCACAACAACAGCCCCCCTCTACACCTGCTGAGATTCTTACCAACATAAACACCATCTCCCGGAAGCCTCCCCTGATTGCCCTAGGACATTCTCTGCCTAGCTGTTCCTGTTCCCCAAGAGGCAATTTCTGAGATGAGGATTAGTGAGCACACATTGATCAGAGGATTCTTGAGGATCAATACCTGCTTGGGGGAGGAAGGGAGGGACATGGGACTGAGCAGAGGGAGAATTGAGCTGTGATGTTTTAAGAACAATGGCCTCAGTCAGCCCCATGAAGAGTGATGAAGCTGGGTCTGACCGTCAGAGCTGGGGCAAGGGAGCCAGGCCTTTCAACACTCCCCGATCCCAGTAGATTCAACAAATCACCACTGTGGGCAGCCCTGAGGGGTAGGCAGTTCCCAGAGGGTGCTTTGAGCCTACTTTCATTGGCTGCACTCCCAGCAGCTGGGGGAGGGGGTTCGTGGGGTGAGGGTACACGGCTGTGAGTTCTACAGCTGTGAAGGCTAATCAGCTGTGGTGGCTAATCACAGTGTCCACTATGTGCCCAACCTAGGAGCTGCTCCCTCGCCTCCATCCCTGCCTCCCAGATCCAGATCCAGCGCCCAGCCTTGGAGTGGGGGCACTGGGCAGCAAACCTGAGTTTCAGGGCACACATTTAAGACTCATCCAAGTCTGAGGACTGAAGGAGGCTCCCAGGTAGGCTTGCCCTGAAATTCCCCACCCGTCCTCGCTTGTGTAGCAGCGTCCAGACTCAGTGCCTCTCAGCGTCCAGGCTCGGGAGTGTTGCCAGAATTGGCAGAGGGGAAACAATGTTGAGGACAGTTCTTGTCATTGGCTGGCTCTGGCTGAGCATGTCCCCCCAACCATTTCTCATTCATGCCCACCCCCCACGCTCACGCCACCCACCCTCCCCCCACACCCCCGTGGCATGGATCTTCTATGAGCCCCACTGACAACGGAGGAAACAGGCTGAAGGACACAGAGCTGCACACCTGGCTTCTCAGAGCTTTCTGGCAGAAAGGGGCTGAGGTCTGAAACCCCAAAATCCAGAAGGTGTGACTGCTAGGATACTGTTTATATTAACCCTTTAAATACATCCTGCCCTTTGCTCTCCAGAAAGATACTGACACCCCATCCCAGCAGCACTTCTGAGGTTGGCACTGCTTTAATCCTTTCCCTCCCAGAGTCAACACTGGCATGGACTTGGGGGCTGCTTCCTGGGGGGGATGCTGAGGACTTGGGTCTCGTGGATGAGTCGGACACCCCCCCAGTCCTCCTCCAGCTTGATGTCCCCCTGCTCCAGGGCCTGCTGGATGGTGTCAGCAAGGGTGCTGAAGGCCAGGTCCACATTGTAGTTATTCTTGGCAGAGGTCTCCATGAAGGCCATGCCCAGGGAGGCAGCCAGCTCCTCCGCCTCCTGGGCAGAGACACAACGGGTGCTCTGCAGGTCACTCTTGTGGCCAACCAGTAAGAAGATCACCTTGTCGGGGCCCTGAGTGGCCATGACCTCCTGGTGCCAGTCGCGGATATGTTCAAAGGACTTCCTGTTTGTCACATCAAAGACCAGTAGGACACCCACCACATTCCGGTAGAAGGACCTGGTAATGCACCTGAAGGAGGGGCAGTGAGCGGGGAGAGGTCTATGTCTGCAAGGCCCTCCCACAGGCACAAGCCCCATAGCTCATTTCACACTGCCCAGTGTTTCTCTGCTCCGAGCGTCTGTCTCTCCCCCAACAGAGTGGCTGCACCTCAGCTAGGGAGCAAGTTCGAGTCACATCCTCTCTGGACCATTCCTCCATTCCGGGAGGAAGCGGGGTGTTTTCCTGATGGCAGATTTTTGCTTCCCGTTCTCTGCCTGGCAGACTCCTACGCTCCTTCCAGGCCGCCCCAAACCTCTCTTCCTTTCCCATCTCCCTGGCACCTCCAGCTCGGCTCCGGTGGGCTCGCTCAGCAGCCGGGCCACCCATCCCTCCAGGACTCAGGCCTCTGGCTCAGGGGGCTTGGCCCACCCGGCTGCATCTGTGGGACGAACGACTCCGCGTGGAGGGCCAGAGACCAGGGCAGGGGCCCCCAGACCCGCACCTGGGCCACTGAGGCCGAGCCCTGGGGGTGGGGGTGGGGAGACCGCCCGCCAGCTCCCTCAGCCCTCCCGGCCCGCACCTGAAGCGCTCGTGGCCCGCGGTGTCCCAGAGCTGCAGCTTGACGCGCGGCCCGGCTCGCAGCTGCAGCTTGCGGCTGTAGAACTCGACGCCCACCGTGGGCGTCCCCTCGGGCTCGTGCGCCGGATCGGGGGCTCCGGGCGCGCCCGCCACATAGCGCCGCAGCAGCGACGTCTTGCCCACGGCCGCGTCCCCCAGCAGCGCGATCCGGAACTGGTAACGACAGCCCCCCGCCTCCATGGCCCCAGTGTCCCGGTCCAGCAGCCCCAGGCAGCCGCCGGGCTTCCCGAGGCCAGCCGCCCGTCCCGCCCCGCCCCGCCCCGTCCCGTCGGCTGGCCCCGCCCCTCGGCCCGGCGCGCGAGACACCTGGGCACGTGCTCTCCTCCCTAGGGGCCCCAACTTCGTCCTCTAATAACCCCTACGTCTCGGGGTGTCAGATTAAAGAAGGCAGTGTGGGGAGGAGGACGAGTGAGGGACGAGAACCCAACACGCACTGGCCCTAGATGAACCGTCCACCTCCTTCCGCCGGCGGGCTTCTCTCTCCAGCCCACTCTCCGGGCAGTGCCCAGATTGGGCCCCTGTTGCTGGAGCTGGAGACACCACTCTAGAAAGCTGATGGTTTATAGGTGCCCGTTCCCTACCGCCCCCCCCTCCAGGTGCTGCTTTCCTGGAGCCCCATGAGCCCCGGCCTAGGGCCTCTCAGGGCCTCCGGTTCAATGGTCAGCTTCAATGTTTAACAGCCGTCCTCCCACCCAACCCACCCCCCGCGGCCTCAGCACCTGCCTGGGCGGGGCCTCAGGGCCCACAGAGGGACCCCAGCAAGGCTGGTAGGAGGCCCGACAGACATAGATAAATGCGATTCCAGAGGGAGTGCAGTTGGCCTGTGGCCTGGACACTAACTTTCTGGACTAACTAACTGGACTAACTTACTTATTTACTTATTTATTTTAAATTTGTTTGACAGAGAGATCACAAGCAGGCAGAGCAACAGGTAGGGAGAGAGGGAGGAAGCAGGCTCCCCGCTGAGCAGAGAGACCAATGTGGGGCTTGATCCCAGGACCCTGAGATCATACCTGAGCAGAAGGCAGCGGCTTAACCCACTGAGCCACCCAGGCGCCCGTGGACAACTAACGTTTATGAGGACCAACGGTCAGTTCTTGACACTGCCCGAATGACAGCTTTGAGAGGGTCATAGTGTGCTTATTTTAGAGCCGAGGAGACTGAGGCTTGTCTCAGGTCGCAGAGCAGAGCTGAGACTCACATCTGAGTTTGTCTCACTCTTCATTACCCCCCTGATGCCACAAAGGGGGATGGCAAATCAAGTACCAGGAAGACCAGGACACAGTGGTCAGGTCCCCGTGGGTTGGTGGCAAGGGTAAGGCCGGAACATCTGCTTCCTAGAGCCAGTCTACCCTCTCCAGTCAGGCCTTCTGGAAATCCACGTTATCAAGGCTCGGCTTCTGGCTGGTCTCAAACAGCTCCATCTGTTGGTTTAATCTCACTGTTCCACTGTGGTGGATTTTACCAATTTAACTTGTTTTGGCAAATTGGTGGTGAGGCGAAATCCTCACTGTTAGAATCAAATCATCATATATTTCCTTCTCACACAACCTTGTAAGATGTTGTTATTCTGCACATTTTTACGGGTGAGGAAACTGAGGCTCAGAGATAAAGAATCTGAGATTACTCAACAAGGAAGACAGACTAGCTGCTGAGTTTACCCAAGGTCAGAACCTTATTTGCTATTTCTGTGTCTGACAGGACAAGTGGAGGATCTGAGAAGGCCCAGGGTTTTTCACACTTTTTTTTTAAGTGGATGGATGGATGGATGGAAGTAAATAAGTAAGTAATTTCTATGCCCAAAGTGGGGCTTGAACTCATGACCCTGAGCTCAAGAGTCATATGGTCTACCAACTGAGCTACCCAGGGGCCCCTCTTCTGGCTAACTCCTAACAAATCAATAGGAAGCCATTTTAAGGGGCGCCTGGGTGGCTCAGTGGGTTGGGGCCTCTGCCTTCGGCTCAGGTAATGGTCCTGGGATCGAGCCCCAGGTCTGGCTCTCTGCTTGGCGGGGAGCCTGCTTCCCCCTCTCTCTCTGCCTGCTTCTCTGCCTACTTGTGATCTCTCTCTCTGTTAAATAAATAAATAAAATCTTAAAAAAAAAAAAAAGAAGCCATTTTAACAGGTGTCCATGTACTATCAGTCATTGGTCGCTTGTGTGGTAGAACCTGAAGGGGCCTATGTCTCTGCTCATTCCCTACTTCCAGGAATAGGAGATAGAGAGGAGCCTCAGGAAGGGTGTGTGTTCGAAGAGGAATCCTTCCTGCCAACTTTGCCCAAATTAAGAGTCTGCCCCACTCCCACCCTCCCCACTGATTCCTCAATTGAATTATTCTCTCCACTTCACTCTGTGTAGCTGGAAAAATATTTTTGTGTGTGTGTCAGGTCCCTATGGATGCCTCTAGCTCCTTCTTTACCCACCACCGGTAGTCTGAGCTCCAGCCACGCTCCACATTTTTCCTCTTCTCAGGCCTCCGCCAGGAACACTCCCCCTCTCCTCTTCAAAGGGCTGACTCCTACTACAGGCCTTGGGTTAGATCCCTGTGCGGCAGGAAGCCTCTCACTGGCCAGTGAGGTCACATGCCCTTTTGTTCACTGTGACAGCTGTCTCCCTCCTAGGTCATTTGAGGGTAGTGATCAATGGTGGTATGCCCAGTGTTTGGCACAAAACAGGAACCAAGTAAATATTTATAGTTGAAGGAATGAATGAGAGTGGATAAGTGCTATTCATTCATTAATTCAGCCAGTCAAATCCCACAAGAGGGCCGGACTCTGAACTGGAGGAGCTACAGGCTCAGAGAAGACATTGTGCGGGAAGTGGTTCTGAAGCCGGGTCTCCCAGGACGAGGAAAAGCTGGGGAGTTCAAGGAGGAACAGCACTCTAGGCAGGAGCCGCTAGACAAAGGCAGTGAGGCATGAAACTGCTTGAAAGGCAGTTTGAACCCAGCATTCCCAGAAGCCTTTGTAGTCAGCACCCGTGGGCAGTGCACTGTCAGCACTGGGATCTTTGAACTTCCTCTCTTGGAGGCTCCTGCCATGGGCTAGGGTCATGTGTCTGCCCTCTGCAGGTAGCCCCAGAATCCAGATGTCAGCTGACCTTGCCTGAGAGTCATGTGTGACTGGGGTGGGGTAAGAGACTCTCCCTCCTCACCCTGCTTTCCCTCCGGCAAATCATGGTGCCCACCTCGCAAGAGAATCCTGAGGAGCTGTGCAGCTGTGCAGCACAGCAGGCAAGTTGTGCACATTTGCATGAGAGAAATCGAGGTTTTAGTTCCAACCCCCACTTACTAGCTATGCAGCCTTGGCCAAGTTTGATTCATTCATTAATTCATTTACTTCGTAATTGTTTCAGTAAGTGCTACTTCACATACCAGGCACTTACTTACACAGCAGTGAAAATAAAAAGACAGTTCCTGGTCTTGGTGGTTCACACTGTAATGGGGAAGACAGAAAAAAAAAATCCACTATAATGTGATGTCAAGAAGCAAGTGCTGGAGTGCCTGGGTGGCTCAGTGGGTTAAAGCCTCTGACTTCGGCTCTGGTCATGATCCCAGGGTCCTGGGATCGAGCCCCGCAATAGGCTCTCTCCTCAGTGGGGAGCCTATTCCTCTATTCTCTCTCTGCCTATCTCTCTGCCTACTTGTGATCTCTGTCTGTCAAATAAATAAAATCTTTAAAAAAAAAAGCAGTAAGTGCTATAAATAACAATCAAGCAGGATAATGGCTTGAAGAGTGACAAGGTGCTACATCAAAATAGGGTTTTCTGAGCTGACATTGGAACAGAAAACCAGGGGAAGTGAGGGAGTGAGTAGTGTGGGTGTCTGTGATATCAAGAGAGAATATTCCAGGTAGAACAGCATGAGCAAAGGCCCTGAGGTAGGATCAGGCAAGGTATGTTCAAGCAGAGCAGAAAGGGTGAGGGAGCGTAATGAATGAGGAAGCAAGTGGTGGGTGATGAGGGCAGAGAGGAGGAGGAGGATCCAAATCACATGTGGCTTCAGAAGCCATCGTGGGAGTTCAGCATTTATTCCAAAGGGCTTGTAAAGTCAGTGGAGATTTTGGAGCAGGTGAATAATATAAATTTTTTCTTGGTTATATTTTTTTTATTTTTACATCTTTTAAAAAAAATTTTTTTAAAGATTTTATTGGGGGGCGCCTGGGTGGCTCAGTGGGTTAAGGCCTCTGCCTTCAGCTCAGGTCATGATCCCAGGTCCTGGGATCGAGCCCCACATCGGGCTCTCTGCTCAGCAGGGAGCCTGCTTCCTCCCCTCTCTCTCTCTGCCTGCCTCTCTGCCTACTTGTGATCTCTCTCTCTCTCTGTCAAATAAATAAAATCTTTAAAAAAAAAAAAGATTTTATTGGACAGAGACACAGCAAGAGAGGGAACGCAAGCAGAGGAGCAGCAGGGAGCTGGATGCGGGGCTCGATCCCAGGACCCTGGAATCATGACCTGAGCCAAAGGCAGAGGCCCAGTGACTGAGCCACCCAGGTGCCCTTTTACATCTTTCTTTTTTTTTTAAAGATTGTATTTATTTATTTGACAGAGATCACAAGCAAGCAGAGAAGCAAGAAGGGGGGTGGGGAGTAAGCTCCCTGCTGAGCAGAGAGCCCAATGAGGAGCTCGATCCCAGGACCCTGAGATCATGACCTGAGCAGAAGACAGAGGCTTAACCACTGAGCCACCCAGGCGCCCCTATTTTTACATCTTAAGGGAGGTATAAGTGACACACAGTAAACTAACCGTACATATTAGAGAGTACAATGTAATGACTTTTTTTTTAAAGATTTTATTTATTTATTTGTTAGAGAGAGAGCACACGAGCAGACAGAGTAGTAGGCAGAGGCAGAGGGAGAAGCAGGCTCTCTGCCGAGCAAGGAGCCTGGTGTGGGACTCGATCCCAGGACGCTGGGATCATGACCTGAGCCGAAGGCAGCTGCTTAACCAACTGAGCCACACAGGCATCCCTGTAATGACTTTTTTTTTTAAAGATTTTATTTATTTATTTGACAGACAGAGATCACAAGTAGGCAGAGAAGCAGGCAGAGAGAGAAGAGGAAGCAGGCTCCCCGCTGAGCAGAGAGCCCCATGTGGGGCTTGATCCCATGACCCTGGAATCATGACCTGAGCTGAAAGCAGAGGCTTTAACCCACTGAGCCACCCAGGTGCCCCAGTCAATTGATTTCTACAAAGGTGCCAAAGCAATTAGATGGATAATCTTTTTCAACAAATGAAGATGGAACAATCTGAAAGCCATATGCAATAAATAAACTTTGACTCTTACACTGTGCACAAAAATTAAAAATGAATCCTAGATCTAAATGTAAAAGCTAAAACTACTAAGCTCCTAGAAGAAAACGTAGGAGAAAATCTTAATGCATTTGAGCGAGGCAAAAAATTTTAAATTAGGATACAAAAAGCACAAAGCATAAATAAATAGGCATATTGGACTTCGTCAAAATTAAAAACTTTTGCTCTTTAAACATCGTGGCTGGTGTGTTGAGAGCAGACTATAAGAATGGCCGAAAGTTGGGGCGCCTGGGTGGCTCACTGGGTTAAGCCGCTGCCTTCGGCTCAGGTCATGATCTCAGGGTCCTGGGATCGAGTCCCGCATCAGTCCCGCATCGGGCTCTCTGCTCGGCGGGGAACCTGCTTCCCTTTCTTTCTCTCTGCCTGCCTCTCTATCTACTTGTGATCTCTCTCTGTCAAAAAAAAAAAAAAAAAAAAAAAAAAAAAAAGAATGGCCGAAAGAGGGAGAGGAATTAGGAGGCTACTGTGATTGCGGGTCAGCAATGAGAGCGTCTGCGGAGGCGGTAAGAAAAGGTGTTAACCATCTTAAAGGTGGAGAACACAGAATTTGCTGATGGGTCGGAAGTGGGATGTTAGAGGCAGAAGAATCCAGGGTCCCTTCAAGGATGTACTGAGATTGGGAAGAGCAGGTGTCGAGGAGGAAAGACTAGGTTCTGAGAAGCCTATTTTTTTTTTTTAAAGATTTTATTTATTTATTTGACAGAGAGAAATCACAAGTAAGCAGAGAGGCAGGCAGAGAGAGAGGAGGAAGCAGGCTCCCTGCTGAGCAGAAAGCCCGATGTGGGGCTTGAACCCAGGACCTGGGATCATGACCTGAGCCGAAGGCAGCAGCTTAACCCACTGAGCCACCCAGGCGCCCCGAGAAGCCTATTTATTGACCAAGTGTAGGTGTCTCGGAAGCTGCAGTGTGTAAGGTCTGGAGCTCAGGAGAAAAGTGAGGCTGGAGAAATATTTGGGAGTCATCTGAAAGTTTCTTTTTCTCAGAGTCTGTCTTCATAAAATAGGAGTAATAGTAGTACCTACTTTTTATTTTATCTTCTATTTAGATTTTATTTGACAGAGGAGAGCACAAGCAGAGGGAGCGGCATGCAGAGGGAGAGGGAGAGGGAGAGGGAGAGGGAGAAGCAGGCTCCCCACCGAGAAGGGAGCTTGACTGGGGTAGGGGGGGGGGGTCCAAGGCACACGCTTAACTAACTGCGCCACCCAGCATCCCCCAGTACCAACTTTTAAAGTGTATATTAAGGATAAAAATTAATGGATAAACACCGAATAGCTGTTTAATTCTTGACTACTTGTGTTTACACTGACGATTACTCTTTCCACTCCGCACGTGGCACAGTGACTCTAGGAGTGTGGTCTCCGCAGTGGACTTGTGGGTTCCAGTCCTTACCTTGTTAGTTACCTGGGTATAGCTATTGGCAGGGTTACTATGAAAACTGGATGAGATAACTGAGCATCATTTACTTAGTTACCGCTCAGTAATTTATCTGTTAGTGGAAGAGGGAAGTCTTGAACAAATAATGCGTTCATCTTCCGACTACTCGGTCGCCTCTTCCTTCCTAAGAAGCCTTCGCCCAAGGGCCCCGCTCCAGCGGGAGCTCGCCGAGCGCCTCTCCAAACCCACCCAGCCGCTGCTGCTCCTTGGCCCACGGCGCTCGAAGCCGAGCACTGATCGCAGCTCACGGCGTCATTTCCCGATTTTGGAAGTCCGACTGAAGTCCAGCGGGCACGGAGGGTCGGCTTCATTTGCGAGCACAGGGCCCGGTACCGGACGTTCACTGAGTGCGGGACACACGCAGAAGGGTCCGCACCTGCTTAGCTTGGGGCGGCGCGCTCAGCGCGGCAGGGCGGGCGGACTACAACTCCCAGCGGTCTGTGCGGCGCGTTACTCCAATTGTCTGCGCGGCCTCCGAGGTGGGGGGGGGGAGACCTATAAAAGCCCTCCTCCTACGAGTGGGCTTCCTTTTTCCCAGCCACCGTGGTGCTGGCGTGTCGGGCTGCGGGTGTGCTGTAGTTCACGGCCGTCCTCCTCTCACCTCGCGGTAGCTTCGTCGCTCCTAGCCTCGCACCCGCCAGGCCTCCCTCCCGAGGCTGTGGGATGTTGAGAATGGCTCGGAGCTGCCGGGCCTCCCGGCGTGCTGGGACCAAAGCCCGGAAGGCCTGGTCGGCTGCATGCGCGGTGAGAGGGGCCAGAGCCCGCGGGGGCGGTACCTGCTCCCGCCTCGGCCCGCGCATCCCTGCGCTGCAGTGCGACGGGTGAGTAACGCGGACAGGCGGCCTGGTGCAGGGCAGTCCTGGGCCGGAAGTGGCTTAATTTTTGGAGACGCCGCGCGGTGGTGTCCATCAAATCTGAAACTGAATCTCTGTTAAAGCTACCTATTGGGTGACCTTGGGGAAGTGATTCCTGTCATCTGGCTGCACAGCACGTTAAGCAATCCATGCAGGTGGTTAAGAAGGGTAGGGTTTTCTGGGGTCGCGTCTTGGAGTTTTTTAGATCCTATTTTGAATCTTAGTTCTGTGTCATTCTACATTGCCTGACGACCTTAAGTAGGTAGCTTAATTGGTCTAAAGCTACTGGTAAAACGGATAGTAAAATCGTCCTATGAAGACGAAATGAGTTTACAACTCGGGCATATAGTAAAATGAAGTGGTAATTGGGGCCTGGTAAGAGGGTATCTGTTCTCGGCTCCTGGCTGGCTCAGTCGGCTGAGCATGCTCCTCTTGATCTCAGGGCTCAGGGTCTTGAGTTCATCCCCATGTTGGGCACAGGCTCAGTCTATATCAGTTCTCTTTAAGTTAGTGCCATGCCCATTGTGAGCCAGGACCTGGTCCGAGATAAGAGTCTGGCTTCTGACTTCTAACCAACCGAGCCACCCAGGCGCCGGTGGTACCTGTTCTCTTACTTGTTCTCCAGTATATTTCAGCCCGTGAATTTCAGTTAGGCAGGAGTGCTCGGGCTTTAGGTGAGTCAGCCTAGACAGCATTTGGGGCGGTCCCGGGACCTGAATTGCCCTGTGGCCCTTATCGAAGCTGCAGCTGCTTCCACATAGCTGCTGTGGTCAAAAAGGAGCCCAGAGTGACAGTTTTCCTTGACGGTCGCCGTTCTGTTTGCTGTAACTGATCTGCAACATTTCAGGAAAAGACAGTTGTACCTGCCATGTCTCAGGTAGAGGTGGAGTCCTTTATTAAAAATGACAGGTTTCGGGCGCCTGGGTGGCTCAGTGGGTTAAGCCGCTGCCTTCGGCTCAGGTCATGATCTCAGGGTCCTGGGATCGAGTCCCGCATCGGGCTCTCTGCTCAGCAGGGAGCCTGCTTCCCTTCCTCTCTCTCTGCCTGCCTCTCTGCCTACTTGTGATCTCTGTCTGTCAAATAAATAAATAAAATCTTAAAAAAAAAAAAATGACAGGTTTCCAGAGACCAGCAGAAACGTTCTGATAATGGGGTCTTTTTTTTTTTTTTTTTTTTTAAGATTTTATTTGTGAGAGCGAGCTACGAGCAGGGGGAGGGGCAGAGGGAGAGGCTGGCTCCTTGCTGAGCTGGGAGCCTGATGTGGGACTTAAACCAGGACCCTGGGATCATGACCTGAGCTGAAAGCAGGGGCTTAACCGACTGAGCCACCCAGGCGCCCCTGATAGTGGGGTCTTGGCATAGAGTTGCTAGGAGAAAACTTTAGAGAAGTAAATTGCTGAGAACCAGTTCATGTAGGGGCAGGTGGAGCGGGGTGGACAGGTATACTGGGCAAATCTAGTGGCAAGTGGCAGATCTCAGCAGTGCTTTGGATCACTGCACTGAAAAGCTTAAACATCAGTACCAAAAGCCAGTCACACCTTTAACTGTGAAGACCAAAGGAAGGGAACAGTAAGATCATTCAGGACGACTGTTTCCCATCTCAGCTGTGCCTGACTGAAGATTCCAGGAGGACTTTGAAGTGGAGCTTTTTGGTGAGGATTCTGGGGTCGTGACTGACTTGGAACACAACCACCTTGGGTCCGGTAGGTTTCTGGGAACTCCCTTGGCGGGGCGGTACAGCATGTTTCCAAGGGCTGTGGCCGGCTGTGGCCATGGGATCTCCAACTGCATGCCAGAGCAACCTGGAGAGACTTTGACAGCACAGGTCAGCACGGTACCTGCCGCTGCCACTCGCCTTTCCTATAGCGGCCCCGGGGGCTCCTACCAGAGCCCGGGGGCTTTCCATAACCTTCATGTCGATGGGTCTGTTGATGGACTTTCTGGTTTGGAGCTTTCACACTGTTTTCTCCAGGTTGCCCCGAAGGGTCCCTGTCAGTGTCGGCTTCTGAAGAGTCTGAGGTTCCCGGGCTGTTGCTGTGCTTTAGACGAGGTACAGTTACGTGCTGGATTCAGCCTGACCCTCCGGCTCCCTTTCCCATCAGATCTGAACACTGGTCTTGGTGGTCGTAAAAGGAGGAAAAGGAGCACTGAACCTGGCCTCGTGGTGCTTATAGTCTGGTGTATAGGCTGTGGGCTAGTTTCAAACAGGGTTTGAATTCTCTTTGAACTGGTTTCCTCCTTCCCACTAAACTGGGATAATCTTCGGCTTAAAGGGAGGATGTATGTGAAGCTCTGGGAGTTGTAGTGGTGGCTGACTTAGTACTTCTGTATTTGATAAATACCCATGGTTCTCTTGTCTCCTGAGTCTGTTTTTGTTTTTGTTTTTTTGTAAAGATGTGTTACAATACAGCTGTCCTCATCTGTGATTATGGATCTAGTCGGGTAAGTTGGCTGCCAAACTTCTTCCGTAGCTTCCTTGCAGCTTCAAGTAGTGCTTGAGCCTTGTGAACCCCAAGTAGTGTAGTGAATTGATAAGATACAAGGCTGTTCAGGCCTCTGGCAAGTCTTAGCTTTTCTACACATTTTTGACACCTGACCTTCCTCGTATGCCGTATTAGCTGTTCACGGCCAGGAGAGAAACGTGTACAGTGACTTGGGTCTTAGATTTGCCCATCCTGCTGGAAGGCCACAAGCACACTGAAGGTACCAGATGCCAAAGCCCTGCACGATGGGCAGCAAGGGCCGATTGCCATGCATTTATGGTCGTGGTTTGAGCTTGGGGAGACATCAAGCCATGGGATCTTACTGGCCTTTTCCTAGGAGTATGGGAGATGGGTTGGGTGGAAACAAGTGTAGTTCACCTAGCTTGGGACGTTATGCTGACTGGTCCAGGATGAAACCTAATCTGAATGGACATCTATGGATGATAAATGCGGATATGGGACTGAGACCAGCTATTCAGAAAAAGCCTGAGTGGCATTAATTAATTAGGAGTATTAACACACTGACTTATACTTCCTTTTCAGGACCGAAACACTGTGGGAAGAGGCAAGCTGAAAGATTTTGGTGGAAGACCATGACCTCTGTATTTTTGTTAATGTTGGCACATGGCATGTGACTAATAAAAGACTTGAAGTAGGTTTTCCTATTCCCTGTTACAGTGTTATTTCATAAAAATAGGTTTTTTTTTTTTTAGAACAAAATGGTTTTAATCAATTGCGTCACCCTCACTCTCCTGGGAGTGGAGCAACAAAAAGGCTCGGCTCCTGCCCCCAGAGGACAGTAAGGCTTATGTGTCTCTCCACACTGCAGGGCCCAGGCTGGGCAGGCGCGGGGGGGGGGGGGGGGGGGCAGATGGGGGACACAGGACGGGCGGGCAGGAGGCAGAGAGGAAATGGCAGGTAAAATAGGTTTTTTTTTAATCTCTCCAGATAATATGACCTATTCTAGAGCTGCCACTATACATAATTTTTCCTCCAAAAAGCCTGAAAATTCAGGCTGAGCCTAATGAGTGTTCCTTTAAATATCTGGTTTCTTGTGACCTAAGACATTTACCTCATTACCCCCATCGTGTGTGCCCCCCCCCCCCCCCATTTCCTTCAGCACAAAAGTAGAGCTCAGTTGCAGATTTTTAGGATAAATCCAGACTTCCCACATAGGTACTAGAGATACATGTGTGTTCATACTTAACAGAAGGAAATTAAGGACAAACAGGTGGGCCAGGTACACAGATACCACAGTAATGTCCTCAAACAAGGGCTTATTGAAGCTCCGCTTGTCCTCAGAGCCTTTTGGTCTTGGTATAGCCGGTTCCATCACATCCTACCACACACAGCCACCAAACTTGATGGGTGAAGGGATGCTTGAAATGGAGAGTCAAGGGGCGCCTGGGTGGCTCAGTGGGTTAAGCTGCTGCCTTCGGCTCAGGTCATGATCTCAGGGTCCTGGGATCGAGCCCCGCGTCGGGCTCTCTGCTCAGCGGGGAGCCTGCTTCCTCCTCTCTCTCTGCCTGCCTCTCTGCCTACTTGTGATTTCTCTCTCAGATAAAAAAAAAAAGAAAGAAATGGAGAGTCAACATTGCCCCTGCTTGGCATGTAGCATGTGACCCATGCACTCTGACCCCAGAGAACCTTTAAGGATGCAGGGTCACCTGAGATAGCCCTCTGGGTTGTGTTGAGTAAGTCCTATGATCCACTTTAATAACCCCAAACTCTCCTCTCCCAAGAGTGGGTAACATCCCTATCTGGAAGACACACTTCAAAGACATTTAAAATCTTGCTCAATGGCCCTGTGGTTTTCAAACTACAAAGGCTGATGGGCAAAGGAAGGCAGTGGTGGTGTAGGAATGGTCATAATCTCAAGAGTTGATTACTAAAATCTTTACAAAACGTTTCCAAAAAGGTAAAAGTTCTTCCAACACTTTTGTTAAAAAAGGAGTCTCTCTCCACCACAGTCTGTGTCCGCGGCTCCTCTGTCCCGACTAGATCATGGCGGGGATCTCTGAGGATACTGTGTCCAGGGGCTGCCAGTGACAGTCCATCAAGGCGTCGTACAACTCCTCACTCTGCTCCATGAACTCCTTGTTGGCCTCCATCACATCCAACTGTGGCATGGGGTCTGCAAAAGAAGCCAGGGTTGGGTTCAGAGTACCAGAAGCACCCAGAGCCATGGACTCTTCCCACTCCTAGGGCTTCCCGCTTCCTGCTTCCAGTGGGAAGTTCCTGTCCTCTGTGTCAGAGCCCCTCGGGGCCCGTAGGGGCTCATACCCACTGCCTTGCAGGGTTCCTTTAAGGATAAAAGTGGAGTTACTTAGAATACTACATGCATGGCGCTCCAGTCAGAGTAGCTGCTTCTCCACCCCCCAGACTCAGGGGCCCTGGCATCGGTTTCGGGTTATGGAAATCCGATCAAAATGATTAAGTTCAGAGCACTAGGTCTTCAAAGGGAACATTACATAGCAGTGAAAATCCGCCTCAGCTGCATACAACTTGGTTGGATCTCACAAATGGTGTGTTAGCAATTTACCATGATGAGTACCAAGTCTGTAGAGAATTGCTGAATCACTATATTGCACACCGAAGCTAATATAACAATTATATATCAGAATTGAATTTAAACGCTGAGTGTTGAATGAAAAAAGACAGTACATATAACTGCATTGTATGAAGCTAAAAAAACAGGCAATACTAATATTATTTAAGGATGCATATCTAAAAAGGGAGAAAGTGATTACCACAAAAGACAGTCATTTTCCCTAGCAGGGCCATGGGTTTTGAATGGGGGAAGGAAAGCTTCTGGAGGCTGGCAATGTTCTACTTGATCCGAATAAAGGTCTCATGAGCAACTGCTTTATAACTACAGACTTGTTTGACATACTTTTATGTATACATTTCAGAGTAAAAGAAGTTTGAGAAAACTCCTTAATCACTATGATTGATAACACTTTGTACTTTTCCTTGTAGTCTTGTGTTGGTCTAAAATGCACACACACAGGTGCCTGGATGGCTCAGTGGGTTAAGCCTCTGCCTTCAGCTCAGGTCATGATCCCAGAGTCCTGGAATGGAGCTCTGTATCAGGATGGAAAGCCTGCTTCCCCCTCTCCCCACTCCCCTCTGCTTGTGTTCCCTCTCTGGCTGTCTCTCTCTGTCAAATCTTTAAAAAATAAAATACACACACACAAACACACCCATTCATTAAAACACTTATTTTATAATTAGAGAACTTAAAGAGAACCTAAGGAAATAGATCTCCCAGGGCTTGGATTAGAACACAACATTGCTTGAGATCGTAATGCTCCCCAAATTGATCTACAGATTCAATGTACTGCCTTTCAAAATTAGCTGCCTTGTTTTGCAGAAATCGAGAAGCTGATCATAAAGTGTAGATGGAAATGCAAAGGATTGAGAATAGCAAAAACAATCTTGAAAAAGCACAAAGTTCAAGGACTTCCCCGTTTCAAAACTTAGCACAAAGCGACAGTAATAAAAACTGTGACAGTGGCCTAAGGATAGACCTAGAGATAATGGAATAAGATTTTAAGAATAAGAAAAAAAAAGGTGGGACGCCTGGGTGGCTCAGTTGGTTAAGCAGTTGCCTTTGGCTCAGGTCATGATCCCAGCGTCCTGGGATCGAGTCCCACATCGGGCTCCTTGCTCGGCAGGGAGCCTACTTCTCCCTCTGCCTCTGCCTGCCATTCTGTCTGCCTGTGCTCGCTCTCCCTCTCTCTCTGACAAATAAACAAAATCTTAAAAAAAAAAAAAAAAAAAAAAAAAAAAGGATGGCTGGGTGGCTCAGTCAGTTAAGCATCTGCCTTCGGCTCAGGTCATGATCCTTGGGTCCTGGGATCCAGTCCCGCATCGGGCCCCTTGCTCGTCAGGAAGCCTGCTTCTCCCTTCACCTGCTCTACCTCTGTAAGCTCTCCCTGCTTGTGCTCTGACAAATAAATAAATCTTAAAAAAAAAAAAAAAAAAAAAAAAAAAAAAGGACTCAAGAGTCCAAGCCCATCTTCTAACTTAATAGTAACTTCGTTTTCAACAAGGGTACCAGACAATTCAATGGTAAAGAACGGGTTTTCAACAAATGGTGCTGGGACGACTGGATGACCGCAGAAGAGTAATGCTAGACTCTTCACACTTCACACAGAATTAACTAAACATGGATCAAAGACTAAAGGTAAGAGCTGGAACTTTTTTTTTTTTTTAAAGATTTACACAGCGAGAGAGGAAACGCAAGCAGGGGGAGTGGGAGAGGGAGAAGCAGGCTTCCCACTGAGCAGGGAGCGTGGCTGGGGGCTGGATCCCAGGAGACAAAGGCAGACGCTGAATGACTGAGCCACCCAGGTGTCCCTGAAACTGTAAATGTGAGAAGTAAACAGGTATAAACAAGCAGTGCCTTTTGGATAAGACACCATTTAAGCACAAACAAAAGAAAAAAATAAATAGGACTTCACAGAAATTAACTTTTGTGCTTCAAAGGACATTATCAAGAAAGTGGAGAGGTAATTCATGGGATGGCCCAATTTTAAGTCATACGTCTGATAAGGGAATGGTATCCAGAACAGAAAAAAGAAACTTTCATAATGAAAAAATAAAAAGACAACCCAATTTTAAAATGGACAGAGAACTTGGAAAGTCGCATCTCCAAAGATCTGCACAAAATAGCCAATAAGCATCAACATCCATTAGCCATCAGGAAAGTGGGTATCATAACCACAACGGGATCCCGCTTGAGACCCACCAGGATGGCCATAACGAAGCAGGGTAACCACCACTCGTGAGGATGTGGAGAAACTGGAACCCTGTACGCTGATGGTGGGAACAGAAAATGCAGCCCTTTCAGAAAAGTCTGGCAGTTCCTCCAGTGTTTAAAGAGTCTGCCATCGGATCTAGCAATTCCATTTTGAGATAGAGTAATGAAAACTTCTATGTCCACACAAAAACTTACGCATGAACTCTCCTAAGTAATATATCCGTAATACTGAAAGTGGAAACAACCCAAACGTCTATCACCAAAATGGATATCCACCCAACGGAATACTGCTCGGCCATAAAAAAGAATGACGTGCTGACACCTGCTGCAACACTATGCGTCAGTGAACGCAGCCATTCACAAAGGACCGCAGGTTATACACAATTCCATTTATTTAAAATAGCCTGGAGGGCGCCTGGGTGGCTCAGTGGGTTAAAGCCTCTGCCTTCGGCTCAGGTCATGATCTCAGGGTCCTGGGATCGAGCCCCGCGTTGGGCTCTCTGCTCAGCAGAGAGCCTGCTTCCCTCTCTCTCTCTCTGCCTGCCTCTTAGCCTACTTGTGATCTCTGTCTGTCAAATAAATAAATAAAATCTTTAAAATAGCCTGGGACGCCTGGCTGGCTCAGTTGGTAATGCATGCAACTTGACTCTTAATCTCAGGGTAGTTCAAGCCCCACACTGGGCGAGGAGCCAACTTTAAGAGCCCGAATAGGTAAATCCAAAGAGAGAAAAAGTAGATGAGTGGTTGTCAGGGGCTCGAGGGGGCTGGCATGCAGAGGGACTGCTGCTGGCTGCAGGAATCAGTGGTAATGGGTGCACAATTCTGGGACCACTCTAAAGGCTACTGGATTGTATGTACACTTTTTAAAAAAGATTTGTTTATTTATTTGACAAAGATCACAAGTAGGCAGAGAGGCAGGCAGAGAGAGAGGAGGAAGCAGGCTCCCCGCTGAGCGGAGAGCCCGATGTGGGGCTCGATCCCAGGACCCTGGCATCATGACCTGAGCCGAAGGCAGAGGCTTTAACCCACTGAGCCACCCAGGCGCCCCTGTATATACACTTTAAAAGGGTGAAATCTGAAAATAAATTTTTAAAAAAGTGAAATCTATTATGTAGGTTATATCCCCAAAAACAAAGCCCTAACTGGGATTTTACTACATATCTTATTTTATATCTGGCTCTCTTTTACTGAAAGCATTTCCCTATGTCAATACTCTTAGACATGATTGAAGAAAAAAAAAAAGACTACCATTTGTTTAACAAATTCTCTACAGGTATTTATCTGTACCTATGATTATCATTTGGGGATAAGATCTTTCATGTAAAATTACTGATCCAAAGGATATAAATATCATAAAAACTAACTTTTTAAGTGTGTCTGTCTGTATCTGTATCTATCTATCTATCTATCTATCTATCTATATATATATATTTATTTGACAGACAGATCACAAGTAGGCAGAGAGGCAGGCAGAGAGAGACAGGAGGAGGAGGCAGGCTCCCTGCTGAGCTGAGAGCCCGACGCGGGACTCGATCCCAGGACCCTGAGATCATGACCTGAGCCGAAGGCAGAGGCTTTAACCCACTGAGCCACCCAGGCACCCCTATATATTTTTTTTTCTTAAATATTTTATTTTAAAGTAATCTCTACACCCAAGGTAGGGCTCAAGCTCACAGCCCTGAGACCAAGAGTAGCATGCTCCACTGACTGAGCCAGCCAGATCCCCCAAGAAACACAGTATATTTGAATTTAAATTTGATTATTAATAGCATGATGGTTAAAGTTTAACATGTCAATTCAGCTAGGCTATAGTGCCCTGCTTGGTCAGACGCCAGTCTAGGTGTTGCTGCGAAGGTATTATCTATAGATGCGATTAATATCTGCAACGGGCTGATTTTAAGAATATCCTTGGGGGGACAAACTATAAGAGACTCTTAATCTCACAAAACAAACTGAGGATTGCCAGGGGGAGGGGGCAGGGAGAGGGTGGTTGGGTTATGGACATTGGGGAAGGTGTGTGCTGTGAAGTGTGTAAGCCTGGTGATTCACAGACCTGTGCCCCTGGGGCTAATAATACATTATATATTAATAAGAAATAAAAAAGTATATCCTTGGGGAGGGGTGCTTGGGTAGCTCAGTCAGTTAAGTGTCTGCCTTTGGCTCACGTCACCATCTCAGGGTCCTGGCAGAGAGCCCCAAGTCAGGTTCCTGGATCAGCGGGGAGCTTGCTTCTCTCTCTCCCAGTCCCCCACTTGTGCTATCTCAAATAAATGAAATCTTAAAAAAAAAAAAACAAAACCCTTGGAGCACCTGGGTGGAGCCTGCTTAAGATTCTCTCTCTCTCTCTCTCTCTGCCTCTCCCTCCCCCATGCTGGAGCGTACTCTCTCAATAAATAAGTAACCCTCAATAATGTCAGTGGGTCTCATCTAGTCAACTAAAAATCTTAAAGGCTTAAATGTAGTTGAGATTTCCCAAAGGAATTCTGCCTTAAGACTGTGACATAGAAATCCTGCTTGAGTTTCTAGCTTGCTGGCCTGCCTTACACATTTATACATAATATATCCTACTGGTGATATAGTATAAATTACCTTTGGTACAAATAGCATGTGTAAACCTTTTTTTTTCTGTCATTTACTAGCATGTGTGTTTTGTAAATTATTTCAAACTTTCTCACTACTTTTAAGAGTCTGTTTCCTTTTCCAAACCAGTGCTAATCTTTTCATGTAAGTCCTATGCCTGTTCCGAGAACCAGAAGGATCTTTCTTTCTCTTGGAATCTTATTTTATTTTTTTAAAGATTTTATTTATTTATTTAAAAGATTTTATTCATTTATTTGAGAGAGAGAGAGAGAGAGCATGAGAGGAGAGAGGTCAGCGGGAGAAGCAGACTCCCTGCCGAGCAAGGAGCCCGATGTGGGACTCGATCCCAGGACTCTAGGATCACGACCTGAGCTGAAGGCAGTCGCCCAACCAACTGAGCCACCCAGGTGCCCCAAGATTTTATTTATTTATTTGACAGAGAGAGACAGTGTGAGAGGGAACACAAGCAGGGGGAGACGGAGAAGGAGAAGCAGGCCTCCTGCTGAGCAGGGAGCCTGATGCAGGGCTTGATCCCAGGGCTCTGGGACGGAGACGTGAGCCAAAGGCAGACACTTAACTGATTGAGCCACCCAGGCGCCCCTTCCTCTTGGAATTTTAATCTAAATTACAAGAAGGTTTGAGCATTTACAGAGGCTCCCTACGGAATCTTAAAGAAAGCATGAATGTCCTGGTTTCTCCACTCAGCGTAGGCAACAGCTATAGAAACAGTTCAGTAAAGAGCTCGATCAAGGGCAGCCGTTTGTGCGCACCGAAGCCTGTGGATGCGTGTACAATAGAGCGTCCTTCCTCACTCTGAAGACAGGGCCTGAGCTATGGCTCACTGAAGCTGAGGAAGAGACGGAGAAGGGCAAAGACTCCTGGTGTGCCCCTCTGGGTGGGTATTAGGTTGAACCAGGAGGCAGTGTAAGGCAGCAGTAAAAAGCACTTAATCTGGGGCAAGACTGCAGGGGTTCCAAAAATGACTCCATCTCTTGCTACTATGTTGAAATTTACAATATCATTGACCTTGAACAAGTAATTTGACCCCCTTACCTTGGTTTTTTATCCTATAAAACCAGAATAAATTGTGGTACTTAGCGCAACACAATTGTGAAGGTTAAATGCATTAACAGATGTAAAATGCTTAGAACAGGGCCTGCACATAGTACAACCTCAGTTTAACTATTAGCTATTATCAACTCCCTAAACCTCAGTTTTCTTTTCTGTAGACTGGGGATTATAACGGCACCAACCCACGATCATAGTGTTGAAAGGTAGCAGGACCTGGCACAAAATATGTCTGGTATTATTATATTAATGGATTAATGGATGAGAAAAAGACTGGAAAATCCTAAGGAGTTATACACAGATATTATACTCAGGTTAATATTCTCTTAAAAAAAAAAAAAAAAAAAAGAAAGGACAGTATTCCCTGGAGGGACCAGTCAGAGACTGAGTAAAGTCAGGGCCTCCAGGCCTGACTTAGCCCCTAACTCACTGGGTGAGCCTGAACAGAGCACTTGCGTGGCCAGGTCCCCATATGTCAGCTAGAGCCCCTGTGTTCTGCCTAGCTCACCCCCAAGGTCACTGCTGTTAGATTAGATGACAGCATGTACGTACAAGTGCTTTCTTATTATTTTTTTACTTTTACTTTTTGTTTATTTTATTAATTTTTATTTTTTTGAAGAGAACATGTGCTGAGAGCCGGTGGGGTGGGAGGCGGTGGGGAGTAGGGGTAAAGGGAGAATCTTAAGCAGGCTCCAGCGTGGAGCCTGACAGGACACGGGGCTTGATCTCATGACCCTGAGATGTTGTCATGACCTGAGCCAAAATCAAGAGTTGGTCGCTTAAGTGACTGAGCCACCCAGCTACCAAAGTGCCCCAAGATTTTATTTTTTAGGTAATCTCTATACCCATCATGGGGCCCGAACTCATAAGCCCAAGATTAAGAGTACATGCTCTACTGCTGAGCCAGTGGTGCCCCTAAATTTTACTTTTTTTTTTTTAAAGATTTTTTTTATTTATTTGACAGAGATCACAAGTAGGCAGAGAGGCAGGCAGAGAAAGAGGGAGGAAGGGAAGCAGGCTCCCCGCTGAGCAGACAGCCCGATGCGGGGCTCGATCCCAGGACCCTGAGATCATGACTTGAGCCGAAGGCAGAGGCTTTAAACCACTGAGCCACCCAGGCACCCCTAAATTTTACTTCTTTAAAACTTAACATCTAGTCAGAAAGATGTCCATTTTCAAACCTTAAAAATCCTTTAAGTATTAATATCGCATTTGAAAAATCATTTATTTGAAGGTTAGCAATTCCTTCAGTTTTATTTTCCTTTTTCCTGTGTTAAATTCCGTAAAAATTACACAAATACTTTAAATTTTTTATAAACATATATTTTTATCCCCAGGGGTACAGGTCTGCGAATCGCCAGGTTTACACACTTCACAGCACTCACCACAGCACACACCCTCCCCAGTGTCCATAACCCCCCCCTCCCAACCCCCCTACACAAATACTTTAAATTAATAATGGCTATTACTATGTAGCTGATTGGGGTGATTTTTAGTTTCTTCATAATATGTTACTGTATTTTCCAAATTTTCAATCATACCTATTACTTGAGAATGAGAAAAAAAATGTAGTTTAAAATATATAGGAAAAAATTAAAATGAGATAAAAAAATGAATTTTACAAACTCTCAAACATAAGGCAACAGTGTCACTGGAGACCTACACATGGGGGGTTGAATGTCCCAGGTGTAGGAGTGACCAGCTCTCTCCACGCTGAATTGCTTCTGGGCTCTCTGGGGCTGCATGCACACTGGGGGGGCCACACGCCCATTCTCACCGTAATTACGCGTAACGCGCCCACTAGCTCTGCCACTAGAAGGCAAGTTCCTCCAGAGCAGAATCCGCCCTGCATTCCTCAGTACAGTGGCCGCCCCAGAGCAGTCACCTGACAGAGGACGGGGGAATGAGTGAACAAACTTCTTTCTTACCTTCCAAGGCATCATCCCCGACTTCTTCATACGTCTGCCAAGAGACCAAAGAAAGGGTGAGAAGCAGTGTGAACTCCTGGCCGAGATGAGGAGGCCTCGCTGTTAGCAAATAGGATGCTTCATCTTTCCCCATTTTTGTCTGAAGCCTAAGCTCACCACTCCCCGCCCCGGGGCTGAGCCGAGCCCCCAGGAGCCTGCGGCCGAAGCCACGGTTACCTGCATGGTGCTCTGCGTGTAGCCGTACTGGGGGTAGCTGTAGCTGTAGCTGCCTGTGTTCTGGTCATAGCCCCACTGGGCGTAGTAGTTCTGGTACTGTTGGTAATACTGGTTGTAGCTGTAACTGTACATCTGACTGTACTCCACTGGCTTCACACGGCTCCTTAGACGGAGACAGAAACAAAAATGAATATAGGCCAACATTGCCATAGCACTTACTGCGTGCCGGGGGGTATTCAAGTGGTTGTATGCAGATTAACCCACTCAATCCCCACAATAAGCCTATGCAAGAACAGTACATTTATTCCTATTTTACAGATGAGGAAACGGAAGTCCAGACAGCTCACCTAATTTGTCCAAAGCCCCACAGAGATTCAAACTCCGGCAGTCTGGCTCCAGAGCCCAGGCTTTACGCCAGGAGTTTTTATTGTTGTTGTTGTTGTTGTGTTTTTGAAGATTTTATTTATTTATTTGACAGACAGAGATCACAAGTAGGCAGAGAGGCAGGCAGAGAGAGAGGAGGAAATAGGCTCCCCGTGGAGCACAGAGCCCGATGTGGGACTTGATCCCAAAACTCTGGAATCATGACCTGAACTAAAGGCAGAGGCTTTAACCCACTGAGCCACCCAGGTGCCCCACGCCAGGTTGGGGGGGACAGGGACGGGGATGACACGTGTTTTTCTGCCAGCCACAAAAGCTCAAGTGAACACTGCCTGGAAAATCTGGATTTAGGATGATCCAAGAAGCATTTCAAACTGTAAAATGTCTAATCACCTCTTTCCCACACAAAAAGAAGTGCTCCAGTAGCCTTACCATCATCACTGCAGTCACAGCTACGGTTTACGGAATAGGTACTCAGGACTTGGGCCCACTGTTTTTCAGATACAGGCCCCTATTTTAAGTCCTGCACAACCCTATGACAGAGCTACTGATTATTATTCCCATTACACAGATGAGAATAATGAGACTCTAAAAGGTTAAGTGACTCACCCAAGTCTACACCTAGGACTGGAGCCAAATTTAACTCCAAGACCACGCTCTGAACACCAGACCACTCCACAGAGCATTTGCCCTGACGGATGCAGGACACCCTGCGAGGCTCCTGAATCCTGCAGTCAGCAGTCGGGCCTGAGGCCCAGGCTCAGTGGACAGCTTTTCTTCTCTGGCTGGCATGGCTACCCCAGCCACTGCTAACCAGAGACAGAATTTCAGACCTGCAAAGGATCCGTTGCTTTCAAAAAATACACAAAACCATATATGTATGGGTAGACTTATGAGAAAGGCCTGGGGCCTGACCAGCAGCCCTAGATGAGAGTGATCAAAAGAAAACACGGCAGTGTGCTTCTAGAGGCCTCATACTGCGAAGAGCCAGACTCCCAAGCACAGCCGCATGCACAGGAGGCAGAGGCTTACACCACACCAGCTAGCCTGTCAGCAGAACTGTGACTGTCACATGGCGTGGAACATGCCTGTGTCCTCAGGACTGGTGTATGCTATCTCCAGAGTGAAGCCAGAAAGGAAACCAAGTCATAAGCAGGAGCTGAACCACCACAGCAATGCCTGTCACAGGAACCACAAATTCTCAGTTTGAATGAGCTCTTCACAAGCTCCTTTTGAGTTCAGTGCCTGCATGGTAAGCAGGACTTGGCCAGAGCAGTGAGACACTCCACGTCTGACTGCCTTAGCACCATCTCCTGATGGGTGGCTGGATGGAGTCCAATGGCAGAGACTCCCTCCCCTGGCCCAGTGCAAGGCTGTAAACTGCTAATGGTCTCGCTCATGACTACCCCGCCATGTCCCCAAGGACTCTGCCACCCTCCTGATACATTCATGGAATTAAAGGAAGTCGCTCAGCCTGGGTCTGTACATTTCTGTTGTTTCTCTGTACTCCACTCTTGCAGATAAACTCTCAAAGGGACCTCTTACTGCCCTTAACTCCTAGTGCTTGATGGCACCTCCCTAGACACAGGAACCGAATTCTGATAAGGATCAACTGAGAAATGGAACAGAACACGACCTCCTTGCAGAAGGGCTTTTCCTTCTCTTGTTTACAGCTACAACTCCAATGTCCAGGCCAGGGCCCAGAGAGCTGTAAGGGCTCAGTCGCCGACTGCATAAATGCTAACACATCAGAAACCACCAACACCATCAACACCAGAAGAACCCGGGACGGAATACATGCTCAAGATACCTGCAGCTGCCCAACGCTGCGAGGAGGACTGTACAGCTATAAGGGAAGGGGAATGTGTCTATGAAGAGAACTTGGGGGGGGGGGGCGGTGGGGAGACTGAGACTATAATCAAAAATAAAGAAATCAATCTACCACATGTAAACTGATCCACACTGAGTGTGTGTGTATTTATTTATTTATTTATTTATTTATTTATTTATTTATTTATTTTTAAAGATTTTATTTATTTATTTGTCAGGGACAGAGGGAGAGAGAGCGAGCGAGCACAGGCAGACAGAGAGGCAGGCAGAGGCAGAGGGAGAAGCAGGCTCCCTGCCAAGCAAGGAGCCCGATGTGGGACTCGATCCCAGGATACTGGGATCATGACCTGAGCCGAAGGCAGCCGCTTAACCAACTGAGCCACCCAGGCGTCCCCTGAGTGTGTATTTATGTCTGTGTATCACGGATGTCTACAGAGAAGCTTAGAAGTCAGAAATCATAGTCACTTTAGGATAATGAGGAAACCTCTTTTAAATATTTTCTCTGGGGCACCTGGGTGGCTCAGTGGCTTGAGCCGCTGCCTTTGGCTCAGGTCATGATCTCAGGGCCCTGGGATCGAGTCCCGCATCCGGCTCTCTGCTCAGCGGGGTGCCTGCTTCCCTCTCTCTCTCTCTCTCTCTGCCTGCCTCTCCATCTACTTGTGATCTCTCTCCGTCAAATCAATAAATAAAATCTTTAAAAAAAAATAAATATTTTCTCTGATGTTTTTATATAGTAGAATTTATTACTATTTTTTTTTAAAGATTTTATTTATTGATTTGACAGAGAGAGATCACAAGTAGACAGAGAGGCAGGCAGAGAGAGAGAGAGAGAGAGAGAGAGGGAAGCAGGCTCCCCGCTGAGCAGAGAGCCCGATGCGGGACTCGATCCCAGGACCCTGAGATCACGACCTGAGCCGAAGGCAGCGGCTTAACCCACTGAGCCACCCAGGCGCCCCTACTATTTTTTTTTTTTTTTAAAGTTTATTTGAGAGAGAGTGAGAGAGCACACAAGCAGGGGGAGGGGCAGAGGGAGAAGCATGCTTCCTGCTGAGCAGGGAGCCTGACTGGGGCCCAATCCCAGGATCCCAAGATTATGACCTGAGTGGAAGGCAGACACCTAACTGACTGAGGGCACCCAGGCGCGCCTCTATAGTAGAGTTTTTTTTTTGTTTAAAGATTTTATTTATTTATTTGACAGAGAGAAATCACAAGCAGGCAATCCCTGCTGAGCAGAAAGCCCGATGTGGGGCTTGAACCCAGGACCTGGGATCATGACCTGAGCCGAAGGCAGCGGCTTAACCCACTGAGCCACCCAGGCCCCCCCTATAGTAGAGTTTAGAACAAATAACCGTTTGGGGGGGGGGGGCGGAACCACTCAGGCTGATCTTCCAGGTATTAAACACAGTTAAACAGCAAAGAACCTCCAAATCTTTTGCTGCTTTGAAAAACCTAGCTCTCTGGAAGTTCTGCCCTCAGAACGCAGTCACTCTTCTACCCCTGGCATGGAGTCTATCTGCCTCGGCACTGTGGACCCGGGCGCACGGCAGACAGGTGCCGTCTGGGGCCATCCTGTACAGGATGGCGTGCTCACAGCTCTCCCGTCTCCACTCACGGGATGCCCACCCCACCTCCCCACCCAAGCTGTGACAACCAAGATTATCTCCAGGTGTTGCCAACGTCCCCTGTGGGATAAAACTGTCCCTAGTTGAGAACCACTGCTTTGGCCAAAGGATAGAAGATTCTGTGCAGACTACAGCTGTCTTCTGAGTGAGAGACTTTGGAGCCGTAAGGGAAGAAGGGCTTTCTGACTGGCATGGCAGGTAGAATGATATATGCAATATTCTGTAGTGTTTGGATCTTTAACTCTTAGTCATTCCCAACTGTTAGCCATTCCCACAGCTAAAATTGGGTGTTTTTTGTTTTGTTTTGTTTTGACTTCTGCTCAATTCTTATTCATTCTGTGGGTTAATTTCTAACAGTGATACTACCGGGCAAAGAGCAGGAACATTAAGTACGCAGGACATGCTGCTTTCCCAGGACTGCTACCAGCAATGTCTGAATGAATCTGCCCTCGCAGGTTGTAGCTCTGCCCCAGCCACAAGCTTCTGGAGGCGCCGGGTCACGCTCATTCATCTGCAGCACCCAGCACGCTGCCTGGCAAGCAGCAGGCCCCCCTCCACCGTACCCCCCCTCCCCCAGCAGGCGGAAGCTACAATTATCAACAAGCAGAGAAGGAGCGTGGGTAGGGGTGAAGGGCAGCAGTCCAGAGGGCAGCCACCTCCCTGCCCGCGCAGGACTCACGCTTTGGGGATTGCCACACTCAGCCGCACAGGTTTTGATCCCAGGCCAACTGCTCCCTGGCACTCAGTCAGAGCTCGCTTCTGTTCCAGTTCATCGGTGAATTTCACAAAACCATAGCCCCTGCAGAAAACAAAAGCATATTCCCCATTTAGATCACAAATGTGATGAAAGATAGAGTCTAAGAATGGAAGAGGGGGTGAGCCTATCCAGCTCTACAGGAAGGGATGAGGGCCCCAACAATAGAGGTAGGCTGCAGAGCAAGGTGAAACTCTGGCCCAGCAGGAGCCCAAGTCCGGAGGAATCCCCTCCAGGCCTTCACTGATGGGGCTCCTTCCCAGTGGCTTCCTTCCCAATCTACTGGAAATCCTCTTACCACCACCATCATTATGGTAGCAGTGGTGGGAATAACAGCTGTGGTTCACTGAGCAAATATTTACGTCTGCCCTATACACCAGGTATCACGTTAGGCAATGGGGCTCAGCAGTCACAAGCAGACAAGGTTCTTGCTCTGCTGAACTCATATATATTTTTTAAGATTTTATTTATTTGAGAGAGAGAACACATACACACGAGAGTGGGGGAGGCGCGGAGGGGGAAGGAGAGGAAGAAGGAAAGAATCTCAACCAGACTTTGCACTGAGCCCAGAGCCCCACGTGGAGCTTGATCCCATGACCCTGAGATCTTGACCTGAGCCAAACCAAGAGTCTATCGAAACCAAGAGTCAGACGCCTAACCGACTGAGCCACCCACGTACCCCAGGACTCATATTCTACTTGGGAATGACAGCTGGTATTTCATGAGCCCTTATTATTTCCTAGGCACTATGCTAAGCATTTCCCCAGGATTATCTAATCAAACTGCTCCATGATTCAATAATGGTAGTGTCCCCATTTTACTGAGGAGGAAACCAAGTTCAGAGGGATTCAATAACTTGCCCAGCATCATTGCAGAAGCAGGATTCAAACCCAGGCCTGGGGCTTATAACTCAAGCTTGTGCTTGTAACTATTACTCTGATCAAAAATAAGCCTTTCTTGGGGATTTTCTACCTTTGAAGTAACAATAATAGATAAAATGGCAAGCACCTATCGAGCATATCCTACAGCTTTATTTATAGCATATCATGTCACTGGTAGGTCAGGCCTGGGAGCAGACCCTCTTAATCAGCATCTGTTGTACTGAGGAAATCGGGTGAGCGACTGGGCCAGTCTGGGAGTCAGGCTGCACAGCACAGTCTGGCTCCAGAGCCTGGGCTCTTCCCCACTGTGCCACATGGCCTCACTCTATCAGCCCCATCTCTGAGACAAATGCTGGAACATGGTGGCCATCAGTCATAGGTAAGGCCTTACTTCGACACGCCCGTCTGGTCCAAAACCACCTTGCCTCCCCGACAGGAGGGGTAGACTTTGACGAAGAATTCATACAGCATGCCATCATCCACATCTGGGGTCAGGTCCCCCACAAAGAGGGAGTACTCAGGGCTGAGAGGAGAGAACAAGATTCAGAGACAGACACCAAAAGCTTTGTTCTAACAAGCTCTTTTGGCCCATTCTAGGTAAACCTCTTCTGGGTCTTCGTGGGGAACAGAACATCTGATGGGTCCTTAGCCAGGTCCTAATTTGTGGTGCCTGGCAGTCCTGGCAGAGAGTTATGGAAGCAGCCCCTGTTCTAGGGGCCTTATCCACTGAACAAAGCCTGTCTGGCTTCGAAGTATAGGAGTACAGGTTGCGGGGCCTGGTCAGAGGTGCTCAAAAGAGAAATCTAGACACACTGTATTCGCTGCAAATATTTTTGTAAGTAATCTCTATGTCCAATGTGGGGCTCAAACTCATGACCCTAAGATCAAGAGTCACATGCCCTACCTACTAAGCCAGCCAGGAGCCCCTCACTCCAATTTTTAATTCAAATGGTGAAGATGGAGAATGCGAGCTGGCCCTTATCTCCTAAGACTAAAAGCAGGGCTAAAATGAAATCTGCCAACTTTTAGAACATGGGTCAGCAAACTTTTTCTATAGAAGGCCAAATAGTAAAAATTTTAAGTTTGGTAAGGCACCTATGGTTTCTGTTGCTTTTTCTGTTTTCATAATCCTTTGAAAGCGTAAAAACCATTTTTAGCTCATGGGTGATGTAAGTCAGGTCACATTTTGTCAACCTCTGTTCTAGAAAAACTATTTAAAAATAAATCAAACAAGCATACTCATAATTTTCTTAGTTCAATTAGCAATAATCGCGCCTCGGATAAACCTCATTGGCTACGATACTGCCACTGCGCAAAGCTTAGTTCAAGTATGATACATATTTCTTGTTTAAATCAGAATACACAAAAAGACAAACAAAATTACTCAATAACTCAGTAACCCAATAACTCAAAGGTAATCACTACGAACACTGTTATATATTTTTGTCTTTTTTCTTTGGCTTCTTTGTGGGTGTATTGTTTTTTCAAGATTTTATTTGTCAGAGACAGAGAGAGAAGAAAGAGTGAGCGCACAAGCAGGGGGAGCAGCAGGCAGAGAGCAAAGCAGGCTCCCCACCGAGCAAGGAGCCCAATGTGGGACTCGATCCCAGGATCCTGGGATCATGACCTGAAACGAAGGCAGACGCTTAACCAACTGAGCCACCTTGTTTTTCTTTTTTAAAGTAGGCTCCACCCCCAGGGTCGAGCCCAATGAGGGGCCCAAACTCATAACTATCAGATCATGACCTGAGCTGAGATCAAGAGCCGGACACCTAACTGAGCAGCCCAGGCACCCCTGGCTTCTCTTTCGGAATTTGCAAAACTTGGGTATGACTACCTCATTTTGTTTTTAGCATTTTTTTTCACTTTTAACATATTACCAACTTCCTGACCTGTCATCATTTTCTGCAAAATGACTTATACATGGATACATAGTACTCCAATTAATGAACATATTGTCATTTAAGCCACTTCTCCATTACTAGGATTATGTGGGTTTTTCCTCAATTTCCCCCATTCTACGTAATATTTCAACAAATACTTCTGAGGCTAATCTTCGGACACGTCCATGTAGAATCACAGGGTCAGTGGGTACAAATCTTTTTAAAGCTCTCACTACATTGTTTTAAAGCTTCTCAAGAGCACCCGGAAACAATCGATTTACGTCGCTACAGCAGGTCAGCTCTTACGGAACACCACATCAATACTGCGGGTACTAACAGGGTGGCAGGCTGGGGGCAGGACCAAATAAAGACAAGACACAGGTCTTGACAAGAAGGACACTGGGCAGGTCCACCAGCAGGGAAGGGGAGGAAGTCATCCTTCAGGAGGAGGCAGAGTGGACCAAACTAGGCTCCCCAACCTCCTCTTTGGTGGTGATCAGCACGGTGATGCATCTTGTCTTCATCTAGACACTTCCTGGGGCTTGAAGCTACCCTGGGGCTACCCTGCACTTACCTGTTATCCGGTTGTTTCCCATAAGTGGCGTAGTTCAGTTTAAAACGTTTTGCCTAGAAATTTAAAAACAAACAAACTAAAACAGAGAAAGGTGTTTCAAGAGTCAAACAATATTTGAAAAAAACTGAAATGAATTACCTTGGCCAAAACATCTCCCCCTCTCTAAGCCTCAGCTTTCTCTCCTGTATAAAGTGAGGGGGTTGCACGGATGACCGCTAAGGGCACTGCCAGCTCCATGGTTCTACGAGCCCAGGTGTGCCAGCTTGGTGCGGCCGTAAGCTAAGTAACTGTGGGAAGAGCAGAATGTAACTCTCTTGCACTGTGTCCTCACTGTAGCCAGCCTGTTCTAGCTTCTCAATCAGGCAAGCTAGAGCTTCAAGTCTTCCAGGAAGGGAGGCGGCGGTGCAGAGTGCAAAGGGCCTGGATTTTAGAGGCAAACCAATCTTCAGTTTGCGTCCTGCCTCTGCTACTTACTACCTGTGCTGCCTTGGACAAGTCATTCCACTTCCCTGGACTTCGGTTTTTTGGGCTGTCAAAGATAACAATGCCCACTGTGCAGGGTTGTTATAGGATTAAATAGAATATGTATACAGTAGGGCTTCAATAAATGATAGTTATCGATGACAATAAAAATGGGAACATCATCATTATTCAAGTGTCCTTACAGGTGTGGCTCCTGGCAGGGGTTTCCCATTAATTTTATGCAAACACTTCTCGGCTGTGGCCAAATCTGCAAATTCTACAAAACAGTAGCCAGCTGGGATTCTGGAAAGAAAGCAAACAAGAGAAAAAGAATGGTTACAGATGGGATTCCCAGAGACTGAGCCCTGGCCTGAGGGGAGGGAAAAAATGTTTTCCTAATCATAGCCCAACCTGTTTTTGTTCCCTGCTGTATTCTAGTCCAGAACTAATTTACAAACCTGAATATAAGGACTGCCCATTTGGGCCAGTCCCAGACTCATCTGATAAACATTCATTATGCACTGTACCACCTTTGAAGTACTTTTGCCAAAAATATTTTTTTAAGATTTATTAGAGAAAATGTGTGCCTGAGTAGGCACACACACACGCAGCGGGAGGAGCAGAGAGAGGGAGAGCAGCAGACTCCCTGCTGAGAACTGAGCCTGACTGACTTCAGGACACTGTCCCACAACTCTAAGATCATAACCTGAGCTGAAATCAAGACTCAGACACTTGGGCGCCTGGGTGGCTCAGAGGGTTGAGCCTCTGCCTTCGGCTCAGGTCATGATCTCAGGGTCCTGGGATCGGGTCCCGCATCGGGCTCTCTGCTTGGCAGGGAGCCTGCTTCCTCCTCTCTCTCTGCCTGCCTCTCTGCCTACTTGTGATCTCTCTCTGTCAAATAAATAAAATCTTAAAAAAAAAAAAAAAAAAAGACTCAGACACTTAACCTACTGAATCACCCAGGCGCCCCCAAAAACATTTAATACAATCCAATCAAACGCTCAGATCTAATGTTCAGTTTGTAGGGAATGTAAGGGACAGAACAAGTAAAACACCACCACAAGGAAGCAAATAAAACCAGATTCCAGAATGTAGGACCTTAGTTTTACCTCTTTAAAAAGTCAGTGCTATGAGAAAAGGTAAGAGGTGAGCTTTTCTACACTTAAAACAGATGATCCTTTTGTAGTTTTAACTGTGATGACTGAGTGTTCATACTGTTGTGACACGTACCTCCCTTAAACTCTGTTACAACCTTAGCACACAACCTGTTTGACATGAAATTAAAAAGAGAGAAAGAGAGAGACATAAAAAAAAGCTTTAAAAGATATTCTGGGGGCGCCTGGGTGACACAGTTGGTTAAGCACCCAACTCTTGGTTTGGACTCAGGTCATGATCTCAGGGTACTGAGTACCCAGTCTGGCTCCCTGCTCGGTGGGGAGCCTGCTTCTCCCTCTGCCCCTCCCCACTGCATATGCTCACACTCTGTCTCCCTCTCTCAAATAAATAAATAAATAAAATCTTAAAAAAAAAAAAAGAATATTCACATTATTGTGTAACCACGGACTGCATTCTTAAGCACTGTACTCTGTTGCACATTATTTTCCATAGGTCTTATCTTTTTCCCTTATTTTCTTGGGTCTTAGTTTTTAAATTTGCATTTATTTATTTTACAGTATTCTTTTTTTTTTTTTAAAGATTTTTTAATTTATTTTATTTGACAGACAGAGATCACAAGTAGGCAGAGAGGCAGGCAGAGAGAGAGAGGAAGGGAAGCAGGCTCCCTGCTGAGCAGAGAGCACGATGCAGGGCTCGATCCCAGGACCCTGGGATCATGACCTGAACTGAAGGCAGCGGCTTTAACCCACTGAGCCACCCAGGCGCCCCTATTTTACAGTATTCTTATAGGCCACTTCAAAGTCTGTCAAATGAGGCAAGACATAAATGTGATGTGTCTGTAAGTACCACCATAAGAAACAGCCAGAGTTTAGTAATCATGGATAGGAAAAGATAGTTCTAAATCTGATTTCAGGGGCGCCTGTAGAGAACAGGCATGGAACCACGTTTATTTCTGTAGGACCTATATAATACGCTCCTGTCTAGAGTGTTCTGTTGTTAGGAGTTTGGGGAAGTTGGTTCCTAGCGATCACCTGGCATGGTGCTGGTTTTTCCACAGTCCCTTCCTCATACACACTGCATACCTGTGTATCAATGGCCTCGTGGCTACCTTGGTGTTTTCTCATTTCATAAAATGGTTGAAAGACAAAAAAAAAAAAAAAAAAAAAAAAACGAAACAAAACAAACCAACAGTTTCTAGTTATGAAGCTGCCTTGGCCCCTCCAGCCAACCTAGTAGTCTTTTAAGTTTTAGCAAGCACCCTTAACCCACAAGACTGATGAACTAAACCTTTGTACATTTATAGATCCTGCATTCTTTCCTAGAAAGAACACAGCCCTTCTCCATGTCACCAGGCTCTCTTGCACCACCTGGGGCACCAAGAAACCAAACCCTCTTGCACAACACCTCTCCTACCCCCTCACCAAGGAACCGGACCCCACTGCAACACCTCCAAGCACTATGATAACATCTGTCGCTGGCACCATCGAGACTGCATGTAGTCACAAGTTGTCACAGACCACGGCACTCCCTTAACTGATTAACTGCCCCAAATCACTTTAAAAACTCCTGGGCCAGGGGCACCTGGGTGGCTCAGTGGGTTAAAGCCTCTGCTTTCGGCTCAGGTCATGATCCCAGGGTTCTGGGATCGAGCCCCGCATTGGGCTCTCTGTTCAGCGGGGAGCCTGCTTCCTCCTCTCTCTCTCTCTCTCTGCCTGCCTCTCTGCCTACTTGTGATCTCTGTCAAATAAATAAATAAAATCTTAAAACAAACAAACAAAACAAAAAAAAAACCCTCCTGGGCCAGGAGAAACCTTGGAGTTGGCTTTTGGACAAGAGTCTACCTTCTCCCTAAGTAGCCGGCCGGCTTCCTGAATAAACCTCATATTCCTTTCCAATCAAAACTCATCTCTTGTGGGGGTGGGGGGATGCAAGGGGAAAATTACTCCTGTCTAGAATACTGGCCTTTTCAGCCAAAGGCAGCCACACCTGGGTTTCAGAAACAGATACCGGATTCCGAATACACAAAGTACCTGTCAACCAACCAGCCAGAACTGACCACACCCACTTCATCTCTCCCGTATGTATTTTTCAACCATTTGACGTTTTATTTTTTTAAATTTTTTTAAATGATTTTATTTATTTATTTGAGAGAGAGAGAGAGAGCATGAGAGGAGAGAGAGATCAGCGGGAGAAGCAGACTCCCCGCCGAGCAGGGAGTCCAATGTGGGACTCAATCCCAGGACTCCAGGATCACGACCTAAGCCGAAGGCAGTTGCTCAACCAACTGAGCCACCCAGGCGCCCCTCATTTGACGTTTTAGCAGCTGCTTTAGTAGAGTACTGGCAGAGCAGCTGCTCAGTAAACATTGCCAAACTGATAAGAGAATCCTTCTTTTGCTAACTAGACCCCTTAAGAGAAGGAAGAATGGGGAGGCAATATAGCACCACTATCTCCAAATATTCTCTGCATTTTGTTTTGTTTACATATTTACTGTTTTGCTTCCCCATGAGAATGTAGTAAACTCCATGAGAGGAGGGACTATGCCCGGTTTGTTTCAGCCACGTATCCCGGGGACCTTGAACAACAGCACCCAGTACTCGTTCTATAAATAACTTAAGTGAATGACATGAGTTAAGGGCACTCATGACTATAAGAACACATCTGAGTCCTGGCTTGTCATTTAATAGCTCTGTAAACTTTAAGACAGTTATGAAGCTTCCTAATAATAGTACTTGGACTTTTTTGTATTTAAGAAATGATTTTAGGGATGCCTGGCTGGCTCAGTCCATGGAGCTTGCAACTCTTGATTTTGGGGTTGTAAGGTTTGTTTTAAACATTTTATTTATTTATTTGACATGGCTGGGGGAGGAGGGGAGAAAAGAGCAAGCGCAAGCAGAGGGAGCAGCAGGCAGAGGGAGAAGCAGGCTCCCCGCTGAGCAAAGAACTGGATGTAGGGCTCGATCCCAGGACCCCCGGGATCAACCTGAGCATAACCAACTGAGCCACCCGGGTGCCCCAATGGGGTTGTAAGTTTGAGCCCCACATCAGGTATGGAGATTATTTAAAAATAAAATCCTGGGGGCGCCTGGGTGGCTCAGTGGGTTAAAGCCTCTGCCTTCAGCTCAGGTCATGATCCCAGGTCATGATCCCAGGGATGGAGCCCTGAGTCGGGCTCTCTGCTCGGCAGGGAGTCTGCTTCCCTTTCTGTCTCTGCCTGCCTCTCTGCCTACTTGTGATCTCTGTCAAATAAATAAATAAAATCTTTAAAAATAAATAAATAAAATCTTTTTTTTTTTTTAGATTTTTTTTAAAGATTTATTTATTGGGGCACCTGGGTGACTCAGTTGGTTAAGCATCTGGCTCAGGTCATGATCTCAGTGTTGTACAATCAAGCTCCGCATAGGATAAATAAATCTAAAAAAAAACAGAATTTTTTTCTAAAGAATGTATTTATTGATGACAGAGAAAGATAGCGGGAGAGGGAACAAAGCATGGGGGAGCTGGAGTGGGAGAAGCAGGCTCCCTGCTGAGCGGGGAGTCCCAGAATACCGGGATCATGACCTGAGCCAAAGGCAGACACTTACCAACTGAGCCACCCAGGTGCCCCTAAAAAAATAGAATCTTAGAAAATCATTTCTATTTTTCACTTTTTCAAAGAGAGAGAGCAAGCGAGAACACATGAGCAGGAGGAGGGGCAGAGGGAGAGGGAGAACCAGACTCCTGGCTAAGCAGAAAGCCCACTTCCCAAGACCCTGAGATCATGACCTCAGCTGAAAGCAAACGCTTAACTGACGGAACCCGGTGCCCTGGGAGAGAATCTTAAGCAGGCTCCACACCCAACGCAAAGCCCCACTGCAGGCTCGACCTCAGGACCTTGAAATCATGACGTGAGCCAAAATCAAGAGCCCAGGTTTATGACTGAGCCACCCAGGTGCCCTCTCTATCACCCCCCACAAATGACTCTGAAGTGCTTACTACCTAGTAGATCATAATCTGTTTATATTTATTGAGCATAAGACATATGCCAGACTGCTCTAAATGCTGAATGTAAACTAACCATTCAATCTTCACCATAACCCTGTGAGGTGGATGGTGTTATCATCTCCATTTTCATAGTCACAGTGACATGGAAATGGAGAGGTTTAGTATTTGCCCAAGGTCACACAGTAGACCTAGCTTTTTCAGTCTGACTCCCCAAAGTCCAGTCCTTAAGCAATATGCTATACTCCCTCTCAGTAAGCCCCCAAATGTTAACGTTTATAACATTATATTAACTATTATTAGGGGTGAGAAGCCCTGACTTTTCGATGTTTACATTCTCGAGAATGACACTGGCTGCACCGTCTATTAAAGGAGAACAGAGAAGATGGAAGGAGAAAAATGTACCCAGTGAGGCGGTTTCGGATAATTTTGACGCTCATCACGGTCTCCCCCATGGTGGCAAAGGCTCTCGAGATGAAATTCTCATCCATGTAGGGCTCCAGCTGCGTAAATACATGAGCAGAGGATTAAGGCCAGCGTCCAAGCTCCTCATTCCCGAGTCCAGCGCCCACCCAGGGCTGGCTGCTGGTGGGGGCGGGGCTGAGGGGAGTGGAGATTTTCATCTACACAGTGGCCTGAATCCCACCTCCCACGTTTTCAATCCTTTGCCTCCCCCTTCAAACTTGGTCCCTTTCGGGAGCCTCCTCCCTGGATCTAAGAACCCTATCCCTCCAGTCCTAGAGCCACAGCGTCCTTCAGTCCTTGGGATTCCTGCCGTTCTATCCCCCTAAAGAGCCTCCCTTTCCCTTCCAAGAATGCAGTCGGAAGGCCAGGAACCCCCATCCTCAGACTCGGTCCCCTTCACCTAAATTCTGGGACCCGCCTGTGTCACCTAAAGAACTCCTATCCCCATTCACTTCCACCCTTCTGGGATTGGAAGGCCCCTCCCCTTCAGACTCTTCCTACCCCCGTGACACTAAGGTTCGTCCTTCTCAGACCCGAGCAGCCGCCCTCACTCACGTCGCCCATCCACAGACTGGCCGCCATGCCTGCAGCCGGGCCCAGAGGGTGCGGGCAGAGGAGGCCAGAGCCGGCGCCAGAGTTGGGCGCCGGGACCGCTAGGGAGCATGCGCCTCCGACGCCTTCTGCGCACGCTCCGAACCTCAGCTCCCAGGGCCGCGCCGGGATTCGCTGCTCTGGGTTTTCCCGACGACCCGGCTGATTGGGCGCGGAGCTCCTGGACTCGGGAGGGCTGAGACAAGGCGGAGTCCGCGGGCTGGGGCGGACCAGGCGCCGTGACGGCGCTCGGGTTGCTCGGGAAACTGGTTTTCTCGCGTTTCTTTCTGACCATGTATTCAAACACACGTACTTTTTAAGATTATAAAACTTGGGGCGCCTGGGTGACTCGGTCGGTTAAGCGTCTGCCTTCGGCTTAGGTCATGATCCCAGGGTCCTGGGATCGAGCGAGCCCCATGGCGGGCTACCTGCTCAGTGGATAGCCTGCTTGCCCTCTGCCTCTGTCCTTCTTCCTGCTCTCTTGCTCACTGGCTCTCGATCTATCTCAAATAAATAAAATCTTAAATAAAATAAAATTATAAAACCAATTATGCTCACTGTAAAAAACTAAAACAACAATAAAACCCAACAAACCTGCAAATAGTCCCCTTTGGGAACCAGGGCGATCCAGTTCCACTGCGTAACCTTAGGCAAAGCACAGGTCTGCCCTGGCCGCCCTCTGACCCTGTTTCCCAGTTTGCAAGACATGAGATTGTTGTTGAAGTTAGATGGGATTCTTCCATCATTCCTGTATATAGCCCTGGAGTGGAAAAGAGGGGGCGGAGGTTTCCAGGGAGTGTAAATTGACACAACCCTGTCATCTCAACCAAATAATCCCAAACCTCATCACTCTACTTTTTGGAGTCCAGTATCCACTACCGTAACCCAAAGCGCCAGCTCTTAACTTGTCCCAGAACAATGACCTGTCCATGGAAGGCCTTCAGTGAACAGATTACAATGACTAGATAATTCCCACAGTTTAACTCTCCTAGTCCGGGAGCGTCTAAGGCAAAGCCTCACCCTGGCGCCCATTTCCTAGAATGGGGAGCTTCTGTAAGTGATCAACTCTAACAGTGAGGTTCACCCCAAGTGCTTTAAGATCCCTTTCTGGGGCTCCCTCTGGGCTGATAAGCCACTAGGCCCTTCTTTACCAGTTTATACCTCCTAAATTCAGGGCCTTAGGCCCCCAAGTGAAGTGCTTACACGTCTGAAAACTTGAGATCCAGCCACTAGCTGCCACATTCCCAGGTTTATCCTACTTACAGCAGTAAGTAGCAAGTATAGCGGCTGGGAGGTTTGGCTATCAATCCCAGTCCCCTCTCACTAATTATTTTGGCAAGTTACTTAGCCTGAGACTAATATAGATAACAGCCATGCTTACCACATTGGGTGTTGTGCGGAGAAAATGAGAAGTTGGGAAAGAACTTGGCCCCATGCCTGGCATCCAGTAAAATTCTCCAACATGGCATTTGGAGGCCTTCAAATTAGAGCGGAGAGCTGTTCGTTTAGTACTATTTGCCCGCCCCTCTGCTGTGCTCTTTGCTTACACACGTGGAAGACGTTTAAATCTTTGTTTTTTTTTTTGTTTTGTTTTGTTTTGTTTTTTTTTTTGAAACAGAGAGAGAGAGATCAGAAGTATGCAGAGAGGCAGGCATAGAGAGAGAGGAGGAAGCAGGCTCCCCACTGAGCAGAGAGCCCGATGCGGGCCTCGATCCCAGGACCCTGAGATCATGACCTGAGCCGAAGGCAGAGGCTTAACCCACTGAGCCACCCAGGCGCCCAAATCTTTGTTTCTTTTTAATTCAGAGTGTAAGCTTCATGTGACAGGGATTCTTGTGTTTTGTTTCTAATCAAATTCCTACAACAGTGTCTGAGATATGCTAGGCGCTGAGAAAATATTTGCCTGTTTTATCAAAAGATAAACAGCAGTCCCTTACCCTATCGATCTCTACCCCCAATTCCCACTCTCTTGAGGCCGTTTCCACATCTCCCTAGAATTTCTAAATAATGTACTTTCTCATTTGTGGTTCCAGGTATCTTAGCGACTGTCCTTCATTCATACATATACACTTCTCCATCTTCTGATTATAATTTCTCATAAAAAAGGAGCACCTGGCTGGCTCAGTCAGTAGAGCATGCCACTCTTGATCTTGGAAGTGAGGGGGTGTGAGTTCAAGACCCACACTGGGCAAAAAATAAATAAATAAAACAAAATGACTGTCAGAGCAATATTGAACATTTACATTACAACTTTGTAAATATTTATAGCAGCGCCACATTGTGTACTATGATTACATTTGTTTTGGGGTTATCAATCCAGGTTGGAAGAGGATGGGGGAAAACATAAAAGAGGGTATTTGATGTACTTGAACAAAAGGAAATTTACATTTAAGACATCGGCACTAACAAAAAACTACACATGTGAAAAACAAGGCAATTACTAACTATAGGGAACAACAACAAAAATATACAATTGTCAGAATGGCAAGGAGTATATTATAGAGTACTACGTGACTGTTCTCATATATGTAAAGCACCTTCAGAGAGCTTTAGAACGCTTACGTGCCATACAAGGAAAAGGAATTGAAGTTTGAGGCTCAGGTAGAGGCTGATTTAAATTCCAGCCTGCGTTGTGCATTTGGTAGGTAGCTTCTTGACCTTAAGCAAGTCACAACTCTCAGGGACTGTTTCCCAAGGGACAAGTATGACTGTGCAGGGCAGATGTAAGGATTAAAAGAGCTATTATTGCATGTAAAGTGTTCAGCACAATGCCTGGCTCCTTTTAAGTTCCAATACAGAAGAGCTGTTATTAAGAACAGAGTATTTTCAACATGCTATCCTGTCAAAAGGAAAAACTCCAGTAAGTCTAAACCAAATGGACTTTGGGGGGGGTGAGGAGTAGCAGACACACAAGTGCTTCTTTTCGAAGGAAATATTAGAATCAAAAAAGTGTGATGTCCCTTCTAAGAAGTCAATTTCCAATCAGTATATTGCCTGTATTAAAACTAAAACTTCGGGGGGGAAAAAAATCACAGAATACATTTGAAGTTCTTTTACATCATATTCATTTTTTTCAAGTCTTTTTCAAGAAGAATCCTTCTGGTGATAATAAAAAACTTCCTGTTATACATTAATAGACATTCTAGATCGGCATTGTCCACTGTAACTTTCTGCAATTACAGAAATGTTCTATGTTTGCATAGCCTAATCCCATAGGCACCAGCCATACAGGACTACTGAGGACTTGAAATGTGGCTAGTCCAAACAAAGAAATTAATTTTAAATGTTTACAATTTTAATTAATTTAAATGTAAATAGCCACATGTGGCTAGGGATCACCATTGTAGACAGGTCAGCTGTATGATTTGGTTGCTCAAATGCCTGGAAAGATCTACATTTATATGAGTAGTAAGTAGTCTTAAGAGTTACTGCGCAGTTAACCATGTTTAATCAATTACATCAGCTGTTGAGAAATGATATAACAGCAAGATTAGTATAAGTATTTATAGATATGTACTATACTCAAACCTTGGTTTGGGATTAGGATATTAAAAGATCCATTCCACGTCTCACATTATGCAGCATAATTTTTTTTTTTTTTAAAACTCCAGTGATTCCTGAAACATAAATACCTAAGCAAAAAAATCAACCAACTCTTTTTCTCTTTTTTGATTGGTATGAAACAGCCACATCAGCAGCTGACTGGCACATACCAGGACATGGCAACATCACTTAAGTCCTAGCCTTGCCCAGGTGCATAGGTATGGGTTTATTCTGCTCTTCCCAACACAGCAGGAGCTCCCTTAAAAAAGCAGGGAGTATGTAGAAAACAAGTGGCCTGTTTTATAAAACTCTAGATTTATTCAAAGTGTTAAAAGATTTCACTCTCCCCTCCAAAATACTTTACATTTAAAAAAAATTGAAACTGTTCTATTTTCTCAGCCTCTGTACAAGCTGCTGCTTCCCTTTCTGTGCACCAGCTTCTGCCCCTCTAACCCCTCTCCCCTCCCTCCCTTCACTCTCAATATTGCTATACGTTTGTTTATAAGACTCTCCTTCCCCACAGCCCTCCACGTCCTGCCCTGCAGATGTAGCTTCCTTTCCAGACTTCAGGCCTTGGCCGCAGGCAAGGCAGGTCCGATGGGCAGGATACTCAGGCAATGTCTGAAGGGCAGAATGCTTTGTGCTTCCAGGACGAAGGCTGATTGGCTTTTTTCTTGATCAAGTGGAGGATCATTGCTTTTTCCTCTCCATGGACATCTGTTGAGGGCCAAATATTTGGCTTGGGGTTGCGCACAGCTGGGCAGCCCTGCCCCATCTCCAGTTTCCCCCAGGCATAGGTCCGTGACAGCTGGGTCTGACCACCATACCATTTGTCTGCCTGTGGATTTTGAAGGACAGAGAGTGGCACATGGCTAGAGTAGGGCTTGATGATTCCCAACGTGGGCACCAAACCCCCACGGGAGGAATTTTTGGTTTTTGGCAGGCAAAACCAGGGTCAGCCAGGACCAAGGGAGGTAGGGATGAGGGGGAAAGGTCTAATCACATAGCTCTGGGGTGAGCAATGTTCTGGCTGCCAAAACCTCCTCCCCTCTTCCATTTCCCCCCACTCCCCTTCATCCTGTAGGTTGCAGGATGATTCAGGAAAGGAGGACGGAAAAGAGGAAAAGGATTCTGTTCTGCTGATAGGAAAAAGGCAGGAGATGACAGAGTACTCGGGGCGGGGGGGGTGCTGTTGGAATCTGTAGTCATCATAGCTTCCCAGTTTCAGGAGGGAGAGTGGTGGGGCCGGGTGCAAGGCCCGCAGAGGCTTCATCAGCTCTGTTCTTTGTCCTTGACTAGTAAGACTGTGTGCTGGCCCCCACTGGACACTGATAAGACCACACGGTTCTCCAGCTGTTTGCCTGTCATCTCCACCGGGCTCCAGGCATCCTCCTCCTGCCCTGTGCCCAGCTGGTAGTTGGTGCCCATGCCCCAGGCGAAAACACGACCTACAGGGGAGAGAAATGGGGGCAGCTGTCTTCAGGATCCCTAGCCCCATCTTTTATACTGTGAGAAGCCTGGAACATGAGGGTGAATTTTGGCTTTGGCCCATAGCAGCCTAGCAATGCCCCAGCCTCTGGGAGTTCAGGGAAGCTGGGAGAAGCCAAAGAGATGATAGATTAAAAAAATAGCTTTGTCGGGCGCCTGGGTGGCTCAGTGGGTTAAGCCGCTGCCTTCGGCTCGGGTCATGATCTCAGGGTCCTGGGATCGAGGCCCGCATCGGGCTCTCTGCTCAGCAGGGAGCCTGCTTCCCTCTCTCTCTCTCTGCCTGCCTCTCCGTCTACTTGTGATCTCTGTCAAATAAATAAATCTTAAAAAAAAAAAAAAATAGCTTTGTCAAGCAGAGACAACAGTCCTTACACATTGCTAAAGACTTCTCCCTGCTCCTAGGCATGGCATTCAAGGCTCTACGTGACTAGCCACTCCCCAAACCCCTACACCACCTGCCATTCCAATGACCTTAGAGACTGATCTGGATGTTCCTGTGCCTGGGATGCCCTCCACTGCTTATCATAAAGAACTGAACCTTTAAAGTTAGTACAAGCACCACTTCCTCAGGAACTCTTTCCAGGTAATTCCAGGTCAAGTGCTTCCATCAGCTCCAGACTTCTCAAAGTATCTGTGGCTATCCCACTCACCCACTCAGGGTTTGGTGACCACCTGGTTCATACCCTCCTAGGCTGTGCCTGCTAGAACCCTAGTGACTAAGCCTTCTCTCTCCTAATAAAAGTCTAAGTACAACTCCATGGAAAGCTGGCACATACTAGGTTGTAAATAAAGGGGTCACCTTGGTGGAAAGTGTAAAGAGAAGCCTGAGTTAAGACTCTGGACACCTGGATTCAAGTCCTACTGCCTGTGTGGGCCTCAGTGGTATATCTCTCCTTACTATTCTCCTATGCTATGAAACATATCACCCTTATGAAAATAGTTTGTTTACTCATTTTATGTTCATCAAAGCCAGAGCTTCTGACAGGAGAAAACAAGGTCCTCACAAACAGTGCTCTCTGCATCTCAGCTCTGTTTAATCACGGACATCAGAGCCTGACGAGCAGTCTGGTAAGAATCATGTCCCCTAAGACACAACCACACCGAGGGTGGGCAGCCCCAACTCACCATCCTTGGTCACAGCATACCCCACGGAAGCCCCACAAGCCACCGAGGAGACGGCAGGGAGCCTGGAGATGAGGGTGGGTATGCTCTTCTCCTCAGCACCCTCCCCAAGGCCCAGCCGCCCATACTCGGCCCGGCCCAGGCTGTAGGCTTTTCCTGTGGGAGGAGGGAGGAGAGATGAGGAGGAGCAGAGGGCATGCTCCAGGTAGGCCTGGGGCGTTTCCATATCTACAGGAGCTGGTCCCCACTCCCAGAGTGGTGAGAAGCAGGTGTGCAACATCTGTCCCAGGGAGGCCTGGGAGAAGCCCCAAAGGACCCCACTGAGCTCAAACTTGGATGAGTGCCAGGACTCTGGGGGATGGGGATGGCCCTCATGGACCCACATCTGACCCAACCCACGGAGCAGGCCCAGGTTCCAAGGACCCCGGTCTCAGGAGTCTGGCTGGGCTATGCCCAAGGAATACTCCACCCCCAACCCAGCGGTCCCACCTTCCGAATCCATGCAGACTGTATGATGCTGGCCACCAGAGAAGCCCACCCAGGACTTGGTAGAGTTCTTGAAGGATGTCAAGTTTTGGGGTACAAAGCAAGATTCTGTGCCCGGGGTTCCTGGGAGGAAAAGACCAGGATAGAACTGTCAAGGGTGAAGCTGTCCAAGGAGCTGTCCTTCTTCATCCCCTCACATACTGAGGCCGCCTCCCCCACACCGATACCAAGGTATAGATCTTCTCACTTTACAGAGAGCAAAACTATGGGTCTGAGACATAAGCTGACCCCAACAAGGGTGCCCAGCAAATGAGTAGTGAAGCCAGGATTGGAACCCAAGTCACTCTGGGCTGTGCCAGATGTTGGGCTTGGAACTCACCAAGCTGATGATAATTGGAGAGGCCAAAACCATACACATGGCCCTCGCAGGAGATGGCAAAGGTGAAGTAGGCACCACAGAAGGCATCCTGGAATCTCACATGACCCCGGCTTCCTCTGGATTTCAGCATCACACACTTGGGGACCAGGAGTCGTTCTGTAGGCAGAGAGGAGACCGGGGTCAGTGGCAGACACACACACCTTCTCTCTGTCCTGTGCGTTTTTCCCCATTACTACAGCCCTTGGAAGGAAGCTAAGCAGGGATTCTTCTTCTTTTCCCCCCTTTAAAGAGGAGGAAACTGAGGTCAAGAGAGTGCAAGTGCCTCACTCAGACTTCCCAAGTCATAAAAGGTAGCATTTACATGGAACTTACCATGTGCCAAACGTTCTTCTATGTTAATTTCACTTCACCACAACCCGATGATGTTTAGAGATGAGAAACATCCAGTACGTTTAGAGATAAGAAAACTACAGCCAGTAGGTAGAAGAACCAAGATTCAAATCCAGGGTGGTCTGGCTCTAGAGTCAGAGATCTCACCTACCACTGCAGGCCTATCTAATGCAAGCCTAAACACACAGAGAGAATCCCTCCTGCTTCTGACATTCTCCAGGGGGTGGCTTGCCTAGCTGCCCTGCCAGAAGGACCTAAGCCACCTACCAAGGCCCTGCCGGCCACCACGGTTGGCAAATAATTCAGGCACACGGCCCAGCTGGCCCTGCTCCCCGCAGCCCAAAGTGTAGAGGTCACCATCAGCTGTCAGCATCACCAAGTGGTCATTTCCTGCGGAGGAGAGGAAGGCAGAAGATACAGGGCTTGTCTGTAAGGCCTAAGACCAGGCCTGTCCTGGAACGAGTTCTCCAGCTCCTGCCTAATGTGAGTACCCCCAGGCTCACCTGAGGCCACCTTCACTACAGGCTCAGTCAGCTGCACGTGCACGGGCACCATGCTCTTCTTCATGGGCTCCAAGAGTCCAATCACACCGTTATTGTCCTGGAAGGCCAGACAGAGCACTTACCGGCCGGTCCTGTCTGCCCCAGACCAGCCAGGTCCAGGCTCACAGCAACCCCAGAGCTGTCTGGTGAAGGGGGCTGGGGCCAGATGAGGATGAGGCGCTGGGCAGGAGCCAGGACAAACAGGGAAATACTTCATGAGTGAAATGCTATGTGGCTTGTGATTTGCATTAAAATAACAAAGGAATAGGGTAGTGGATGGGAGTAGAGAGAAATAAGCTCGGCCACAAGCTGATGACAGTGGAGGCAAGTAGATGGGTATTCGATATTTTTCTGACTACTTTCAGGTGTTTGAAATTCTCCATAAGAAGTTTTAAAAACAGGGGTGCCTGGGTGGCTCAGCTGTTAAGTGTCTGCCTTCAGCTCAGGTCATGATCCCAGGGTCCTGAGATTGAGCCCCTCACTGAGCTCCCTGCTCCGTGGGAAGCCTGCTTCTCCCTCTCCCACTCCCCCTGCTTGTGTTCCCTCTCTCACTGTCTCTCTCTGTCAAATAAATAAATAAAATATTAAAAAAAAAAAAAAAGGCTTAAAAACAGCCCCGATGAGGACACACCTCATCAGATTCCTTTATTTTTGACATTTCGCCTGGGTGGCTCAGTCAGTTAAAATAAATACCAAATAAATAGCAAAGTACCAAAACAATTTTAATGCTGACTCTACTGTTTAAACTCCCTTGCCTCAGAAATTCTGAGATGCAACAATCCTTCCCATGTACCCCAAAACCCCTGACAGATGTAGAAGAGGACAGGGGAGAGGGGAGGTTGAAGGTAGGGAGATGGGTGAGGACAGCAGGCTTCCTGGATCTGCTTCAGCCCAAAGGCCTCCTTGACCCACCCTTTTCCCAAGATAACACACTTCATAATATAGATTCAAGGAAAGAGCCAGGGGTGTGGACAAGCCTGGATGAAGAGACCTGGGTCTGGGTCCAAGCTCTGCCTCCGGGCCTTGACTTCCCCACCGTTAAGTACAACAGGGAGGTGGAGATGGATTATCATTGGGCTCTCACCAGTGAATTCTGCCAGCCCGCCCCCATGCGATCTTCCAGACCCAGTCTTACCCGGAAGGAGCCCCAGAGGAAAACACGACCATCCTCAGTGAGGGCTGCTGTGTGACTGTCTCCTGCTGACACCTGTACCACTTTCTCTTGCAGTTCCACTTTCCCGGGGACCATCTCTGAGCCCTCCACTGATGTGTCCCTTCCCAGGGCACCCTCATCGTTGCAGCCAAAGGAGTAGACCTGTGCCCAAGATACCCCCATTAGCGCAAGTCTGGCTTCAGTCCATTCTTGTTTATACCACTCCCTGTGCAGCTGACCAGCTCCATCTCCACGAGTAATGTGTGTGGTTCAAAGCTCCTTCCTCAAGCCCTCCAACCCCAGGCCCAGACCAGTCTTGGGCCACCAACCCCAACCTACCTGGCCACTTTTGCTTAGACACACAGTATGCATGCCCCCAGCCTCAGCTTGCACGATGTCCTCCGGAATGGGCACTAGAGCTGGCTTCTTCCTCTCCATCACATTCTCGCCCAGCCCCAGCTGGCCCACATCACCCTGACCCAGTGTCAGCACCATGCCTGGTTCTGTGCTGTGGGACCTATGGGAGACTGAGGGGTGAAGAAGACAGCCCTTGAGTGTGCAGGATGACAGGAGAGGAGGGGTTGCTGCATGGGCTCTGGGACCACAGACGCCTGGGTTCAAGCCCTTGCTCTGCCACAGACCAGTCATAGGAACTTTCTAGGAAGTCTAAGTCTCCTCATCTGTAAAATGTGAATAGCAAAGATAACTATGTCACAAGGTTTTTGTGAAAATTAAAAACTGAGCACGTATTAATATGAGGGAGGACATGGAAACATGAAGACACTCAATATTGTGAAATGAATCTTGGTGGGGAGGGGAAGAGAACAGTGAGGATACAGTTTTCCTGAATAGCTCTAAGTTCTCAGGAGTCGTGGTGCCAACAGTGAGGACTCAGATAAGGTCTACCCTTTACTGGCTGCTTATTCTACAAATGTTAAGTTGCTTTGTAGTCCCCTAAGTTATACTACAGACCTTCCACATTTAGGCTCCTGTTTTATAGGAAAGGAAACAGAGACTCAGAGGTTAAGTAACCCTCCCAGAGTCATGGAGCTAATAAACAGTAAAGTCTGCACTGCAACCAAAGGAACCTACGTGGGTCAGAGCACTGTCCCTAGCCACCACACTCAAGCTGCTCCTTAAGTCCTAGACATACTCCCACAGAACCCTTCCGCTCCTATCTGGGAGCAGACACGCAGCTGAAGAAGAAGGGGCAGGAGTAAGACAGAAGACAAGCATTTGTGAAAAATACAAGCCAACCAGTGGAAGGCACAGAGCCATCTGAGGGTCAATGGCGGACGCCCGCAGCCCTGGGCAACCAATGGCGTCCAGCCCCTCCCCCCGGGGGTGCGGCCACGGCTGCCAGGGCCAGTACCGCTGCGCAGAGGGTGCCCTGGGCAGGGAGCCACCTGGTCGGGTTTTCTGGTCAGGAGGGCTCGGCCTCCGGGCACCTGGAACGCGATGGGAGGCAACGGCCCTCACTGCCTGGTTACGACGGTCTGCAAAAGACAGACACTGTCTGAGTGTGGGTCCACACTATTCCCTCCCAGATTGGGGGTGGACTTTTCTCCTCCCCGTCTCCCTCCAGGGTCCCAGGAAAGAGCAAAGCACAGGTACCTCCCTCAAATGCTACCAGGATGTTATCTCATTTTCCTCTTAACAGCCCAGCGAGATTGGTGCTGTTCTTTCCTCTATTTTATGAATGGGTTACTTCAAGCTCAGAGAGATTAAGTTACCTTCCCAAAACTACACGGCTAGAAAGTGGCAGAGCCTGGACTTGAACCCACTTCTGGAAGTCAATGGTCTTAGCCATAGTATATTACTGCCTGGAGCAAAGTCCTACCTAGGGTCTTAACCCCCCCCTCGGCCCCCCGCCAGTACTGCCTGAGTGCTTGTAGACAAGTCTCTGCTCCTTTACAATTGCCGAGGGTAGGATTCAATAAGCTACAAGAGACCCTCCATCTGGGTGGAGTTCCTGGGCTTCTAGGCCCCTTACCTTCAGATGTCAGGGGGAAGGAGCCCAGTCCTAGATTCTGGGGGCTCCAAGAGGTCCCCCATTCAGAGACAGAGGCCAACACCAACTTACCCTTCACCTTCTTGCTTTTGGGGAGAGCATCTTCTGGGGGTGACCTTCTCTTGGCTATACGTTTGGGTGGCATCTTCCTTTCCTGAAAAACCAAGGCAAATATTCCATCTCAGAAATGGCAGTCATTTTCCTGCTCTAAGTAGCCTTTACCAAAACCCCTAAAAAGGGTAAGAGGAATTCTGACAATTCCACTTCTCAGAATTTATCTGAGAAGAACAAGAACAGAATAGTGGATACACCAAAGTTTAGGTTTCATACATATTCTCTACTGTATTCTTCCTAACAATAACAAAAAAAAAAAAAAAAAAAAAAAAAAGAAAAAAGAAAGAAAGAAAAGGAGCATCTTATATGCTCCATGGTAGGGGGTGCCTAGAAAATATGCAGTATATTCAGGATAGAACAATATGAGGCCATTAAAACTGACGCTTTCAGAGATTTGTTTATTGAATAGGAAGATGTTTGTTGCCAAATATTATAAGCAGCTTGAAAAAAACAGTCCATCATCCCATTAAAAAAAGGCATATACGTGCAAAAATAGGTAAACAAGACTCTGTGGTAGGACATATATTCATTATTAACAATGGTAACCTCTGGAAAATGGGATTATGGACACTTATTTTTTTTTTCTTTGTACCTTCCTGTATTATCTAAGATATCTGACAAAGAACTTTACATGTCTTTTTAAATTATTTACTTATTTTAGGTTTACTTATATATTTCTGTAATTTCTCCACCTGTGAGATTCAAACTCATGACCTTGAGATCAAGAGCTGCATGCTCTTCTGACTGAGCCAGCCAGGCACCCCTATTTTTTATGTTATTATAAAAAATTAAAACCTTGGAGAACCAAAATCAAGTTAGTATCTCTCACAGCTCCCCCTCAACCCTGAGATAACCAACAGTAACTTTGGTAAAGCACTATTGTTTTCAGACCAAAAGAAAAACCAACCAACCAACCAACCAACCAAACAAACAAACAATAAAAGCTATTCTCATTATACAAAACCAAACCAGACCATCTGTGCCCTCTGATCCAAAAGTGCCACTACTGAGAAGACACTGGCTTTCCTAAACAGTTCAACTAAGAAATATACACTTAGGGCGCCTGGGTGGCTCAGTTGTTAAGCAGCTGCCTTCAGCTCAGGTCATGATCCCAGGGTCCTGGGATCCCCCGAGTCCTGCAGGGGGCTCCATGCTCTGCAGAGAGCCTGCTTTTCCCCTCTGCCTGCCGCACCCCCTGCCTGTGCTCTCACGTGCTCTCTAGCAAATAAATAAAATCTTGGGAAAAAAGAAAAGAAAAGAAATAAACACTGTCACTGTATACACTCACCAGTGGTTACAAAAAGGGGAAAGGAAAGCACTGAGTGGCAAGAAAGTTTCTTGGACCTAGCACCATCCAGGACAGCTGAGGGCTTCGGCCCCAAATCGCTCCCTCATTTGGCTGCTGCTGCCCCACAACAGTCTCCCTGTCTTCCTCAAGGCTGCTCCCAGAGACACTCTCCCCAGCTCTCAGTTCCAATCCAGCCCAAACTGTGTCCAAAGCCTTCTTCCTCCACACACCCAGCCCCAGAAATAAATCCTTATTGAGCCCTGGTCTTTAAGGTTGTGAAACTGTCTAAGCCTGGGGCTCTCCAATCTGGACTGCAAAGGTTCTGGAGTGGCTGGCAGGGGTCAGCGCCCTTCAGAGCTACCCTGATGTGGAAGTGGAATAGCCTGTGCCCACGGAGAGCCTCAGGGCCAGAATCTTTCTAGGTGCTTGACATTGGGCAGAATTACTTAATCTCTTCATGATTCAGTTTCTTCCTCAGTAAAACAGGGATAATAATCGTAACTACATCTTTGTTATTGAGGATTAAATGAGCTAATACTGTGAACTATACACTCATATCGGTATTATTTTTTTTTTTAAGATTTTTATTTATTTGACAGACAGAGATCACAAGCAGGCAGAGAGGCAGGTAGAGAGAGAGGAGAAAGCAGGCCTCCACGGAGCAGAGAGCCCGAAGCGGGGCTCGATCCCAGGACCCTGGGACCATGACCTGAGCCGAAGGCAGAGGCTTTAACCCACTGAGCCACCCAGGCGCCCCCTCATATCGGTATTATATCATCTAGGGACGCCTGGGTGGCTCAGTCGGTTAAGCCGCTGCCTTTCTTTGGCTCAGGTCATGATCCCAGGGTGTTAGGATCGAGTCCCACATCCAGCTTCTTGCTCAGCGGGGAGCCTGCTTCTCTCTCTGCCTCTGCCTGCCTCTCTGCCTGCTTGTGTACACATTCTCGCTCTCTGACAAATAAATAAAATCTTCAAATATAACATCTAGACCCTGCCCCAGGCAATGCCTGAGCAAAGCTCTAATCTAATCTAACCCACCTCTCCTCCCTTTTTCAGTTAAGGGATGAGACTCTACCCAAGACTAAAAACCAGAGGGAGAACTTCAAGAGCCCTTTCTGGGCTCAGCTGTGGGCCTAACCTCCTCCCCATCTCCTCCTTCCGGCAGGTCCTAGAGCATCAGCCTCTCCCGCTCCCCACTGCATGGTAATGAACACAAGGCCAATGGCCTCTGAATTTCTCAGCACACTTCTGCTTACTGTCCTGGCAGGAAACAAAGGACTGAAGATAAGGAAGCAGCCAAAGGTTCAGAACCCTCCAAGCCTGTGTAGGCTGAGCTTCCTCTACAGGTTGTGACAGGCCTGTTCTGACTCTGATGAGGTGGCAGTTCTGAATGTCACCCAACTTTTATTCTTTTGGGGTGGGACTCCTCTCTTTGGGACCCACCTCTTTGAGACCCCCCCCACCCCTTACCATGCTAAAGATGCACATTTTCTGGGATTAGAGGGAACTGGATTCATCTGCTAGAAATGTGGCTTGTTCACCCCGGCTTTTGTGACCCTGGTTGGCCAGCAGCCTTGACCTCTGAGCTGTATCCTCTTCTGTCGGGGGGAATGCTATGACCACCTCTCAGAGCTGCTGTCAAAACTGAATGAAATGTTGTAATGGACTCTGCAGTGCCAAGCACACAGTATGCAAGACATGGCAGCATTTATTCATTTGTTCCACAAATATTTGAGTGCCTCTTACCACTGCTTGGCGTTGGGCCACATGTGGCAAGGATAAAGGAGACTAACCCTCTCCCTGTTCTCATGGAGCTTACATTGTAGCAGGAAAGAAACATTACTGATAGTGCTGAGTGAAATGAGCAGGGAGACGTAAGAGATAACTTGGGGGTGCACAACAACGTGAGTGTGCTTAACCACGCTGACCTATATGCTTAAACAAGGTTAAAGTGGAAAAAAATGGTGAAAATGGTAAACTTCATGTATATTTTATCACACCAAAAAAACAAAAACAAAAACAAAAACGAAAGAAAAAGAAAATAACTTGGGGTAGGGGAAGGGAGTGGTGAGGGAGATGCCACGTTTAAGCTAGGACCTGAAATCTGAGAGAAACCTGGCACTGCAAGACCGGGACAAAACTGGCCTGCGACACGGTGTGGTAAGTTTGGGAACTGGGAGAGGCCAGCGTGCTGCAGCTGGAGAACTGGTCAGATGGCAAGGAGTGAGCAGGGGCTGGATCATGCACGGCCTTCCAGGGAAAACAGAAAACTTTTAAGAAAGTCTTCATCAGATTTACACTCTTAAGTGGCTGTTCTGGCTACTCTAAAGAAACTGGGATGGACTGGAAAAGGAGGCCATTGCCCGCATCCAAATGAGAGATGATGGTGACTTGACTGGGTCTGCGTGAGCTAAGAGAGAAAAAGGAAACAAAACAGATCAACTTAGGAGACAAATTCGATTTGTGGTAGATGTGTGGAGTGAGGGAGAGGGAGGGATCCAGAATGACTTTCTTCATCCTGAAAGAAATCCAGTGGATCCCAGGCAGGTCTCCCCAGGATCCCCCTATAAACCTGGCCAAACACAAAGACTCCCAGGCCTTGGCTTAAATGACTAGGAGAATGGAATGGGGCACCTGGCTGGCTCAGCTGGTGGAGCATGTGACTCTTAAATCTCAAGGTTGTGAGTTCAAGCCCCACACTCGGTATAGAGATTACTTTAAAAAAAAATTGACTTGGAGAATGGTAAACTTCTATTTAGTGAGGTGGGAGAACACTGGGGGACAACCGGGGAGGAGAGACCCAAGAGCCCCATTTTACCAGATGTTTTCATTAAGTCCGAAGTCTTTGGGAGCCAGCAAGAGGCGATGTTAAGTGTGCAGAGCTGGGTGGGTTAAGGGGTGTGGGATAGACCAGGTATCCCTTAGTTTCAGGTAGACAGCCTGTACCTCTGGCCAAGTTGGCAGCCAGTTCACTGTGTCCAAGGCCCTGTCCTGCCAAAGGTAAATCTCCTGTCAGTTCTTCAGAATGACCTGTAGAGGACAGCTGTGACGGGGAGGGAGACGGTGCTGTAGTGCGGAAAAGTACTCACAGCAAGAAGTGAAAACACAGGGAAGAGAATTATGTCAGCATACTGGTGCTGATGCTAGGTTGACCTGTAGGCAAGGTCTGGAGTGGAGACGGAAAATAAACATGAGGTGATTGGTATCACGGAGCACTAACAAAAACATGTGTTCCTGTGGGCTGGAATCCAGTGAACATCCCCTTAGCCACCTGTGTTTTGGTGAACATTGTGGGGCATCTCACTGCAAGCTAAGCACTCTGATCCTACTTTACAGATGAGGAAGTTGAGGCTCGGAAAGTTAAGAGTATCTCACCCAGGACTGGGAGAAGAAGTGAAGGTCTCAACCAGGTTGGTCAGACTCCAAAGCTGGTGCCCTTGTCAGCTTCCTCCCCAGGCTCCCCAGTCTCTCAGGCTACCTGGGAACTGTCTCTCATACCCTCTCCCCAAGAAAAGATAACCCCTTGGCTCTGGTCTTCCTGATCCCCACCCCGTGTCATTCCGTAAGTCAGTCATGATCTTTCTAAACCTCAGACCTGAAGCAAGCTGCTTTCTTGCTCAGACTCCCCAGTGGTTCCCTTTGCCTGGAAGACAAAGCCCACATTTCTTAGCTTGGTGCGAAAGGCCTCCAGAGTCTGGTACTGATATAACATACGGCCTCATCCCTTCTCTATCACATCCTCCTTTTGCTTCCTACACAATCTCAGACTGCTTACTATTCTCTCCAGACCATTTGCATCTCTATTCCCATCCCTTATCCTACTGGAAGAATGTCTACTCAGTCCCAAATCCACCTCCACTGGTAAACCTTCCTGGTCCCTCCCCTCATCCTAAACTAACCATTCTCTCCCAGAGAAACTGGGACAGACTTCTGGACCCTAACTACTCCATAGTTTACGTGTCTGTCCATCATACCAACCTACTCCTTGAAATACGAGCCACTCTCAGGTACCGGCCACTCCTATTTTCTGTATGCCAACAGCTTCTACTTGTCACCACAAGCAGAAGTACTATCACTCCTAAGTCAATTGATGGGCCTGAGGCTCAGAGAATACAGCCAGTAAGAGAGAGTCAGGAATAGAACCAAGGTATAGCTAGCTGATTGACTTAAAACAAAAACAAAAACCAGGTCGGCCAAAGGCAGGCCATGATCCAGGCAGGGGTGGAGGCAGCCCAGGCAGGCCTCCCCAGAGTCCATGAGCTTGGCCACACACGACAAGTGAGGGCAGAAGCCAGCTGAGTGGAAGAGGGTGGTGAGACCAGAGAGAAGACACTGAGGCAGTTTGGGTCTGAGTGGGTGGGCCAGGTGGGTGTGCGAGCCACTGAAGGACCTGGGGAAGGACAGACCTGAGTTCTCTGTGAGTCTCAGAATATATGTCTCTCAGACAGAAGACTCTAGGTACTGCAGAATGCTGTTGTGAGCAATCCCAGAGGCAGGGCAGGGGATGAAAGCACCCCTAAAAGGTGGAGCCCTGGGGGCACCTGGCTGGCTCACTCAGAAAAGTAGGCAACTCTTGATCTCAGAGTCGTGAGCTGGAGCCCCACAGTGGGTACAGAGATTAATTAGAGAAAGAAAGAAAGAAGCTATAAATGAATGAATGAATGAATGAATGAAAAGAAAGAAATAAAGAAAGAAAAGGTGGAGCCCAGCACCCATTACCCACCTGCATATCCTGGACTGTACAAATCAGTCCTTTGTATAGACTCTGGGTGTGTTTTCTTAACCACACACTAAGTGTCTGGGCTAGAAATAAGTAGCAATCTTTTGCCCCCACCTCTCATTCCCTAACAGAAAAACACAGCTTCTTTCTTCAGCAGCTTACTGTCTGGGAGAAGAGTGAGACACAGTCACAAATAAGCAGAAGTCAGGTATAGAGTCAACTTCCACTAAGAGCCACCTACAATGCCCTCGGAGGCAAGTGTGATCACCCTGGTTTTATAAGTAAGAAAGCTGAGGCTCAGCAAAGGTGACCCAAGTCACACAGGTGGGATGAGATCCCAGGTCTCCTGACCACTCCCCACCAGGGCCAGAGTACCCCCCACCCCATCTTTCCTTCCCTCTTCTCCCTGGGTTCCAGTTTCCTCATGTGGTGAATGACGGTACACCAGACTAGACAGTCTACCAGGGGCCTGGTGTTCCTTCCTGTTGTGACCTCCTATGACCTCTCCACAGCCTTGTTTCTGCAAAGGAAGACAGGGCCCTCTCTGACCGCAGCAGCTGTCCTGGCCACCACCCCCACCTCACCAATTCAGAAGGCAGACACTTGCCAGTCTCGCAGGCTTAGGAATCTCTTTGTGAGAATGGTCCTTGGGAGGAAAGGGAGGAGGGTCTCATGTGTCAACAAACACTTGCTGAGCTCCTGCTATGTGCCGGGCACAGCGCTGGTATACTTCATCCCAGGAGTTCCTCACCAGAGGAGGCCCCTTGTATACAGAACTGTGCCTGCGGGCAAGGGGCCTCAGCTTCCACCGATGTTAGAATCACTGCTTTATGAAAAATACAGGATATTAGTAAATCTCACCCCATGCCTCTTACCTTTATTTTACAGATAAGGAGACTAACACCCAGGGAGATTAGATGGGTGGCCCAAGGGCACCCAAGTAGTAAGTTGCAAAGCTGAACAGTATTCCTGGTCTTGGGATGTCTTTGCAACAAGAGTAAGGTGAACTCTGAATTCATCTTCCCAGACTCCATTCTGATGCCCTTCTTGGGTGACACCCTCTCTGCCTCCTCCACCCCCACCCAGGGTTTCTTGGTCTTGCACTCCAGACCTTTCAAGACCCAGCCCTTGATGTGCCTTGTGCCAGACTTAAATCGGTGGTATTCCTGACCCCAACACTCACCTGTACCTTCATGCCTTTATGCAAAGGACTGGATGGACGACACTAACCCCTCCACCCCAGTCAGCTGAATAACTCCACTGTCCTTTCAAAACCCCATTCAAGGGGCGCCTGGGTGGCTCAGTGGGTTAAGCCGCTGCCTTCGGCTCAGGTCATGATCCCAGGTCCTGGGTTCGAGCCCCACATCGGGCTTTCTGTTCAGCGGGGAGCCTGCTTCCTCCTCTCTCTCTGCCTGCCTCTCTGCCTACTTGTGATTTCTCTCTGTCAAATAAATAAATAAAATTAAAAAAAAAAAAAAACCATTCAAGAGTCACCTCACCTGGAAAGCCATCCTGACCCTCCTGAGCAGGGCTGGGTGGCCCCCTCAAGAGTTCCTGTACCACTCCATACACTCAACTTCTGCTAGGGCACACAAGTCACACTTGGTTGGAGCACCTCCATTACTATCTGAATGAATGAATGAATGGTTCCACGGACATACTTCGATGACACCCCGGACCACGACTGAGGCCCCCAGATGGGTCTCCCTAAGGAGACCAGGAGCTCTGTAAAGGCCACACGGGGCCCTTCTCCCCAATGCTCCCCAGCCCTGCCAGCGCAGCACGGAGCAGCCAGTCAGTAAATAATCGGTTGACACATGAGCTGATGCGGGGTTCACAGCACACCTCTCCAAGTGTCAACAGTCTTCATCCTGGTGCTTGTTGACGCTGAGACTTCTTTCCCTGAAGTCGACCTTCCCCAGCCTACCCTCGCGCTCCTCAAGCACACACTCTGGTCCGGCAGGATCCCTCCCCTTGCTCGGCCGAACGCATCCTCCAGACGAACGCTGGTCAAAACCACTTTCCCCGCTCCGGAAGCGCAGCCCCTGCCGGGGCGGCGGGTCCCGGGCCGCGAGGCGCGCGGCTCTGCGCCCAGTGGGGTCACCGCGGCCGCGCGCACCCGGCCGGCCGCGCTCGTACCGTTTGAATCTCCCGCCCGAGCGGGCGCCGCGGGCCGGGCGGGAGAGGCGCGGCGGCACAGGGGCCGCGCGGCCCTCGCTCGAGCCAGGCGGGGCCGGGCCCGCGCCAGGGCGCCCCTCGGGGCCGGGGACCCGCGCGCCCGCACCCGCGCCTTCCTGCCGCCCGGCTTCACGTGGGGCCGGCGCCGCCGACACAAGCGCGCGGGCAATGGCCCCGGCCCGCCAGGGCTCCGGCTGTGGCTGCTCCGCGCGCCGCCCTCCGCCTCGACCCTCCGCCCGTGACGGGCGCGACCTACCTCGCTGCAGGTCCGCCACAAGCAACTCCTCGGCTCGCCCGCCCGGCCGCGAACTGCCCCAGAGCATGCGCTCTGCAGGCCTCCGGCCCCGACCCGGGGCCAGAAAGGAAAACAAAGAGCCCGGCGGCCCCTGGAGGCCGCCCCGGGAAGTGCAAGTGGCGCGCTCGGGCTAGAGCGCTCTTGACAAGGCTCTCTCCGCCCTTGGCCCGCGGACTGTGGACTGTGGGTAACATATTTGGGAGGCTCCTAATCCGGACCAGTGAACTAACAATCAGAGACCACTTGAAACCAGAGTTTGGGAAGATCTGGTGGGGTAGGGACTGTACGGAGCAGAGAGATAATGATCTTCCCTGCTCTCAAAAGGGACCCCGTCAGAGAAAGATGAGAAATCAGACCATCAACAACCACGCAGGGTATCGGGCTCAGCCTGGGGCTTAAGAAAGGCTTTCCAAGGTAAGTCTAAGAGGGCAGGGCATCTAGGAGATGCATCCCTTGTGATGACAGGGAGCGATGAGAACCTAGGGTGGTTGGGGGAAACTGCCAAGGTGTGACTTGAGCAGAGGGTGCCCCTGGGAGAGGGGAGAAAGCTCGAGTGGAGGGTCAGATCATGATGCAGGCCCTCATGTGTCTAAGGAGTACAGCTTCTGTCCTGAGAACAGTGGGGAGTTAGGGAAGGGATCTGAGCTAGGGAGTGACCTGAGCAGAGTTTTTAGAGCAAAATGGAAAATGGAGTTGGTGGGAGGGGAAACACAGAGGGGTGGGGTGGGGTGGGGTGGGGTGGGGTGGGGTGGGGTGGGGGGCAAGAGAAGCAAAGGAGACCAGCTAAGAAGATGAGGGTGTGGATTGGGGTTGGGGCTGGAGATGGGAAAAAGACATCAAGCTGACTAGGTTCTCTTGTTAACACACTCCTTCTTCAGGATGGATACAAACTGTTTAGGATTTCAGGTGTTCCCTGAGGTGACCTCTCAGGTCATTTGACTGTGGCTGGGGATTTCTGAGATCAGGGCAGGGACCTCTGCAGAAGGGTATTTTCTCCATTTCATGTTGATTTTGACTCTGAAAGTCATTCAATCATACCCACACCCTAGAGGGACACTTTCTTTTTAAATTAACATATAATGTATTATTTGCCCCAGGGGTATGGATCTGTGAATCGTCAGGCTTACATACTTCACAGCACTCACTATAGCACACACCCCCCCCCCATTGTCTATAATAGATGGACACTTTTGATGAGTATTTACCAACTGAATTTCTTCTACTGATATGGACCCCACCCTAAAGTACTCCCCACCTTCAGGGTCTCTTACCTCTCCAAGTTTACCTCCGCCTCCATCATGGACTCCTCTTTGGGATAATATTCTGTGAAATTTCTCCAAGGTTCAACTCTGGATCTTTGATCTCTCTGCTGTCTTCTTCGAAGATCTTACTCATTCACATGGCTTAATATAATTTTAAGAATGATTATTATCACCCATTTTATCAAACCCTTTGCTAACTACAGAAACACATCCACCCATGTCCATGAGCTTGTTTGTTCCTTACACAACCTCATGATTGTTGGAAAATGAGAAAAATGGGGTTATAAAGCTGAGGCAAGTTCTCTGGGGTCAGCACACAAGCAGAAGGGGACCAGAACTCTTGTTCTTTCAATGGAGAAGACAGCCCATTTGGTCTGGTTCTGACTTCCACCCTAAGTTTCAGCCCTATATCTCTTCCCAGAAGACCCAACACCTAAAATAAAACATGTTTTGTATGGATCTAGACTCCCTTCCCAACTTCATCCTTACAGCCAAGATTAAGGTTCTCTGAGAAGTAAAGATTTAATCCTTAACTTCTAATTCTTCCTTCTTCTCTTCTCTTCATGTTTGTGTCTGCCCCTCTGGTCTAAAGCTCCACCCTCCTGGCCTCTGGTCCGGCCTCTCATCCTTTTCCCTCCACTTTGTTCCTCCGAAGTCCCCACATTTGTCTCCCTAAATCATGACTGTGAGAACTTGCCCTGCTTCAAAATCTTTAAAGACTCGGGTATTTCTTCACTGCTGTTCTTGGAACACCAGCGGCAAATGCCCCAGGCTGTTGATTTCCTATTCTTTCCTTCCCCTCTGAACTATACTCCGAAGATGTCCATGTTCATTCTACCTTCTCTCCTTTATCTGGGCTGTTTTCCCTAATGAGTGCCTTCCTTCCTGCCTTGCTAAGCTCTTGATATATCTTAAGGCTCCGTCCAGCCCCATCTCTGTGAAGCCTTCCTTGGCTCCGCTTCATCTTTCCTATCCTGAACCCATATACTGATTTTAATTTCTTCACTTCTATCATTGTTTTATTTATTGAACGAAAACCATAAGGACAAACAATTGAAATTGGCCTAGGAACTGTCTCAAATGATAGAAGTGAAAGACGCTGAAAGTTACTATAGGGGCATCTGGGTGGCTCAGTCGGTTAAGTATCCGCCTTCAGCTCAGGTCATGATCCTGGGGTCCTGGGATTGAATCCTGCATAGGGCTCCCTCCTCCTCAGCAGGGAGACTGCTTCTCCCTCTCCTCCCCACTTATGCTCTCATGCTCTCTCTCTCTCAAATAAATAAACAAATAAATAAAACCTTAAAAAAAAAAAAGAAAGCTATTGTAACTTTATTCTGCACACATAAAAGTTAAGTAGAAGCATGGAAGATATAAAAGAACAAAAGTTAATTTCTTGACAATATGTAAGATTGTAGATACACTGGATTGCTATTAACAATAGATTAGATATTGCAAAAACAATGATTAGTAAACTTGAGGGCATAGCAATAGAAACTATCCGAAATGAAAGACAGAGAAAAAGAATTTTTGAAAAATTGAAAATAGCATCAGTGAGCCATTGATACAGGAAAGCAAAGAGGAGCTGGGGACGACAATATATGAAGAAATAACAGCTTAAACATGTGCAGACTACAGACCTACAGATCTGTGATAGCTAATTTTGTATGTCTACTTGGCTAGGCTACGGTGGCCAGCTGTTTGGTCAAATGCCAGTCTAGATGTTGCTGTGATGGTGTTTTTTGGGTATGATAATCTTTAAATCTGTAGATTTTAAAGAAGCATATTACTGGGGCACCCGGGTAGCTCAGTGGGTTAAGCCTCTGCCTTCAGCTCAGGTCATGATCTCAGGGTCCTGGGATCGAGCCCCATATCAGGTTCTCTGCTCAGCAGGGAGACTGCTTCCCCTCCATCACCTGTCTCTCTGCCTATTTGTGATCTCTGTCTCTGTCAAATAAATTAATTAAATCTTAAAAAAAAAAAGAAGCAGATTATCTCCTGTGATGTGGGTGGGCTTCATTCAATCAGTGGAAGGCCTTAAGGGAAGGAATTCTGCCAAGAGGCAACACCAGCTCTTGCTGGAATTTCTAGCCTGCGAAAGTGCTCTACAGATTTCTGACTTGCCAGCCCCCACACCTACGTGTGCCAATTCTTTAAAATAAATCTCCATCCGGGACGTCTGGGTGGCTCAGTCGTTAAGTGTCTGCCTTTGGCTCTGGTCATGATCCCAGAGTCCTGGGATCGAGTCCCACATTGGGGGGTCTCTGCTTGGCGGGGAGCCTGCTTCTCCCTCTGCCTGCTGCTCCCCCTGCTTGTGTACACACACACACACTCTCTCTCTCTCTCTCAATCTCTCTGCCAAATAAACAAATAAAATAAAAAAAAAAATCTCTATCTACCTATCCATACACAGACCCCCTGTTGGTTCTGTTTCTCTGGAGAACCTTGACCAACACAAAATCCAAGAAGCTTAAGTAACTCCAAGCACAGAAAAACAAGACACATCAAGATCAAATTACATAAGACCAATGATCAAAAATCTTAAAAGCAGTCAGAAAAAAGACATGTTATATACAGAGAAACGAGACAAGGATACAATGCAAACAAGATGACAACAGAGCAACATCTCTAAAGTACTCCAGCAAAATTATAATAAGGTATATCCAGCAAAACCATCTCTCAAAAATGAAGGTGAAAATAAGGGATTTTCTGGGGCACCTGGGTGGCTCAGTGGGTTAAGCCTCTGTCTTCGACTCAGGTCATGACCCCAGGGTCCTAGGATTGAGCCCCGCATTGGGCTCTCTGCTCGACAGGGAGCCTGCTTCCCCTCTGCCCTCTGCCTGCCTCTCTGCTTGCTTGTGATCTCTGTCTGTTAAATAAATAAATAAAATCTTTAAAAAAAAAAGAGAGATTTTCAGACATATAAAAGCTGGAAGAATTCATTACCAGTTGAACCACTGTAAAATAGATATTAAAGGAAAACCTTTGGGCACAAGGAACATGATACCAGACGAGAATCTGGATCTACACAGAGGAATGAAGGGCACTGGAAAATTCCTTATTTCACCTTCATTTTTTTTTTAAAGATTTTATTTATTTATTTGACAAACAGAAATCACAAGTAGGCAGAGAGGCAGGCAGAGAGAAAGGAAGGGAAGCAGGCTCCCTGCTGAGCAGAGAGCCCGATGCGGGGCTCAATTCCAGAACCCTGAGATCATGACCTGAGTCGAAGGAAGAGGCTTAACCCACTGAGTCACCCAGGTGCCCCTCACCTTCATTTTTGTTGTTGTTTTTTCCCCACGCCACCCCCTCACCTTCATTTTTGAATGATTGTTTTCTTTCTTAAAACTTTAAAAAGGATAATTGCCTGTTTAAACAAAATAATGTATTGTGGGTTTTATAACATATATAAAAGTGATACACATGACAACAATAACTAAGACTGTGGGGTGACAAACGTATTGTTCTTATACTACCCTAAGTGATGTGATAGAATACCAATGTGAACTCTTATAAGCTGAAGATGTATACTATGAACCCTAAAGCAACCCCAAAAATAACAAAACAAAGTTATACCTAGTAAGCCAACAAAGAAGGTAATATAGAATCAGAAAAAAAAAACAACTTTTTTTTTTTTTTTAAAGAGAGAGGGAGGGCAGTGGGAAAGGAAGAGAAAATCTTTTTTTTTTTTTTTAAAGATTTTATTTATTTATTTGTCAGAGAGAGAGAGAGGGAGAACACAAGCAGGGGGAGCAGCAGGCAGAGGCAGAGAGAGAAGCAGGCTCCCCGCTGAGCAAGGAGCCCGATTCGGGACTCCATCCCAGGACCCTGGGATCATGACCCGAGCCGAAGGCAGCGGCCCAACCAACTGAGCCACCCAGGCGTCCCAGGAAGAGAAAATCTTAAGCGGGCTCCACACCCAATGCGGTGCTCAATGCAGGGTTCCATCTTTGAACCTTGAGATTATGACCTGAGCTAAAATCAAGAGTCAGACACTTAACCAAGTGAGCCACCCAGGCACCCAGTACTCATTTTTTTTTAACAATTTACTTATTTATTTGAAAGAGAGAGTGTGCATTAAACATGCGGAGAGGGACAAAGGGAAAGGGAGAGAGAGAATCCCAAGCAGACTCCCTGCTGAGCGAGGAGCCTGATGTGGGCTCCATTTCAGGACTCCAGGATCATGACCCAAGCAGAAATCAAGAGTCAGATGCTCAACTGATTGAACCACCAGGGACCCCCAATACTCATTTTTTAAAAGGAAGAATAAGAAGACAAAAGAAATAAAGAACAGATGAGACAAATAAAAAACATGTATCAAAATAAGACTCTAGGGTGCTGGGTGGCTCAGTTTATTAAGCATCTGCCTTTGGCTCAGGTGATGATCCCAGGGTCCTGGGATCCAGCCCTGCATCCTGCTCCCTGCTAAGTGGGGAGTCTTCTTCTCCCTCTGCCCATGTTTTTTCTCTCTCTCTCAAATAAAAAAAAAAAATGATAAGATTCAAACCAAAGCACATTAATCATATAAAAATAGGGTCTAAACTCTCCAGGTGAAAGGTAGAGATTATCATAATAAATCAAAAAAGCAAGACCCAACTATACACTGTCTACAAGATATACAGTTTAAAGATTTTTTTTTTTAATTTGACAGACAGAGATCACAAGTAGGCAGAGAGGCGGGCAGAGAGAGGAGGAAGCAGGCTCCCTGCCGTGCAGAGAGCCCAATGCGGGGCTCAATCCTAGGACCCTGGGGTCATGACCTGAGCTGAAAGGCAGAGGCTTTAACCCACTGAGCCACCCAGGTGCCCAAGATATACAGTATAAATATAAATACACAAATAAGTTAAAAGAAAAAGGATGGAAAAGATACTCTGGTAATACTAGTCAAAAGAAAGCTGGAGCAGCTATATTAATAACAGACAAAGTTGATTTCAGAGCAAAGACTTACTGAAATAAAGTAATTTCATAAATGACAAATAAGTCAATTAATCAAAATACACAACCCTGAATATATTGCAACTAATAACAAAGTTTCACAATACATGAAGCAAAACCGGATAGAACTTTTTTTTTTTTTAAGATTTATTTATTTGACAGACAGAGAGCACAAGCAGGGCCAGTGGCAGGCAAAGGCTCCCTCCCACTGAGCAGGGAGCCCGATGCAGGGCTCCAGCCCAGGACCGTGGCTAGGATCATGACCTGAGCTGAAGGCAGGTGCTTAACTGACTGAGCCGCCCAGGCACGCCCTGATAGAACTTCTTTAAGAAAGACAAATGCACAAATTTAGCTGGAGATTTTGATAACCCATTCTGGGTAATTGATAGAAGAAGTAGCCAGGAAAACAGCAAGGACATAAACTTGAACAACTGCAACCAACCTGACTGATTGACGTTTATAAAGTGCTTCACCTTTCTTCACATTCCACCTTGCTTTCTTCAAACAACAGTAAAATACATATTCTTCTCAAGTGTACATGAAACATTTACCAAGATAGACCATGTTCTAGGTCATAGAACAAGTCTTGGTAAATTTAAAAGGATTCAAGTCGTACAAAGTATATTCTTAGACTACATTGACATTAAAATAGAAACCAATAACAGAAAGATCTTTGGAAAACTCCCAAGTATTTAAAAACGAATACACTTTTAAATAGCCCATAGATAAAAGAAATCAAAAGGGAATTTGAAAGTATTTTGAGCTGAATTAAAAGGAAAACACAACATACCAGAAGTTTAGGATATTGTTAAAGCAATAATTGGGGGAAACTTATAGCACTAAATGCTTCTATTTAAATAAAACTCTTAAATCAGTGACCTTAACTTCTACCTTAAGAAGTGAGGGAAAGAGGGGTGCCTGGGTGGCTCAGTCAGTTAAGGGTCTGACTCCAGATTTCAGCTCAGGTCATGATCTCAGGATTGTGAGAATGAGTCCCGTGTGTTGCTCCATGCTCAGCAGGGAATCTGTTCCAGATTCTCTCCCTCTGCCTCTGCCCCTTTCCCCACTCAAGTGCTGTCTCTCAAATAAATCTTTTTTTTTTTTTCCAAGACTTTATTTAAGAGAGAGAGAGAGAGACAGCGAGAGAGTGAACACAAGGGGGCAGTGGGAGAGGGAGAAGTAGGCTTCCCGAGGAGCAGGGAGCCCAATGTGGGGCTTGATCCCAGGACCCCAGGATCATGACCTGACCCTGAAGGCAGACTCTTAATGACTGAGCCACCCAGGCACCCCTCAAATAAATGAATCTTAATAAAAAAAGAAATGAGGAAAAGGAATATAAACTACATCTAATCATAAAAAACCAGTAAAGATAAAAGCAGAAATCAATAGAATATAGAAAACAACAACAACAACAACCAGTGTTTGCCATGTGCCAGGCGGTATAGGTACTGAGCTTACATAGATGGTTCCACTCCTTGAGGATCCAACTAGTAAGTTAGATGTACATCAGTTTAAAAATAATAACATCAGAATGCTAACAACTATCATGATGGGATACTCAAGGTGTTGTGCTTATTTTTATTTATTATTTATTTATTTGACAGAGAGAGAGAGAGAGAGAGATCACAAGTAGGCAGAGAGGCAGGAAGGGGGGTGAGAAGCAGTTCCCGCTGAGCAGAGCCCAACATGGGGCTCCATCCCAGGACCCTGAGACCATGACCCAAGCCAAAGGCAGAGGCTTAACCTAATGAACCACCCCAAGGTGTTGTGCTTGTAAGGAAAACTGAAGACAGTGGTGCAGAATTCAGGCCCTAGAGACAAAGACCTTTAAGTTCCACTTTGTGTGGCCCTGGGCAAATGATAAAACCTTAATTTTGTTTTCCTTTTCAAGAACATGGATTTAATAAAATTCCCTGCACTGCGTAAGGCTGTTTTAAGGATTAAAGAACGTGGAGCTCCTGAGTGACTCAGTCGGTTAAGTGTCTGTCTTTGGCTTGAGTTGTGATTTTAGGGTTCTGGGATAGAGCCCCATGTGGCGCTCCCGGCTCAGCGGGGAATCTGCTTCTCCCTCTTCCTCTGGCCCTTCTCCAGCAGGTGCTCTCCCTCGCATGCGCTATCAAATAGAATCTTGAAAAAAAAAAAAGATTAAAGAATGCCTAGCACATAGCAAATCTTCATCAAATGTCAGGTACTATCATTAAAATGTGGGTCCCATCCATCCCAAAGATAGAAGGTGGTGAAAGAGGGAGGCATGGCCAGGCAAAGGCTCTCACTCCCCAGGAAACTACTCATTTCCACTCTATTTTCCGTTGTCAAGTAAAACTGGGCGCATAAGTTTAGAATTCATTACAACTGAAACTGAGGCTTTATGGTGTCATGGTTATTACATTAGCTCAATACAAAAAGAAGTGGTTTAAACCAGGTGGAAATAGTATTTCTTGAGGCATGATATGACATAGATTGAAAATAGGCTCTGTAGTCAGTTGCCTTGCTCACATGCATACTCTGCCACTTACTGGCTATTTAACTTGGACAAGTTCCTCATATCCTCCAACTTCAGCTTTCCTCATCTGTAAAAGGGGCACAAAGAGTACCTACTTTACGGAGGTGCATGGAGTATTAAATAATATACAAATATCACCACTGGGGGCGCCTGGGTGGCTCAGTGGGTTAAAGCCTCTGCCTTCTGCTCAGGTCACGATCCTGGGGTCATGGGATCGAGCCCCCCATCGGGCTCTCTGCTCAACGGGTAGCCTGCTTCCCCCTCTCTCTCTGCCTGCCTCTCTGCCTACTTATGATCTCTGTCAAATAAATAATATCTTCAAAAAAATAAGTATCACCACTGTCTTGCTCAAAGCTAGTAACATATATGGTTTTGGAAGTAGGTTTTTTTTTTTTTTTTTAAAGATTTTATTTATTTATTTGACAGAGAGAGATCACAAGTAGGCAGAGAGGCAGGCAGAGAGAGAGGAAGGGAAGCAGGCTTCCTGCTGAGCAGTGAGCCCGATGCGGGACTCGATCCCAGGACTCTGGGATCATGACCTGAGCCGAAGGCAGCGGCTTAACCCACTGAGCCACCCAGGCGCCCCTGGAAGTAGGTTTTAATCCTAGCTCTGCTCCTTAATAGGTGATCTTGGGCATTACTAATCCCTTAAACTCTCCTAGAAATAGGGCTGGTTCTGAGATAAACCTGGTTTAGTAATAGCTATTTATTCGACAAAATTTATTAGATACCGTATCCCAGGTTGTCCGCTTGGTAAGCGGTATTTAACAGACTCCTACTTCTATGAAACTAAGCTTTTTACAAAATAACGAATTTCTCATTAGAACACCAATAGGTAGGTACTTTAATCATCCCCATTCTGTGGATGAAAAAAAAGGAGGCAGAGGTTAAGGGGCTTGCCCAAGGTCACATGCACAGCAAGTGGTGCTATTTGGATTCAAACCAGGCAGGCTCTGACTCCAAGACCAAGTTTAGCAATGATGGATAGGACTGCCTACACTCAGAAAAAGGCTAGAAGAGCCCATTTGAAAAAGCCTAGACAGGTAAGCTGAAAGCAGGAGGCCGAAAGGGCCTAGAATACCTACTGACCGCTTTGCTTCAGCTACACAGAGAATGCGTTATTTCCTGCCCAGCAGGTTATCCTGCCTGTGTTCACTTGTACTAGAAACTAAACTCCCTGCCTGATTCTAAGGGGAAAACTAACACCATTCAGACATTTTACTGAGCACCTCCTCTCAGTAGGCTGCTTATGAGAACTGGACAAAAGGCTGGCCCAGGTATAGAAGTTCCCTCCCAGCAAGTCTACAGGTGTGGTTTTGTGCAGAGGCTCTATTCAGCTGTTGGCTTGGACAATTAGCCTATTTGTTAAATCTAATACCTACCTCCGTCATGAATACATGCCAAGCTTACAATAGTGCCTGGCACAGGTAAGTACAAATGTAGTTTTAACAGATGACCTTAAGTCTTATTCCTTAAAAATAAGCCCAAGCAGCTCTCCCGGGTTTTCTATAATGGCTATGAACACTTACCTAGCTTCAGTTCTATCCTCTGGCCCTGAATTGGAAGTAGTCTGCCCAGATGTTCCAAGATTACTCAAAATCACCCACCTCCCTTAAACTTGACCCTGATGAATTCTAACTGGCCACATGGCCGTTAAAAACCCCCTCCCCACCTTATGTTCATTTAGCCCCACTCTGGATCTAGACTCTACCTTCTAGATGGTTCCCTGCTAGTCCCCATCCTTCAGGGTCTCAACTGCCCTATAATGCTGGCAGCTAGTATGAGCTTAACAAGATTCCCATTGTGACTCAATCTCACATCACTCATAGGCAGGATGACAATTTTCTCAGGCTTAAGTCCCACTTGGAACATTGGCAGTAGAGGCTCAACTACCTTAATAGTGTCATTTTTGCATTTATGCCCAATCCTGTTAAGGCCAATTTACCTATCGTGGGAAACGGAGGATAAGGCTTGGTCTAATTAGTAACTCTGATCTCTGAACACTTATGTCCAGGTGTATGTTGTCTTTCATGACACACCTAAATTCATTATTCTAAGCTCTACCCACCTTTGAATGCAACCTTTTACCTTTAACTGGTAGGAATCACACATTTCCCCACATGAGAATGTGTAACACATTGTCACACAAGTGACAAGACACACAAGCTCAGCCTCTTTAGTTAATGCAGAACTAATCAAACATTAACTGCAAAGGTAGTTTTCCCAAACAAGCACTTCCATTTGCAGAATACAGTTGTCACATTTCCATAAAAAAAAGGGAGCCACACAAGTATCTAGTCATCTTTATTATAATTCATAAATACATTATAAACAGACCTGCATCTTTAAGACATACTTTGGATCTCATAGGCTTCTGTTCTCCATTCAGTTATGTAGTTATAAAACCCAGTTTACTCGAGAATAGTAGAAAAGGCCAAACTAGTATCTTAATTTCCTTAGGACCAGTTTTCTCTTCATAGGCATTCTGGAATCTTTGGGACCAGACTGTTTTATTTTTTTTCAAAGGACCAGACTGTTTTAATAGATATGGCTACATTCAGTCCTGTCCGCATTAGTCAAATTTTACTGGGCACCTGTCCTATAGAACATTAAACTTGTTCCCCAAATTTAGTATTAACGGCAGTTTGAAAACAACATTTATCATTCATTTTACCAACCCTCCCTGCCAAAGAAAGGACCCAAAAGGTTAAGTATTAACAGCCAATGTTAGGTGAAGCTCCTCTTCTCTCCTGAATGAAAACAAATAAAGAGGATCAGACTCATATTCACGATCTCACTAAAAATTCTGAGTTCTCATTAGATGTTTCCTGCATGGTTTGTCTCCTCAGTCATGGTCCAAAGGACTCTGAGAAGCTGTAGGAATATGCAGGCGCAGACTCAAGGCCCAGCTTCATCTCCAACGTCGTGGAAAGGGACTATACGTCATGGGGCAGGGCCCTATGCTCCCATAGGCCACCTGGACAGAGCCCGGGGAGAGTGACCTCCCGGGTGTATCCACGTTGGAATGCCTATGATTAAACAGCATCACCCTCAAAACATTTAAGAAATTTCATTTTTCCCCATTCCATGCTACACAAGTGAATGTGACAAAAGCCTGTTAAAAACCCAGTTGTTACTACTGTCTCATGGTTTCTCTTCTTAATTACTCATGGTCTTAGCAATATTCAGGTACATACACCCATCTTCATCTCAGGGAAAGGGCTTGTACTGGAGACCAAATCCTTGGTAACCATACACAGACTTTGCGGTTGTATGCACATTTGCTTTAACTATGATTTGCATGCACACTTTGATAATCTTGACTTTGGTTAATTCACCCTAACTGTTAAGAATTTTCCCATTAGCAGAGAAGTTTCCACCCTATCACATGACAAAGATGTGAAAATATTAACTTCTATGGAATAACAAGCTATCTTCCCAGATATGAGCATACATTTACAGAACTGTCAACATGTCAACAAAATGCAGCAGTTTCTATCTGGGTGTATTAAATGGCAGGAACATATTCATGAAAATGGGTGACTTAAATGGGCTAGGGTGACTTAAATGTCAACGGGAAAACACAAGCCAAAAACAATTCTTACCCCAAATTCTTTGGTTTACTTACCTTAAGTCGATTTATTTGGAATCCTGAGCGATCTCTGCAAAACAAAGTAGGCAAGAGTTTAATCCAGTAATACAGCAGCTGATAAAGAGATTTTTCTTTCCAGTCAACCTAGATCTAGATAGAGGGTGCTCTACAGAGCTGTTTCCTGCATGGTTTGTCTCCTCAGTCATGGTCCAGAGGACTCTGAGAAGCTGTAGGAATATGCAGGCGCAGACTCAAGGCCCAGCTTCATCTCCAACGTCGTGGAAAGGGACCATACGTCACGGGGCAGAGCCCTATGCTCCCGTACGCCACCTGGACAGAGCCCGGGGAGAGTGACCTCCCGGGAATATCCACGTTGGTCACTGTCATTTACTTAACTTGCAAGTTACTGAGTTAGAAATAAATTTCAACCAGGTGACCGCTACTTCCCCAGGATATCCATTTTGGGGTGGACCCAGAATTCCCAAGTGCCAACGAAACTCGAGTTAAAGAGCGATCAGCAGTCTCTTGTTAGTGATCTAAACGCACTTTCAGCCAGGAACCCCAAACATATCTGCAAACCCCAACAGGCGATTAGCACTACTGTCAAAGAAATAGCATATGCAAAGCCGCTGACACAGCAATTACGGCTCCTACCCATAAACCGGTCATCAGGAGTCGTGACACCTCCTTACATCATAAAGGAAGTGGGAGAAGTAAGAATCGTCCGTTTGAAATCGATTAAGCTCAGATGGGTGTCAATTAAAGGATCTGCATGCGGTCCCACCGCCTCGTGGGAGACAAGCTCATAAGCCGGGCGATGGGCAACAGGGCAGGGGTGGGCCGCGCATTTAGCGACCCGCGCGGGAGGTGGCACCTCAGCAAGGTTTTGGCGCGAGTGCCTTAGATTATGGGTAAGACCCGCGGCTCGCGAGGCCTCAGCGGCCCACATCCGGCCCAATTCCGCCGCACGAGTAAGCGTAGTTAGCACGGACACCGCTGAAGGGAATCCTGGAGAGGAAGAAGCCTAAAAAGAAATTTGGTTGGCGGGACTGGGGTACTATACCTAGAACTAACGAATCGAACGGGTAAATAGACTCACCAGCTGCCCAAAACGCAAAGCCACAACTCTTTCGAAAAGACCGAGCAAACCCTCGGGCATCTATATTTATACCTTCTGAAGCGCGCGGAAGTCAAGGTTTACCTAATGCGCCTGCGCATCGCCTTGCGCAGTTAGGGAACCGGAAATTCGCTAAGGGTTCTGGGAACCACTGCTACTTAAGCCCCACCCCTACCTGGTTCGGAGGCTTCTCGCGACAATAGGGCCCTCGCGCGGGAACCTTGCTGGGGAACGTAAATGACTATAGCGGGGTTTAGAAATATGTAGTCCTTGCCGAGTGGCAAGTTTACTTCTCAGCAATCCGCTAACTCAATCTGCAGGATGTACGCTCAAATAAAGTCGCCACCCCCCCAACACTTTGGAGTAATTATATGCAAAATCGAAAAAGCCATCTAGAAAAATGCACACTCACAAAAGCGATTGAATCCGTCCTGTCATATGTGAAATTAAACATTTGATAAATGAGTAGATAAATAGGACAGAAACACTAATACGAACTGGCTAATTTTTTTAAAAAAAGATTTTACTTATTGGGGCGCCTGGGTAGCTCAGTCGGTTAAACGGCTGCCTTTGGCTGAGGTCATGATCCCAGCATCGTAGGATCGAGCCCCGCGTGGGGCTTCTGGCTCAGCAGGGCGTCTCCCCCTCTGTGCTCTATCTCGCGCTCTTGTTCTCTCAAGTAAATAAATAAAATTTTTTAAAAAGAAAAGATTTTATTTACTTATTTATCTGAGAGAGAGAGAAAAAGTACGAGCCGGGAGAGAGAGAGAGAGACAGAAGCAGCCACCTGCTGAGCGGGGAGCCCTTTGCGGAACTGGAATGACCCTAGGGAGGATGCCACTTAACCGACGAAGCCACTAGGAGCCCAAATAAATAAATAAGGCTAAAATCAAAACCCTCCTATACAGAACAATGGATGTATTTAATACAAATGAACTGTACACTTAAAAATGGTTAAAAAGGTAAATTTTACATTAAGCATATTTTAACACACACTCCCCTAATATAAAGAAGTAGGCAAGTAGAGAATTCTGGGGATACATATTACATGTGAAATGTTGCAAATGTGATAGAACTTTGAATATGGTGTTAAGCGAATAAAGATTAGGTAATAGGTAATAATGAGTGGAGATATTTATAGTGTTCCTCCTAAAAGATTTTGTGATCCACCCCCTTTTTTTAAAAAAAATTTCTACTTATTTTTTTTGAGAGCGAGACAGAGGTAGAAAAAGATAGGGAGAGAGATAGCACTCAAGCTGGGAGGAGAGGGAGAAGCAGCCTCCCCACTGAGCGGGGAGGGATTCCCAAGGCAGGACCCTGGGATCAGGACTTGAGCAGAAGGCAGATGCTTAACTGACTGGGCCCCCCCAGGTGCCTCTGTGCTGACTTCTTTGTGTAGGTTATTTACTAGCACAGCAATTCTTTTTTTTTTTTTTTAAAGATTTTATTTATTTATTTATTTGACAGAGAGAAATCACAAGTAAGCAGAGAGGCAGGCAGAGAGAGAGGAGGAAGCAGGCTCCCTGCTGAGCAGAAAGCCCGATGTGGGGCTCGAACCCAGGACCTGGGATCATGACCTGAGCTGAAGGCAGCGGCTTAACCCACTGAGCCACCCAGGCGCCCCTAGCACAGCAATTCTAAGACAGTGGTATTATTACCTAGATTTAAAGATGTGAAACATGCCCAGAGTAATGGTTTTTAAAGCAAAGTTGTCAAACCTGGGGGATTTCTGAGATCTTGGGGATCCATGAGGTCAAAACTATTTCATAATAATACTTAGACTTTTCTTGCCTTTTTCACTGTGTTGACGCTGGACTGATGCTGTAAAGTGAAATGGTGGATAAAACTGCTGGTGCCTTAATGAGCACTGGGTATTGTATAAGACTGATGCATCACTGACCTCTACCTCTGAAACAAATAGTATATTATACATTAATTAATTGAATTTAAATTTAAAAAATTGAGGTGCCGGGGCGCCTCGGTGGCTCAGTGGGTTAAAGCCTCTGCCTTTGGCTCAGGTCATGATCTCAGGGTCGGGATCGAGCCCCGCGTCAGGCTCTCTGCTCAGCGGGGAGCCTGCTTCTCCCTCTCTCTCTGCCTGCCTCTCTGCCTACTTGTGATGTCTCTCTCTGTCAAATTAAAAAAAAAAAAAAATTGAGGTGCCTGGGTGGCTCAGCTGTTTAGCGTCTGCCTTTGGTTCAGGTCATGATCCCAGGAGACCAGCATAGGGCTTCCTGCTAGGCAGGAGGCCTGCTTCTCCCTCTTCCTCTGCCCCTGCTTGTGTTCCTACTCTCGCTGTCTCTCTGTCAAATAAATAAATAAAATCTTTAAAAATAATAATAATAAATTAAAAAAATTTAAAACCTGCCGATGCCTTAGTATGTTTTGAAGCTCTGTCACCAAACTGTATTGGTATCATTTTTATCATTACAAGTTTGCAGTTTAAAAAAGTCTTTCTCGGGGCACCTAGGTGGCTCAGTCGGTTAAATCCTCTGCCTTCGGCTCAGGTCATGATCCCAGGGTCTTTGGATCGAGCCCCACATCGGGCTCTCTGCTCAGCAGGGAGCCTGCTTCCTCCTCTCTCTCTTTCTCTGCCTCCCTCTCTGCCTACTTGTGATCTCTGTCAAATAAATAAATAAATAAATAAATAAATAATATATATATATTTTTTAAAGATTTTATTTATTTATTTGACAGAGAGATCACAAGCAGGCAGAGAGGCAGGCAGAGAAAGAGAGAGAAGAGGAAGCAGGCTCCCTGCTGAGCAGAGAGCCCGATGCGGGCTCGATCCCAGGACTCTGAGATCATGACCTGAGCCGAAGGCAGCGGCTTAACCCACTGAGCCACCCAGGCGCCCCAAAATATATATATATTTTAAAAAGGTCAGTTTCTTAGACTCTTAGAAAATAGAAAATGGTTGCCTGGGACTGGGGGTATATAGAAAGGGGGAATATTGTTCTTCATCTTCTTTTTTAAAAATTTGTTCATTTGAGAGGGAGAACTAGAGAGAACACACAGAAGGAGTGGGAGAGAGAGAAGCAGACTCCCTGCTGAGCAGGGAACCCGAGGGAGGGCTTGATCCCTGGACTTTGAGATCCTGACCCAGGGCCGAAGGCAGATGCCTAACTGACTGAGCTACCCGGGCACCCTGGGAATATTGTTATTCAGTAGGTACAGAGTGTCAGTTTAGCAAGGTGAAAGAGTACTGGAAATTTGTTATACTGCAGTGTGCATACAGTGACTACTGAACTGTATACTTAAACATAGTTAAAAAGGCACCTTTATGTTTTTTGAGATCAAGAGTCCCATGGTCTTCCAACTCTTCCAACTGAACCAGTCAGGTGCAGCCTTCCCTCCCACCCCCGCCCATCCCCTCCACCTGCCAAGGCACATTTTATGTCATGTGTGTTTTTTTTTTTAAGATTTTATTTATTTATTTGACAGACAGAGATCACAAGTAGGCAGAGAGGTAGGCAGAGAGAGAGGAAGGGAAGCAGGCTCCCTGCTGAGCAGAGAGCCCGATGTGGGGCTCGATCCCAGGACCCTGAGATTGTGACCTGAGCTGAAGGCAGAGGCTTTAACCCACTGAGCCACCCAGGCGCCCCATGTCATGTGTTTTTTACCACAAAAATATATATAGCAAAATAAAAATAGAGTCAGTGTCCCTTAAGAATGCCTTTGATGCGGGACGCCTGGGTGGCTCAGTTGGTTAAGCAGCTGCCTTCGGCTCAGGTCATGATTCCAGCGTCCTGGGATCGAGTCCCGCATCGGGCTCCTTGCTCAGCAGGAGCCTGCTTCTCCCTCTGCCTCTGCCTGCCATTCTGTCTGCCTGTGCTTGTTCTCTCTCCCTCTCTCTCTGACAAATAAATAAAATCTTTAAAAAAAAAAAAAAAAAAAAAAAAAAAGAATGCCTTTGATGAAAAAAGTCATTAATTTCATTAATTCTCAACTTTTGAGTATCCATCTTCTTCTTCTTCTTTTTTTTTTTTTAAGATTTTATTTGTTTGACAGAGAGAGATCACAAGTAGGCAGAGAGGCAGGCAGAGAGGGAGGGGGAAGCAGGTTCCCTGCTGAGCAGAGAGCCTGATGTGGGGCTTGATCCCAGGACCCTGAGACCATGACCTGAGCTGAAGGCAGAGGCTTAACCCACCGAGCCACCCAGGCGCCCCTAGTATCCATCTTCTTAATATTTTTTGTGAAAAGTGAGAAGTACACATAAAGTACAGCATTTGTCTCCAGGAAAAGCACTTACACAACTGTTTGAAGTTACGAGGTGAAATAGCCACATTTTTTCATGAAATACTCTTTAAATTGAAAGAATGGCTGTCATCTTTACCAACTTTATATCTGCGTGGGATTGCATTTTCTTCATTTACTTAAATCAAAACAACATACAGCAACAGATCGAATACAGGAGCAGACTGAGAATTGAATTGTCATCTATTAAATCAGACATTAAAGAGATTTGCAAAAAAAATGCAGAACAATGCCACTCCCTAATTATTTTGGAAAATAGTTATTTTTTTAAAAGAGTTTATTTGACAGAGAGAGACAGAGAGCACAACCAGGGGGAGCAGCAGGCAGAGGGAGAGGGAGAAGCCAGCTCCCTACTGAGCAGTGAGCCTGATGTGGGGCTTCATTCCAGGACCTTGGGATCATGATCTGAGCCAAAAGCAGATGCTTAACTGACAGAACCACCCAGGCACCCCAAGAAACTAGTTATTTCTCATTAAAAATATATTATTAATGTTAACATGCATTGGGGTTATTACTTTGAAATGTACATAAATTATATACATTTAGAAATTTCCCGAGTTTTTTTTTTTTTTTATTTGACAGACAGATCATGAGTAGGCAGAGAGGCAGGCAGAGAGAGAGAGGAGGAGGAGGCAGGCTCCCTGCTGAGCAGAGAGCCCAATGTGGGACTCGATCCCAGGACCCTGAGATCATGACCTGTGCCGAAGGCAGAGGCTTTAACCACTGAGCCACCCAGGCGCCCCCAAATTTCCCCAGTTTTAATTTTAGTACAGTAAGTATCACTACTTATATGTCATTCATATAAAAGTTCTTTGGGGTTCTGAATAATTTTTAAAATTGTAAAGGAGGGCGCCTGGGTGGCTTAGTGGGTTAAAGCTTCTGCCTTCAGCTCAGGTCATGATCTCAGGGTTCTGGGATAGAGCCCAGCATCGGGCTCTCTGCTCCGCGGGGAGCCTGCTTCCTCTTCTCTCTCTCTGCATGCCTCTCTGCCTACTTGTGATCTCTGTCTGTCAAATAAGCAAATAAAATCTAAAGAAATAAATAAATAAAGTAAAATTGTAAAGGAGTCACAAAACCAAAATATTTGAGCACCAGTAGCATAAAGGAGAGAAGACAAATAATTCTGCTACTTGTCTGGCCATATTACCAGTATTCAGCTCCCTTTCAATCACTCATTCAACATTTACTTAGTGGATATAATTTATTTGCTAAGCATTGTGCTAGACACAGGGAACTCTGACATGAAACTCTTATTTTTTTTTCTTTAAGATTTTATTTTTAAGTAATCTCTACACCCAAGTGGGGCTTGAATTTACAACCCCAAGATCAGGAGTCACAGGCTCTACCTAATAAGTCAGCCTGAAACGCTTTGCTATGAGAGCCCGTGACTGGGAGAAATAGGCGTGCCAGCAAATGATAACTCAACGAGTGCTGTATTCTGAGGACACAGAGGACAGAGCAACAGAACAATCTGAAGGCTGAAGGCATTTTCCTGGGAGTTAAAATTTGACCTCAGACTGGGAGGGTGGAGGGAAGGAGTGGAGTGTGGATCATGAAAACATGCCGGCTGTGGAGCGAGAAGGACCATGGTCTTCTGGGAAGGGGAAGAAGTCAGCTTGATGAGGAACACTGAAGGTAAAAGGGCCTACCCTTTTCACGAGATGAGAAAGTGGGCCAATGCTAGATCATAAACTCTGTTGTAGTTCAGGCCCAAGGGCTTGAATTTTATCTTGCAGGCAACTAGGGACCACTAAGTTCTGAAGTAAAGGATTGCTGTGACAAGCTTTGCATTTAATTAATTAATTAATTAATTAATTAATTTTTACAATGATACTTTTTTTGGAGATTTTATTTATTTATTTGACAGAGAGATCACAAATAGGCAGAAAGGCAGGCAGAGAGAGAGAAAGAGAGAGGGAAGCAGGCTCCCTGCTGAGCAGAGAGCCCGATGCGGGGCTTGATCCCAAGACCCTGAGACCATGACCTGAGCCTAAGGCAGAGGCTTAACCCACTGAGCCACCCAGGAGCCCCCAGCTTTGCATTTTAGAAAGGAAACTCTAGTGGCAATATTGGAGGATAGATCGGAAAGATCAGAGGTTATAAAGTCCCATTATATTATGGTAGCTTTGAACTTTGATGATAAACAAGGCAAGAGGAGATCTAGGAATCGAGAGACATTTCTGAGGTAGATAGTGCACAGAAGTTATTGTCTCATCGATCCTGCAGAGAGAGGAACTTGCAGATAATACCAAAGTTTTAGGCTTATGAGAGTGAACATAGGTGGTCCTCTAACTCCAATGATTGAGAAAGTAGGCTGTGGAGGTAGACAGTAAGGTCCACATTGGTGGTGCAGAAAAATTACCTTGGGAACATCTGGGTGTATAGATGTCCAAAGGGCAACTGGATATAGGGTTGGATTCCAGCAAGGAATCTAAGTTGCAGAGAGATTTAGAAGTTGTAAGAATAAGAGTGGTAGCTGATGTTACCTTGGGAAGGCAGGGAGAGTGACAAGAGGACATATAAATATTGGTCAGGGAAGAAGTCACCAGGGCAGAGAAAGCATGATCAGAGAAGTGGGCGACAGTGGGGTCTGAAAAGCCAAGTTTTGCGGACTAGGACATGGCCCAAAGCATCAAATGCTGCAGAACAAATACATTAGGAGCTGAAAACATGTTTGGTAAGTGGCAGTTAACTGAGAAGTCACTGGTGACCTCAGGCAAAGCCATTTCATTTTGGGTTTAGTTTAGATTTTTTTTTTTTTAAAGATTTTATTTATTTATTTGACAGAGAGATCACAAGCAGGCAGAGAGGCAGGCAGAGAGAGAGGAGGAAGCAGGCTCCCCGCCGAGCAGAGAGCCCGATGCGGGGCTCGATCCCAGGACTCTGAGATCACGACCCGAGCCGAAGGCAGCGGCCCAACCCACTGAGCCACCCAGGCGCCCCTTTAGTTTAGATTTTGATGAGTGACTCTGGCTTTAGAAATGGGAAGTGGTGTGGAGAGACCAGAGGTCATAAGCCAATATCAAGTAGCCTATGTAGTTTCCATCCGCATCACTTCTTCTTTTGCCACGGGTCACTCACTTAGCTCAACTGCTTGGACTGCGCAGGAATTTAAATTAACATTAGAATAGATTATGTCAAGGGAGTGTAGGAGAAGCTGGAGGTCGGTAATAGGTTTACAAGAAAAGGATCAAGGGAAGATTGTTTTTTCCTGGGGGTGTTGGTTAGGAAGGAGATAAACACTGAATGAACGAATGAACGAATGAATGGTGTGTCTCTTCAGTACCAGGTAGAGGAAAATTAAGGATGTTTGTCTCTGTCAAATGACCTCTAGGCTTTGTTGGGGCAAGAAATTAATGCTACTCACATGAGACAGACTGACCAAGTGGCTCAGGTTGCTGGTGGTTTCTGCTTTATGCTTCATGTCTCCTAGAGCTGGAAATGAATAGAGCCTTGAAGCAGTGGTTTGGGCTGTTTTGGTTTCAGGGCTTGGCTTTTCTTTGTTGTGCATTCTTACCTTTCATAGGTATACTTCCTATCCCATCCCCTCCCATTCAGTATCTGCTGTACTTACCTCTTCTCAGTCGCCAACTATAGTCCTCCCTGGCCTGGGCACACTAATCTAAATCCCTAAGGACCCTAAATTCATTCATCGTTTCAGCAAACTCCGAGCAAGGTGCACCTTCTGTGGACAATCCTTAACCTCAAAAGAGCAATGGCAATGTGAGATCTCTTTGAAGCTTTGGCCCCTGTGAGGTCTTTGGAGGGCTAGGAGAAGGAAAATCTGGGAGCAGATAGAACTCAATGACATGAGCAGTTCTGACTCATGGTTTCTCCTCTCTTGGTAAAAAAGGGTGGTGTACTCATCAAAGCCATTCTCTGAATTGACAAGAGGAAAGTGAGTCATTTGGTGAGGCCACCTCGATTGACACTGGGCTGCTTGCCTGAGGAGTACATAAGGAAGGAACTGTCTGTCCTACCGCGCCATCAGCCTAAAGTCTACGTCTGTGTGGTTCACAGGGGGTAAATCCTTGTAGGACAACTGAATATACACAAAGAGTGATTACAGGCCTTGACCTTCAGGAGGCGACTTTACCTCCCAGGTTCTTCCCTGGTAACAGGAGTGTATTTCCCCTTACCTCCCAGATCAGGGGTGTGATCAACAGAATAATGGACCTGGTGCCATAGCTGGTATATACTACAGGGGTTGGGGGGGTGGTCACAGTTGGCTTTCCTCTCTCTGCAGCCCATTCTTTTTCTACTCGTGTGCACAGACAGAAACTTGACTGATCTCACCTCTGGCGACACTTAATTTTTTTTTTTTTTTTTTGAGGATTTTATTTATTTGAAGAGACAACGAGAGAGGGACACAAGCAAGGGGAGTGGGAGAGGGAGAAGCAGGCTTCCCACCAGCAGGGAGCCCGATGTGGGGCTTAATCCCAGGACCCTGGAATCATGACCTGAGCCAAAGGCAGACGCTTAACGACTGAGCCACCCAGGCGTCCCTACACTTAATATTCTTAGTATTATTTTTCCCCCTCATTTACTTCTCATTTAGAGTGTCTAGCAGTATTTTAAGTATCATTTATAAGCTAGCTTAAATCTTTTGGAAGAAGGTAAATTAAAAAAATAAGCACCTCATACCAGAATAATAGTTTGGCTTTTTTTAATTCTAAAATACTTTATAATTAATATTGATAAGAAGACTGATATACAACGCAATTATTTACTTTACAAGGAGATTCTGTACATCAGGGAAACATCTTGAAGTACAACACATCATTTATTTCTTCTTTACATTATGATTGTGAATTGTTACTTACACAAAAAGGGAACACAAAATCCATTATATATATATATATATATATGTATATGTATATATATAAAAACACCTGAAAAGACTTGATCCCCAAAGCATCTTGTTTCAAAAGGACATGATGAGATGAAAGACGAACTAGAGTGATGGCGACCCAGAGAGCAGACAAGTAGCTCAGGTAATCAAATCCTGTTTCAAACTTGGCACATGAAGGCAAAGCCAGGCAGCGGAAGAAGGGTTTGAAAATGTTACTTCAAGTCACAGAGAATGCTGGCATCAGCCAAACAGTCTCCAAACTGACCCAACAGAACAAGTCATATGTGTGGCCACCTTACATACAGACCTCTGACAACTGTGTAGAACTGTCACTTTTCCTGCAGTCGCACCGAATGTAATGAGCTTCAAGGAGCTGCAGCCTCACCAGTTTCATAGCTGCAAAGCATGTGACAGTAACTGAGAAATCCGAAGACTTCCCTGTCCCCCATACAGAGAGAAAACACTCCCTTTCACGGTCCCCTCACCTCCTTGGTTTTGACCTGATATTCTGATTTTTTTCAGCAAATATCACAGGGACATAAAAGCAGAAAATGAGGAATGTCTACTTAACAGCTGCGACAGAACAGGGACCTCAGAAGAAATCTATGAAACAGCAACCGTTTTCTGAACATTAAAATAAGGGGAAAAAAGTCACATTCATCAGTTAAAAAAGGAACTATTTTTTTTTCCACTTAGTATGGACAGGTATTAGAAGGAAAGGATGAGGCTGTATGGTTTTTAAAATAAAAACTCAAAGAAAGCAAATTAGTTTTAGAAAATCATATTACTACGTATTACAAATACAAGGGGTGGGGACTGAGTCCAGGCCGGGGCACTGAGGATACTGGCGACTGCTTGGCAGAGGATGGGTACATGAGGGGGAAGCTGCCAGAGAGGGTAAGGTCAGCAGGAGGGAAGGGGGAGCGCGCAGCAGGAGGGCCAACAGCACTGAGGAGAAGGGAGGAGGAGTGGGTCATGATGGTGCCCCTCCTACTTCCTCCTCCAGAGACCCCTTCCGGTCCAGCACCAGTGTCCCTAGACCTTACAGTGACCTTCGGGGGTGGGGGTGGGGGTGGTCCAAGGAGGACAGCTGCTCCCAGAGTTGCCACAACTCTGTTTTACAGAGGAGAATACACCTATTGTTCAGAATGATTTAGAATCTCATTTGGTATGACAAAAGTACAACAGCTTATAAAATTTAAGCCATGAGTTTGTTTTCTGCCAAGCTGGCATGAACAATAAAGGCCTTTTTTGGTGTTGGTTTTGTCTGTAGAAAACATAAAAGGTTTCTCATTTTCCTAACTTGGAATCTAGTTGCAGCTCAGATTGCTTCATAGATAGGAAAAACACAAGTTTCTAGCACGTCTTCAAGATTTTTTTTTCTCTCTCAAACTTTAAAAATAAAAATCAGGATGACTTGTGCTGAAAAGGAAGAACATGTCAGATCCCGAGCTTCTCTGAGGCCTAATCGCCAGAAGAGGCCTGTATTGCTGTGTTACGAGAGGTATAGTACGGTGTTTTCAATGGACGTGCCAATGTGGTGTGGAGGCGCGCCCTGGAGGTGGGGGCCCTTTTGCCAGAAGGCTGGGGACCTCCAGAAGGTTCTTCCCACCACCAGCTGGATCTGACAGCTGGAATTTGGTGCCTGCACAAGGGGCTCTCCCAACCAGGACAGGGCAGGTAAGGCGAACGGTGCAAACTGTGCCCCCGCACAGGCAGTCATCTTGGGGTGAGGGTGCGGGTGGCCTAGAGCGTGGGTGGCTGGTGAGGAGGACCCCACAAGTATGCTGCGGTATCACAGGGTTCAACGGCACTGGAAAGATGCTCAGTCTTGCCCAGAGCAGCACACGACTACCCATTCCAGTGAAATGCTACGTTCACAGAAGTGCTGTTCGCCCGGAGCCACATCCCAGAGGACTCAACCCTGGCTGTGCAGAGAAGTGCAGAAATTCCTTCCACAGCACTCTGGAGACTGAAGCAGCTAAGCAGCCCTGCGTTGGGAGGTTTAGCTGTTTTCTCAGACTTCAGTGTCACGGACGATGGTAGCTAAAACAAGACGAGCAGAAAGAGCCGAGTTACCAGATACTGTAGACTCCTTTGCTGCCATTACACTCTCGTTTATCAAAATTGCCTCTTTGCTACTCTAATTCTACCTGACTTTTCTTCTTCTTTTTCTTAAGTCATCTCCACAGCCAGTGTGGGGCTTGAACTCATGACCTTGAGATCACATGCTCTACTGACTGAGCCAGCCAGGCGCCCTGTTTTCCTTCTTCTTTAATTGCTTTTCCTCAGAATGCTTTCCTGGTATATTTTCCTGTCCATCCTTTACATACAAATAATTTTCCCCTTAAAAACCACTATCTTTTCTCATAATTTTATATCTTGAGGCTTTGCTTTCTCCCTGGACTTGCAGCCTGAACACCCAACCTTCCTCTATGAATCTCTGCCTCAATGTGTCACAGGGTCATGGGGCTCAACATACAGAGTGTGTTTTCCAGTTTGCTTACTGTGCGTCTTCCCCTTTTAAGATAAAAGCTGTGGCTCACTGGGTTAAAGCCTCTGCCTTCGGCTCGGGTCATGATCTAAGGGTCCTGGGATCGAGTCCCGCATCGGGCTCTCTGCTCAGCAGGGAGCCTGCTTCCCCCCCTCTCTCTACCTGCCTCTCTGCCTACTTGTGATCTCTGTCTGTCAAATAAATAAATAAAATTAAAAAAAAAAAAAAAAGCTTATCGAGGACGGGGACTTTATCCTGTTCCAGGCTATCTTCCAAGCACCCAGAACTGCTATCTACCAGGCAGTAAGTACTCAATATGTATTTGCTAAATAAATGTCCCAAAGTGTTCACCTCAACTCATCGACTTCATAAACCTCAAAAATCACAAGTTCGAAATCTTAAGTCACTTGACTACTTCCTTTAATTGATCCCCGGAATCAAGAGATAGCCCGATCTTGAGTCTATGCTTGAAATACGTTTTATTTTATTTTTAAAGATTTTATTTATTTAATTGACAGACAGAGATCACAAGTAGGAAGAAAGAGAGAGAGAAGGGAAAGCAGGCTCCCCGCTGAGCAGAGAGCCCAATGTGGGGCTCCATCCCAGGACCCTGAGATCATGACCTGAGCCGAAGGCAGAGGCTTAACCCACTGAGCCACCCAGGCACCCCCGAAATATGTTTCTTTAAAAGATTTTATGTATTGGGACGCCTGGGTGGCTCAGTTGGTTGAGCAGCTGCCTTCAGCTCAGGTCATGATCCCAGCGTCCTGGGATCGAGTCCCGCATCGGGCTCCTTGCTCATCAGGGAGCCTGCTTCTCCCTCTGCCTCTGCCTGCCATTCTGTCTACCTGTGCTTGCTCTCTCTCTCTCTCTCTATCTCTCTCTGACAAATAAATAAATAAAATCTTAAAAAAAAAAAAAAGATTTTATGTATTTACCTGAGAGAGAGCACGCACGAGCAGGGGGAGATGCAGAGGAAGAGGGAGAAGCAGACTGCCTGCTGAGCGTGGAGCCTGCACTCAGGGCTCGATCCCAGGACCCCGAGAGCACAACCTGAGCCGAGCCAGACACTTAACCAGCTGAGCTACCCAGACTCGAAATGTTGTTCAAACCTCTCTCGCGCGTTGTCATGATAACGTCCCTGGTTTGAGCTACCAGTGTGCTCACTGTGACGATTTTAGTGACTTCCTAACTGGTTTCCTTGCGGCTAACTTCTCTAGCCTTCCACAGCACGTGCCAGAGCTCCAGCAGAATCCTAGCCTAATCCTAGCTCCACCTGCATCCTAGCCTGACAGGCAAAGCTCTTCAGTGTCTGACCATCGCGCCGGTCTTTTCCCCACATTGCTCCCATATGTCCCCTGCTCCAGCTATATTTTCAGTCACCCGGAAACAAGGCACACTTTCTCATCTCCTCTAGCCTTGTTGATGCTGGTTCTTCTGCTTACAGTGCTGTTTGGTAATGCTGGTTCTTTCCTTCCTTCCTTCTTGTCCAAAAAATTCCTTCACATGCTTTAAGACTCAGTCTAAGTATACCTTCTCTATGACCCTTTTCCTTGAATGCTGCTCACTATAGTACTTTCTTACTATTAGAATAACAATGAGAACGGCTAACACTGACACAGCTAGGAAATGGTCGAGCTGGGATACGAAACCTGGAAGATTCAAGATTCGGAATGACTGAGGCATTTATCATACTGATTGCACTATACTGAGTAGCTTCCAGATTAGAGTATAGTCTCATTGCTGACAAGTATGGCTTGTTATTTGAGTTCATATTACAATGCCGAGTAGTGTTATTCCTGTTCAAAAAATATGCCTTCTATACTCCTATCAGAGTTCAGTACAAAAAAATTCTGTAGTTATGGGGCACTCAGGTGGCTCAGTGGGTTAAGCCTCTGCCTTCAGCTCAGATCATGATCCCAGGGTCCTGGGATCGAGCCCCGCATCGGGCTCTCTGCTCAGTGGGGAGCCTGCTTCCCCCCCTCTCTCTGCTTGCCTCTCTGCCTGCTTGTGATCTCTCTCTGTCAAATAAATGAATAAAATCTTAAAAAAAAAATTCTGTAGTTAAAAAAACCAGGTCACCTGAGTGGCTCAGTCAGTTGAGCGTCCACCTCTTGGTTTCAGCTCAGGTCATGGTCTCAGGGTCATGGGATTGAGGCCCGTATCAGGTTCTGTGCTTGGTGTAGAGTCTGCTTGAGATTCTCTCTCTCCCCACTCTGCTCCTTCCCCTGCTCATGCATGTTCTCCAAAATGAATAAATAAATCTTAAAAAAAAAAAAAAAAAAAAGGCAACATTTGCCTGTATTGTGATGGAAAAATGTTTAACAATATTTTATCTTTCAACTTAGCTTATTTGCTTTTTATAGCAAACTGTAATCATCATTGTATCATTGTATCTTCCCTCATTTAGCCTCTCTTTTTTTTAAAGTTTATTTTTAGTAATTTCTACACCCAATGCGGGGCTTGAACTCACAACCCCAAGATCAAGAGCTGCATGTTCTTCCAACTGAGCCAGCCAGGCGCCTCTGGCTTTTTATAAATGTTCTGAGAGTCACCTACATACTTTCACAGATTCTGTTTGTAGCCAGCTAATTCTTTAGGTTTTGGGTGGGTCCTTAATTACAACCATAGTTCTGCATCAAAATACCTCTTGGTTTGTTTCATGAAGACAGCTAACTAAAATGAAATTTATACCCTGACTCGGTAAAATCAGCAGTGACAGAAATAACTGAAATCAAAGAGGCTGAGGTCTCGTCTAACCCAACAACAATTTCCTCACACATACCCAGGACAGTGAGGTGCAGGAGGAGAGCACCCAGGGGCTTCCAGTCAGTCATTCTTTTCTCCAGTCCTAGTTCTGGAACTTAATGAACCCTTCTGGGCCTGTTTCATGTCTGTCTGTCTGTCTTTCTTTCTTTTTTTTTTTTTTTAGGTAAGCTCTACACCTGGTGTAGGGCTTGAACTCACGAACCCCCACATTAAGAGTCTCATGCTCCACCAACTGAGCCAGCGAGGCGCCCTGGCCTGTTTCTTTCTTTCTTTTTTTTTTTTTTTAAAGATTTTATTTATTTGTCAGAGAGAGAGGAGAGCGAGCGAGCACAGGCAGACAGAATGGCAGGCAGAGGCAGAGGGAGAAGCAGGCTCCCCGCCAAGCAAGGAGCCCGATGTGGGACTCGATCCCAGGACGCTGGGATCATGACCTGAACCGAAGGCAGCTGCTTAACCAACTGAGCCACCCAGGCGTCCCTGGCCTGTTTCTTCATCAACAAAATGGGGATATTAACAAAGCCTCCAGGTCTATTGCAAGGATGAAATGATACATATAAAATACTACACTCAGTCAGGCACTTCCTACAGCCTCTTAGTTTGGTCCTCGTCCCTTTCTCTTATGTAGTCTTGCAGTCAGCATGCTGTGTCCTTCTTTTAATGATGTCCCTAGAGTCCTTCCCATTGGAACCCCCCTTATGTTGGTGTCGTGGGGGAGCTCTACTTAGCTCATGGTATTTGTGTCTTCTGGGTCTTACCGTGTAAAATGTTTGCTCTCTTCATGAACCTCCATCTCTGAGCTTTTAAATTCATTTAATTCTTTTCGTATGGCAGCCTGTGGAGTAGAAACAAAGATGTTTCAGCATCTTTTGTCTGCCACAGTACAGCCGTGTCATCCGCCATCTATTCTCTATCGTGCTTAACTTCATGAGCCACGGCAGCCCGCAGCGGGCAAGCCAGAGTGAGGAGAGAAGCCAGGTCCGCACGCCGAGCCTGATACACATCACCCTCCCTGACACCATTCAGCTCCCAATAAACCGAGTATCTCCACTCAGATCAAAACACTCACAGAGCTTAAAAGAGATATTGTAGCTTTTATATTTTCCACAGCACATAAAAATGTCTTTCCTGTTATAAGTGAAATCCATAATTACTAAAATAAACCACACAAACTTCCTCCAGCCAAACCTAACCACCTTAAAATGTGTCTTAATTTCCTTCCAGATCTGTGGACTCTGTGACAGAGCAAAGACTTCCTTTTCTTTCGGATGTGGCGGCAGTGGCGGTGGTGGAGTCATTAGTATAAAGTTTTGGTTCCTATGTCTGTACCTTGATTAGAAATTTAACATTATAGCAGAAGTAAACATTTTACTTCTTCCCTTCTAGTTAGTGTCTTACATTCTTCAAACAGAGAGTTAGAAAGACAAACGAACAGCCATCTACCTTGTCAGCAGGGGTCAGTTTGGTCCAGGGTTTGTCGGCTCGCCGGTCATAATCCTGAGCATCTGTTACCTCCACGTATTCATTAAACCTCAGGATCTTCCTGGCAAGTAGTTCAGCTACGGTCGGCCTTTGACTGAGCTGAAAGAAATGGAGCCTCTTAATTCACTATGCCAGGAATCAGGCGTCAAATAGGCATTCCAACCGCCTCTGACCCAGGGCTTCAGCCTTGGCGGCACAAAGAATTACCTGGGGCCCTTTAGACACCAGATTCCTGGGTCCACTCCCAGAGATTCTGGGTATTGGGAGGTTTTGTTTTGTTTTTAAAGTTCCTGAATGCCCAGCTAAACTGAGAACCACAGCTATAAACCAGTATAACCAGTATAACCGGTGCCTCTCAAACTTTAATATGCATACAGGTTGTTTGGGGACCTGGTTAAAATGCAGATTCTGATTTGGCAGGTCTGAGGTGGGACCTGAGATTCTGCATCCCTTGCAAGCTGCCAGGTGATGCTAACGCTGCTGGTCCGTGGACCACGTATCGGGTAGCAAAAAGATTAGGGCTATCAATTCATATATAATACAATTGAAAGTGAGGACATTTATTTTTTTCTTTTTATTTTTTAAAAGATTTTATTGGAGAGAGAGAGAGTGAGCAAGAGAGCACAAAGAAGGGGGAGAGGGGGAAGCTGCCTCCCCACTGAGCAGGGAGCCCGACCTAGGGTTCAATCTTAGGATCCTGAGATCATGTCCCAAGGTAAAGGCAGATGCTTAACTGACTGAGCCACCCAGGTGCCCTGAAAGTAAGTACATTTAAGATGAAAGCAGTAGGGGCACCTGGGTGGCTCAGTGGGTTAAAGCCTCTGCCTTCCGCTCAGGTCATGATCCCAGGGTCCTGGGATCAAGCCCCACATCAGGCTCTCTGCTCAGTGGGGAGCATGCTTCCTCCTCTCTCTCTGCCTGCCTCTCTGCCTACTTGTGCTCTCTCTCTGTCAAATAAATAAATAAAATCTTTAAAAAAAAATGAAAGCAGTATCTAGTGGGTAACATAAAGGGTAAATTTCCTTTTAATATGAATAATGTCCAGATTCAGTAATGAATTATGATTTAAGGTTGCACAATCAGGTCACCTGCTCAATCTGAAGGCATCAAGTCCAGCTGTGCCATCTAGCTACCCTCAATTTATCAATGATTCTTCTGTTCCTGGGGAAGGGAAAAAGTGGGAGAAAAAAGGAAGAAAATGTCTAGATTCTTTCTTTTTTAAAAATTTTTATTTACTTTTTAAAAAGATTTTATTTATTTGAGAGAGAGAGTGAGCGAGACAGAGCACAAGCAGGGTAAAGGGCAGAGAGAGAAGCAGACTCCCTGCTGAGCAGGTAGCCTGATGTGGGCTCTCGATCCCAGGACCCTGGAATCATGACCTGAGCCAAAGGCAGCCGCTTAACCAACTGAGCCACCTAGATGTCCCTTTTCTGGGCATTCTTGTAACTTTTAAGAAATATCTAGAGAATTCAGGCCAAACTGGAATCGATTAGCGGCAATTATAAACTATTATGGTTGGAAGGAAAGGAAAAAGGGATTAATCCCTAAGCTTAAAAGCTAACATAGGTCTGGTACAGGAAAGATTCTACCCTATTTGATCTGGGACGAACAACAAAATCCCAGGTGGTGTCTTCATACTTTTCAGGTATCACTAAGGGTCAGTTCAATTCCTTCTGAGTAGAAAACCACCAGTTTTCCAGGCAAAACTGAATGCTACACACTCCCCCTGGTACCACCTCTAAACTTCAATAGGTTTTAGAGTCCACATAAAATCCCAGGTTTACCAAATAAAAGGTCAGAATTTTTGCAAACATTAATGGGGCCCCTTCTTGTGCTAGGTGTTCTTTAAATAGTAAAAATGAAAAAAAAAAACAACAAAACAAACTCTTGAGAATGTAGTGTTATTTTCGGTATCTGCATCATGGATTCTATTTTCATAGCAATCTATGGCAATTCAAGTCAAATTCATTTATTTATTTATTTTTTTTAAGGTTTTACTTATTCATTTGAGAGAGAGGGGGAACAAGTGAAGGGGAGGGGAAGTGGGAGAAGGAGAAGCAGGCTCCCCGCTGAGCAGGGAGCCTGACATGGGGCTCGATCCTAGAACCCTGGGATCATGACCTGAGCTGAAGGCAGACGCTTAACCAACTGAGCCATCCAGGCGCCCCCAATTCATTTCTTTCTAACCAAACGGGTCATCCAAATACAAGGTATGTCATCAGTAGACAGCCTGAAACTGAACACTTGGGCTACATACCTTTCTAGTGAGCCGACGTTTAATTTCTCGTTTTTCGGCCTGCCGATCAGCTTCATTTTTAGCTACAGTCAACAGCCCAAAACAAAGAATATTACTTCAAAACAACAATTTGCCTATCAAAGTTTTCAGTAATTACAGGGCAGTTATTTCTTATAGATTCCAAGTTGGAATAAAATACTAACTTTGGGGATGGCTAATCAAGACAATTTTCTCAACTGTAGAGTCGAACGAATACTTAAAAGCAAACGTCAGCAGCACTACGGTACCAAATCCAGCCAGTTGGCTGTGTTTTTACCACCTGTGAGCTAAGAATGGTCTTTATGTTTTTCAATGATCATATAGGGAATGGCTTGGTATGTGCCTAGGTTTCGTGTGATAGGTGTATAAAGGTTCCCAAGTTTAAAATTCACTTAGTGCCTAAACTGTATGTATCCACACAGTGATGAGAGAACAGGGGATGGGCTGGTCAGACCGAGCATGCCCCCAAGTGACGCTATGAAGCCTAATCCTCTCAGCGTGGAGGCTTTAAGGGCAAATTTCACCCGAGAGTCTGGAAAACGGATTCAAATGTGTATTAGATCAGAATGCTATTTTAGGAAGTTAGTTATGAACACAGAAAGAAAATGAAATACAGGGTCTTGTTTTGTGACTTCAGATGTATGAAAGTCTTCAGAGATGAAAAAGGCAACTGGGCCTTGCTTTGGGCCCCAGGCCTCAAAGTGCATGAGGAATAGGAAAGTCCCCTCCAAATGCAAAGCCACTACCTTCCCCCAAGGCAGAGAAAAGTTGGGCAGCATCTACCGTGTGCTGTGAAATCCTCCTATATGGCCAAGGCAGTCTCAGGATACATCAGAACAGAATTTTCTGGCACTTCCCAGTACACTAAGCAACAACACGGTATCTTATAAAAGAAGCTTGGGGGAACTCTGTTCCTTCAGGGGAAAAGATATGAGTGGTCCTTGCTGGGATTGAACACCTTCTCCTTGGCCCTTGTAGAAAATACTTCTCTTCTCCAGCATGTATATTAAAGTCAGAAATATAAAGTCTGAGAAATTCTACCCAATTTTCTTCCCAGAGCTGGACTCACGTTGTAGTATGTTTCGCTGTTCCAGTTCTTCCGGTGTCGGTCTTTGACTCAGCCGTCTAAAAAGGAGATAAATAAGGATACTGTCCATTAAACGTCCCAAGCCTGCTTATAAAGATTTGTTTTGGTCTCAGTTTATATTAGCCTCTACATTAGCAAGAAAGCAAGAGGTTTTTAAACTGTGTTGGTGTTTCATTAGTTTCTCTGATTGTTTATGAAACAATTCTCATGTTGGAAGTGTTAGTACAGATACCACAACATTAAACAGAATTGTACATGCAAACAGGAGGCCAAAATTCCAATTCTAGCTCTGATATTAATGAGCCCTGTCACCACAAAAAGGCTCAGTTAGATCCTGAGTGTAGTCATCTGTAAAATGAAAGTTTGGACTGGACTGCTGCCTCCAAACAGATTTGCTGAAAGAGCACAGTTTTAAGGCATACTATAGAAATTCTGATTCAGAAAACCAGGCATGAGGACTGAGATTTTCATATATGTATTTTTTCAGTCCTTCCCACCTGACTCTCATGTCTTCCTTTTGATTTTTAAACCAGTGAGTTAGCAACCACTGGAATTTAAGGCTGTCTCTTTTCAAATGATATTCTATGATTCTATGATTTTAATTCTGGTTCTTTCTGTAAAATACTGATGAAGTTTCTCCTCTCATCCACAGCTCTGAGAGGCTAATCACCAACAATAACTTGTTGTCTCTGGAATCAGTTATTCCCTTGTTACGTTTGATTTCTACTTCTCAGTATTTGAACTGCATGCTAGCAACCCTTTAGCTGGCTGCCTAGAGAACTCCCAGCCCCAATTTCTATACAATTTACAACATTCTTTATGTATTTTTTTTTTAAGATTTTATTTCTTTATCTGACAGAGAGAAATCACAAGTAGGCAGAGAGGCAGGCAGAGAGAGAGGAGGAAGCAGGCTCCCTGCTGAGCAGAGAGCCCGACGCGGGGCTCGATCCCAAGACCCTGAGATCATGACCTGAGCCGAAGGCAGCGGATTAACCCACTGAGCCACCCAGGCGCCCCTCTTTATGTATTTTTTTAAAAGATTTTATTTATTTATTTATTTGTGGGAGAGAGAGAGAAAGAGAGAGAGCATGCACAAGTAGGCAGAGAGGCAGCAGAGGCAGAGAGAAAAGCAGGCTTTTCTCTCAGAGCAAGGAGCCTGATTCAGGACTCAATCCCAGGACTTTGGGATCATGACCTGAGCCGAACGCAGCGGTTTGACCGAGTGAGCCACCCAGGCACCCCTTTTCTTTATGTATTTCAAAGTTTTTCTTGGTCACTCTGAATAAGACCTTCCTTTTTAAATGTTCATCAAAAACAAACAAACAAAAACCCCCAAAACAAACAACAACAAAACCCCCCACACTCCAGTAATGTCTAAGTGACATACAATAAACCGCATGATTTGCTATTTTTATATGTGTATATACTTGTGAAACCATCACCACAATTACAATGAACATACCCATCAACCTTGTACTGGTGTCCTAGGGCTGTTGTAACAAATTACCACAAATTATGTGGCTTAAAACCACAACAATTTATTCTCTCACAGTTCTGGAGGCCAGAAGTCCAAAATCAAGGTGTGGGCAAGGTTGGTTCCTCCTGAGCCTCTGAAGGGGATCTGTACTATGCCCCTCCACTAGCTTCTAGTGGGGCTGCCAGCAGTCTTTGGCATTCTCTGGTGCACAGACACATCACTCCAACCTCTGCCTCTACAGTCACCTAGCACTGTCCTTGCATGTGTGTTTGAATCTGTGTCCAAATTTCCATCTTCCTTTTATATTTAAAATAGCCTCTATGCCCAACATGGGCTTGAACTCATGACCCTGAGATCAAGAGTCGAATGCTCCACCAACTGAGTCACCCAGGTGTCCCCCGTCCATTTGCCTTTTTTTTTTTTTTTAAAGATTTTATTTATTTATTTGACAGAGATCACAAGTAGGCAGAGAAGCAGGTAGAGAGAGAGAGAAGGGGAAGCAGGCTCCCTGCCAAGCAGAGAGCCCGATGTGGGGTTTGATCCTGGACCCTGGGATCATGACCTGAGCCGAAGGCAGAGGCTTTAACCCACTGAGCCACCTAGGCGCTCCTCCATTTGCCCTTTGATGGATATTTGTGTTTGCTGGATCCTATGGTTGATTTTTTTAAAAATAATTTTTTAAGGATTTTATTCATTTATTTGAGACAGAGAGATACAGAGAGACAGAGAGAGAGAGCATGAGCAAGGGAAGAGACAGAGGGAGAGGGAGAAGCTGACTCCCTGCTGAGCCAGGAGCCTGATGTGGGGCTCGATCCCAGGACCCTGGGATCATGACCTGAGCTGATGGCAGAGGCTTAACCCACCGAGACCCAGGTGCCCAATGTTTTCCTCTTAAGAATCATGCTTTTGGGATCCTATCTGAGAAATCTTGTCCAATTCATATTCTTCTAGAAGGTTTGTAGTTTTAACTCTCTTATTTATTTATTTATTTATTTTTAAGATTTTATTTATTTATTTGACAGAGAGATCACAAGTAGGCAGAGAGGCAGGCGGGGGCGGGGGGAGCAGGCTCCGTGCTGAGCAGAGAGCCTGACGCAGGGCTCCATCCCAGAACCCTGGGATCATGACCTGAGCCGAAGGCAGAGGCTTTAACCCACTGAGCCACCCAGGTGCCCCCAACTCTCATATTTAAACCTAGGATTTATTCTGAGTTAATTTTTTGCATGTGATGCGAGGCATGAACTGAAGTAATTTTTGTGCCAGCGCCAGTTGTTAAAAGGACCATGAAATTATCTTTGTACCTTTATCAAAAATGAGCTGTACATGTACGGGTGGGTGTATTTCTGGACTCTCTTTTCTGTTCCGTTTATCTGTTTATCTTTATGTCAACATCATACCGATTAGGTTACTTTAGCTTTCTAATATGTCTTCAATCAGACTGTGTTAGCCCTCCAACCCTGTTCTTTCCCTTAGCTGCTTTGGTTATTATAGTGTACTTTGTACTTCTATAAGAATTTTAAAATCAGTTTGCCAATTTAAAAAAAGCTTTCTGGAGGGGCATGTGCACCCAAATGTTTACAGCAGCAATGTCCACAGTAGCCAAACTATGGAAAGAACCTAGATGTCCATCAACAGATGAATATATACAACGGAATACTATGCAGCCATCAAAAAGAAATGAAATCTTGCCATTTGCAAAGACGTGGATAGAACCAGAGGGTATTATGCTGAGCAAAATAAGTAAATCAGAGAAAGACTATTATCATATGATCTCTCGGATATGAGGAATTTGAGAGGCAGGGCAGGGGGTTTTGTGGGGTATGGAAGAAAAAAAATGAAACAAGATGGGATTGAGAGGGAGACAAATCATAAGAGATTCTTAATCTCACAAAACAAACTGAGGGTTGCTGGGGGGTGTGTGGGTAGGGATAGGGTGGTTGGGTTATGGACATTGGGGAGGGTATGGGCTATGGTGAGTGCTGTGGATTGTGTAAGCCTGATGATTCACAGACCTGTACCCCTGGGGCAAATAATACATTATATGTTAATAAAAATAATTTTTAAAGAAAGTCTTCTGGGGTAGTAGTTTGGAATTGCATGCATTGGTATATATATATTTTTAAATTTATTTTTAATTTTTTAAAAAATTTATTAATTTGACAGAGATCCCAAGTAGGCAGAGGCAGGCAGAGAGAGAGAGGAGGAAGCAGGCTCCCTGCTGAGCAGAGAGCCCGACTCCGGGCTTGATCCCAGGTCCCTGGGATCATGACCCGAGCCGAAGGCAGAGGCTTTAACCCACTGAGCCACCCAGGTGCCCCACATATATTGATTGGTATCTTAATAATACTTGAGAATTCTGACCCATGAGTATGGTATTTCTCTTTCTTTCTTTCTTTTTTTTTTTTTTAAAGATTTTATTTATTTATTTGTTAGAGAGAGAGAGAGAGCATGAGCACAGGCAGACAGAGTTGTAGGCAGAGGCAGAGGGAGAAGCAGGCTCCCCACTGAGCAAGGAGCCCTATGTGGGACTCGATCCCAGGACGCTGGGATCATGACCTGAGCTGAAGGCAGCCGCTTAACCAACTGAGCTACCCAGGTGTCCCTGGTATTTCTCTTTCTTTATTTAGCTCTTCTTTACTTTCTTCAGCAGTATTTTATACTTTGCAGTGTACAGGTCTTACAGAATCTTTTGTCAGATTTATCTGTAAATATTTAAAGATTTTTGATGCTATTGTTAACGGCTATTGTAAATGTTAATATGTTGTATTTTTAGGTTCCAGTTTCAGGTTGTTCATTGCTAGTGTCCAACAAACCCCACTAAGACTAGGACTCATGAAACAACACTCAAAGATGAGCAAATAGCTCTGTAGTGAAAGAAAAATCTATTATCAAAGATTCTCATTCTTTTTTTTTTTTAAGATTTTATTTATTTATTTATTTGACCCAGAGACAGATAGAGAGAAAGAGCACACGAGCAGGCAGAGTGGCAGGGAGAGGGAGAAGCAGGCTCTTCACGGAGCAGGAAGTCTGACACGGGGCTCGATCTCAGGACCCTGGGATCATGACCTGAGCTGAAGGCAGATGCTTAACTGACTGAGCCACCCAGGTACCCCTAGATTCTTAACTAATTCCCATTCTTGATGTTCTCTGGCTGACACTCAGAGGGCTACAGTTCTTCATTAAGACTGCTATCCTTGGGGCGCCTGGGTGGCTCAGTGGATTGGGCCGCTGCCTTCAGCTCGGGTCATGATCTCAGGGTCCTGGGATCGAGTCCCGCATCGGGCTCTCTGCTCAGCAGGGTGCCTGCTTCCCTCTCTCTCTCTCTGCCTGCCTCTCCGTCTACTTGTGATCTCTGTCAAATAAATAAATAAAATCTTAAAAAAAAAAAAAAAAAAAAAAAGACTGCTATCCTGGCCAACAGTAAAGCTAGGTGTCTAAGGCACAAAAGGAGAAAATATCTCAATTAATGGACATCCTAAGTTAGTTATTTTGTTAAGAATATGCCAAGAGTTCCATTTCCTTTTCCTCACTCTACCAAAAGAAACATGTGAGTTGTTCAAACACCTGTTATACACCCGGACTCTATGTGTATGACACGTGTAGGAAGCTGGCCTGCATTCAGCTTCTTTATGCTTTTGGTTCCAGCTGACTTGAAAAATATAGTATCACTTTGAAAGTAGGCAGTTACACAGAACATGTGAAATGGATACAAGGAAAATATGGGTGTGATCTTTAATTGGGTTGGCAGCTCGCAGTTGAGCAACTGGATAAATGACAGAGGAGTCTTGCTGTCCTGGGAAGCACCTGAATTCTCTAGAAACTTAAAAAAAAAAAAAAATTTTTTTTTTTTTTTTTTAAAGTAGACGTATGCCTAATGTGGGGCCTGAACTCATGACTCCCAGATCAAGAGTCACATGCTCCACTGACCAAGCCAGCCTCTTTAGAAACTTTTTAAAAGCCATATTTAGGGGTCCCTGGGTGACCCAGTCAGTTAAGCATCTGCCTTCAGCTCAGGTCATGATCTTGGGGTCCTGGGCTTGAGCCCTCACTCGGGCTCTGTGCTCAGTGAGGAGTCTGGTTATCCCTCTCCCTCTGCCCCTCCTTCCCACTCATGCTCTCTTTCTCAAATAAATAAATGAGTACAATCTTTAAAAAATAAAATAAAATAAAAGCTGTATTTGTGTCTAACTTGTGTGTAAAGCTGTGAAATATGTCTATCTCATGGTTTAAAGCTCCAAGAGCCATTTGGTTCCTTAATTTCCAAATTCCAAATTGGATACCCAACTGTGTACAATGTGTATTCTTAAAAATTATGTGGTTTCTAAAATTAGAGAAGGAAAAAGATAAAAGTGAATGTTCCACCACAAAGTAAGTCTCTGACACACCTTCTGGCAAAATCAAATCAAATCCGTCTCTTCGAAGCCAAGGCTTACCGGATCAGCGTGTTCCCAATCTGGTGCCTTATTTCATTCCACTCCTCTTTGCTTTTCCGAGGCCAGGAATTCACGTTCAACTCTGGTTCACTGGGTCTGTGGTTCAACTTCATTGCCAGTGTGTCCTTCCTTTTCACTTTGTTGGCCAGAGCACCTTTGTGTAAGAGAAAGGAAAAACAGTGCATGCTAAGGCTCAAAGTCACCCGGAATAACAACATAAAGGCATACGCACTAACGCATTTCATAAGATTCCTATTTTTTTTTTTTTTTAAATAGGCTCTATGCCCAATGTGGGGCTTGAACTCACGACCCTGAGATCAAGAGTCACATGCTTTATCGACTGAGCCAGCCAGGAGCCCCAAGATTCCTCTTTTTTTTTTTTTTTTTAAAGATTTTGTTTATTTATTTGACAGAGATCACAAGTAGGCAAAGAGAGGCAGACAGAGAGAGAGGGGGGAAGCAGGCTCCCTGCTGAGCAGAGAGCCCAATGCGGGGCTCCATCCCAGGACATCCCAGGACCCTGAGGTCATGACCTGAGCTGAAAACAGAGGCTTCACCCACTGAGCCACCCAGGTGCCCCAAGATTCCTCTTCTTAAAGCTGCCTTCCCGCTTGTAGGAATCGGGATTCCATTACTTGCAGATCTGTGTACATACATATGGTTTTTCTTCTTTTCCCCGCAGACACAGTAAGTTCACAAGAGTAAAGGACAACATCACTGTGTCGTTTTAACACAGCCCAAATACCAACTTCCTTCTACTCCAAATTCTTTAATACCATCAATGTAAATAATTCTTTGATCACAAACAGATAAAAACCTGCATGACTCTGGGTGCCTGGGTGGCTCAGCTGGTTGAGCTTCTAACTCTTGATTTCAGCTCAGGTCATGATCTCAGGGTTGCGGGATTGAGCCCTGCATCAGGCTCTGAACTCTCTCTCCCTTTCCCTGCATGCTCTAAAATAAATCAATCTTCAAAACAAACCAAAGCCTGCATGACTCAGTCTACATCGCTCTCTCGGACAGTGGGAAAAACAGGGACAAGGCTCTATCACCATGGCTTCCAGTATCAGTTAGCCAGGTGACTCGATAGGAGAGGGTGACTGTTCCCATTCATCTGACACCAGCAAGTAGCTCTACCGATAAAATAATTTTCTCCTTTGCTTTTCCCTTTCTTACTATGATGGCTCTCATCTTCATCCTCTTCGTCTCTGTACTGAATGGGACCTTCTGAATCAGAGTCACTCTCCTTCTCTTCCTCCTTCTCCTGCAGACACCGTGGTAGTTTAGGAACAAGTGAGGTAGATGACACATCTTCAACGCATACAGATGGGTGGTTTTGCTCCTCTTCTTCTTCATCGTCTGGACTAACAAATTAACATAATTATATTTTCCTTTCAGAAACATAACGGGTAAAAAAAAAAAAAGAAACGTAACGGGTAACTGATTTGCAACGCATAGTACTGAATAACTATGGAAAATTCCACGAGGGAAATAATTTATTCCCTCCCTTAACTTTAAGAAACTTGCTAAGAAACTTTTTTTTAGCAGTTATTAATCTAAAAGGCTCTAGGCTCAAATCCTAGCTCTATGACTTACTCACTAGCTTATAAGTTATTTAACTTTTCTGTAAATGTGAATGATACCTACCTGCTAGGCTTGTTGTGAGAATAAAACAGATAAATTCTAGAACATACTAGCGTTTGGCACAAAGGCCCCTAATGATCTACATGTGAGAAGCAAGTCTGTTTTGGGCTGATTAAATGAGAAGACCACACAGCATCTAACACTGTGCCTGGCTCATGGAGGATATGTAATAAAGATATTTAACCCACTTATTTCCCTTAGTTTAACAATGGAGTAGGACAAAATGATAATCGAATCCAAGGAAGCAAAGAGATATAAAGATGAAAACTAACTTTGCCCCCTTTCTACTCTGGAGGCATAAAGCTGTGACTTAGTCCATGTGAGCTCCTAAACTGTCTCTTTCCAGGATGTAAAAAAATCATGCTGGCAAGTACAAAGTTTATGGCAAAGGAACTAAGCAGTGTGTGGCAACAAGTCTATGACAATTCTCCAATTTGCAAATCCTTGGCAAATCTCCAACTTGCCAAAAAGTGTTAGCCTTCAGTCTAATTTGTTAGAATTTTGAAAAGACAAGGTGTTTAGGACAGATGAGGGAGAGAACAAGCTGGTCAGTTCCAATTTGTGAGGCTGGACACTGAGCTATCTTTCAGGGCTCCCTTCTCTTCCTCTAGACTGCTCTCTGTCCCTCTCTACTGCATTTAGGCACTGGGCACCAGGCCTTCAGATTTGTCTGATTTCCTCTTCACAAGCCTATGAGATAGGTTATTATTCCTGTTTATGGATCTAACAACTCAAGTGCAGAAAGGTTAAGTAACAAACACTACTGCAAGCTAGGAAGGAAGAAGAAGAGCTGGGATTTAAACCCAGAGCTTTCCCCAAGGTTAATGCTCTTAAGCACCATGTTACATGGCCTCTCTTGTATCATATACAAAAAATAGAGTGGTTTAATTTTCAAGTACAAAAGTTTATGGTCGCTATGGAAACAGTGTTACAGAAATCAGCAGGGTAAATAAAGTCCAAATTCTAGATCATGTCTTTATTTGTTGAGCATTTTCTAACTTTAATCACAATTTCTTTTTATAAATAATTTTTTCCAAGAAAGGCTACCTAGAATAAAGAAGAGGAAACAAAGGCAAACTTTAGAGGCACTCACACTTTCAGCATCTCAATAGTGATGGGAAGTGACCTGGTCCGACCCAGGGTACTGCTGTCCTCAGAAAAGCTGTCACCGTACTCAAAGAGCAAGGAGTGAGCTCTATGAGAACCCTCCAAGGGAGGAGTCATGGGAAGCGGGCTGGTCAGGGCCTGCTGGATTCGGATATGCAGTGGGAGTGGAGGCAGCCTATAGGGTACATGGGGCTCCCCAAAGCTGTGGTCCAACATCCTCTTGGGTGCCTCCTTTTTCTGATCTTCCTGCTGGGATACCTCCTGAGGCAGGTTTAAGGAAGATGGAAACTCATTTTCTGGCACAACTTGGAAAGTCTTAGCAAGAAAAGGAGGGGATCGTGGGGGTTCGGGAGGTATATGAGTAGGCAGTGGGGGCGATGGAGAGGGAGGTGGGATCATCAACAGTGGTTCAGAGCCCACAGAGCATGTGTTCCTTTCTCTCTGATCACTTGGTGCTCTTGTGGTGGCAGACTCCGAGGCGGGTACCATGGTTGATGGAATGCCTCTCTTAGGTGGTAATGGTGGGGATGGTTTTGATAAGAGTGTACCGCTGTTTATTGCTTGGGACAGTTCAGCTGGAAAAGAGAGAACAACACCTTAGTTTAAGATGGCTTCACAGTGCTTTGAAGGGCCAGCCCAGAGCCTAGATTAGAACTGAGCTTACTCTCAGCTTTCAGGTGAATTATACCAGTTCGTGGCTTTGTCACAACCTAGGTATCTCCCACTAAATAAAACAAAATTTATATTTAAATATCTAGAAGGCCTAAAATATGTACAGACATACAAATACCTTAATACTCTGATAAGAAATTTCTTACTTCGTTGCTCTAATATGTATGACTTTTTATGACTTGGTGAGATTAAAAATGTAAGTTCTTTTGTTTAACAGAATTCCATTAAAAAATTTGACCACACTCGCCTGGGGGGCTCAGTGGGTTAAAGCCCCTGCCTTCCACTCAGGTCATGGTCCCAGGGTCCTGGGATCCAGCCTCGCATCGGGCTCTCTGCTCCGCAGGGAGCTTGCTTCCTTCTCTTTCTCTCTGCCTGCCTCTCTGCCTACTTGTGATCTCTGTCTGTCAAATAAATAAAATCTTAAAAAAAAAAAAAAATTTGACCACACAGGTAGCAGTAAAAAAACCTAAATACTACCAGGCATTGTTACCATAACTTTGTAAATAATGACATCTAGATATCCCAGTTCTACATTATAAAATTATCAATAATGACATCCTAAATTTTTACAGCAAATGAAAAGGACTTTGAGGAAATCAAAGTGCTTTGCTATCCTTGACTTTGGATTCTCCTTGTAAATGAGGTTATCTTTTCTTTCTTTTTTTTTTTTTACATTTTTATTGTGTTATGTTAGTCATCATGCATCATTAGTTTTTGATTGTTATTATTTTTTAAATTAATAATAATGTATTATTTGCTTCAGGGGTTCGGGTCTGTGAATCATCAGTCTTACACAATTCACAGCACTCAGCATAGCACATACCTTCCCCAACATCCATCACGTGGTCACCCTATCCTGCTACCCTCTACCCGCCAGCAACCCTCAGTTTGTTTCCTGAGATTAAGAGTCTCTTATGGTTTGTCTCCCTCCCCAGTCCCATCTTGTTTCATTTTTTCCCTTCCTTCCCCCCACAACCCCCTTCCCTGCCTCTCAAATTCCTCATATCAGAAAGATCATATGATAATTGTCTTTTAGAGGAGGTTATCTTTACCAATTTACAGAAGACAAAAACTGAAGCCACAGAAGTCAGATGACCTGCCCAAGATCATATTACATACAAGGGCTGGGCTAGTCCCAAGTCTCATTATTAGACTCCATCCACTAGATCTCACTGTCTTTGTGATTTTTATGAGTGTCCATACTTCTTATCCTTTATACCCAAGCCCCCAGGACCACTCCCCACTACTCTATGGGCTCCTTGATGACAGAGCAACCCGTCTCTATCAGCATATCCAGAGAAGTGGGCACAGTGCTTGGCACATGGCGGATCCCCAACACATGCTTATGAGAGGCCCCCACCCTGTTTCACGACAATATGTATCTCTATGTGATCCTCTCAACCCCAAAACGACTCAGGTTTTGATTCAGCAAAGTCCCTTCGGAGGGCTCCAAATGGACTTTAAGAAGTAGATCATCACATCACCCGTGGGCTAATCTTGCAAAATAATTAAATACTAAGTCTCTTGATCACCAACCTCTAACCCTCTACTCAAATCCCAAATTTTGGTTACACCACTTGTTTTCAAATGGCTCCCACTGTCTTACCTAGAGAGCAACACCTCAAGGTCCCCTGAAATAAAAATTTACTTGCCCTAAGTCCAATTCCACTGGTAGCATTCAAAGTAAAAAACTAGCTAATGTGATGATGTTCTAATGTCACTAATCATAAGTAAATTTCTTTTCAGTTTTAACTACATCTACATTTTATTAGGCATAGTTACTTATTCATAGGCCAAATTATGAAAATAATTTAAATATGTAAGATAACAATAATTTATTAACTGTGAATAAATTAACTTTATATTACTTTAATCATTGTTTTTTATATATTATAAATGCCCAAATTCACTTTTAAAAAAATATAATTCCAGTATAGTTAACACAAAGTATTATACATCTTAGGTAAATTTTAAAAAGACTTTCTAGAAAAACATTACATACACATATAAAAAAAGATTTAAAAAATATTAATTTTAGCCTCAATGAGATTTTTTGGGTAGACTGGACTTTTGCTGCTTCTCTAAAAATAGCCGTTAGATACTCCATTTACAACAAATCCTACACCTGACAAGACCAAATTTGAGTATTATATTGTTTGAATTGATAAGTTATATTATCTTTGATAATTTAAGGAAAATATGTACTTCAAGATATTAAAGAAGTGAACTCTGTTACATCTTCCCTTACAATGGCACTTGGCTGAGTTCTGTGGGCAAGACGCTGGAATGTTCATTGGAAGGGTTACAAATTCCCTTCACTTGTTCAGCTATTTATGGCGGTCCTTCCTTTGTCCTAATACTCCTAACCAGTCCTTAGTCCCAACACTGTTATGCCCATTATCAGACACTGCAATGTCTACAGCAGTGGTTTCTAAATGTTCGGATCTCATGGACCAGTAAAATTAAAATGAAATTCTCAACCAACAATAATAATAATAATAATAATAATAATCAGGAAGATCAGAAAAAGGAGGCACCCAAGAGGATGTTGGCTGTCAATTTTTAATATTTCCAAGTAAGTCTTGACATCAAGTAAACCATTTGTGAAGATAATCCTTTCATGAAATAAATGGATTTTTATCAACAAAGAATTAGCAAAGTCATAATTTCAGAATAAAGAATAGTCCTTAAAATCAAATCTAGTTAACCTTAATAAAAACTCTGTGAATGGGACGCCTGGGTGGCTCAGTTGGTTAAGCAGCTGCCTTCGGCTCAGGTCATGATCCCGGCGTCCTGGGATCGAGTCCCACATCGGGCTCCTTGCTTGGCGGGGAGCCTGCTTCTCCCTCTGCCTCTGTCTGCCACTCTGTCTGCCTGTGCTCACTCTTGCTTCTCTCTCTATGACAAATAAATAAATAAAATCTTTTAAAAAAAAAACAAAAAACTCTGTGAACGGTCCTATTTTTCTCCTTCTGCTGAGGGCCACTCAATACTGATGTTGTTGGGTGATGGACATTGGGGAGGGTATGTGCTATGGTGAGGGCTGTGAACTGTGTAACACTGATGATTCACAGACCTGTATCCCTGAAGCAAATAATACATTATATGCTAATAATAATAATAACAAGAAGACTGATGTTGATCCCTCAATCACAAGGCCTATTGCTCTGGACTCTTCACCTTAGGCCAAGAGTGGCTTCTGTGGTTCAGCCCAGAGAACACTACACATATTAATATTTTTTTATATTGCCTTATCCTGAAAAGGGTAGTCTGTTACTGGCTTAGAGCAATGGTTCTCAATGTGTGGTCCCCACGTATGCAGCATCAGTATCATCGGGGAAATTTTTAGAAATGCAAATTCTCAGGCCCTCTGTCCCCCCAGACTTAACTGATTCAGAAACTGTCAGGGCAGGGCCCAGCAATCTGTGTTTCAACAAGCCCTCCAGGTGATCGTGATGAGAACCTGTCTAGACATCAGTTTGAGAATACAGGGGTACAGGACAGAGGTCTGGGCTCAAGAGTTGAAGAGCCTAGGTTTGGTTTCTCTCTCTCATTAACTGCAACCTTGAGTGAGTCACAACTTCTTCATGTTATAATTGCCCTAACTATGTAATAGATAAAATCGCTTTCCTACTTCACAAGGAGGTTCTGAAATCAAGTATATGAAAGCTGCTTGAGTTCCTCAGAGATAAGTCAACACAGCACTGTCCATCGGGGGTGGTGGTAATAGTAATAACCTCCATCCTTTTTTAAATCAAACTATTCCAGGGGCACCTGGATTGCTCAGTGGGTTAAGCCTCTGCCTTTGGCTCAGGTCATGATCTCAGGGTCCTGGGATAGAGCCCCATATTGGGCTCTCTGCTCGGCAGAGAGCCTGCTTCATCCTCTCTCTTCTGCCTGCCTCTCTACTTGTGAGCTCTCTCTCTGTCAAATAAATAAATAAAATCTTAAAAACAAAAACAAAAACAAAAACAAAACTACTCCAACCTGTCATACTCACATATATCCTAAGCCTGTTTTTCAGGGTTCTCATCACCCCACACAAGGTGGGGGTATTAGCTGTTTAATGAGCGTACTTAATTCCTCCTTTTAATCATGAACAAGAACTTCAAGCCATGCTAAGCCTAGTATCATTTTTCCTGAAAAACTACCTTCTTTCCTCTCCTCCCTTTCTTGAAAATTCCTCTATGAAGGTATACATGTATGCAAAGAAAAGCTGACCTAAACAGGACTTCAGGTAAATATAAAAAAATTTACTAAAATGATAAAAATGTACTGTTTGTCATCCTGGTTTTCTTTCTTCTATCACTTATTAAGAGTAGCATTCTTGGGATGCCTGGGTGGCTCAGTTGGTTGAGCAGCTGCCTTCAGCTCAGGTCATGATCCCAGCGTCCTGGGATCGAGTCCCACCATCGGGCTCCTTGCTTGGCAGGGAGCCTGCTTCTCCCTCTGCCTCTGCCTGCCACTCTGTCTGCCTGTGCTCGCTCTAGCTCTCTCTCTCTCTGCCAAATAAATAAGTAAATAAATCTTAAAACAAAAACAAAAACAAAAACGAGTAGCATTCTTAACTCTCTCAAAATAAAACACGACTGTATCAGGACACTTTGAATAACGTATTTCGCAGTTCGCATGAAGGTATTGTACCAGACGCTGAATCAAAAGTTACACTGGCATCCTCCCCATCACCTTTTTATCTGTTGGACTCATGCTGAAGGCAGGCATTGGTGGTTTCAAGTAGGTTAAAATAACCCCTTTTCTCCACGCAGGTCAGACCTGCTGTGATCTTTACATGTCCAGTCCCCCAACTAGACGCAGTATTTCAGAAACACTGTTTTAGAAAAATAGCTATTAATCCCTCCCTCCCACCAAACTAGAACTTAAATTTATTGGTATCTGATCCTCATCTGTTTTCATTCAAAGCTATCTGTGTCATTTTTAAGACTTTTCTCTTTACTGAGTACGTTCAGAGGGACAAGACATGGAAAACTGTCACAGGCCAAATCAATACTGTAGTAATTATCCAATAAAACCACCATCCCAAATCAAACCAAACCAAAGCCAAAGCAAGGGAAACCTAAAGACTTACTTACCGATGACAGGGTTGCTATTTCTGTGAGCTGGTTTAGGGGGCGGGAGAGGGGGCTGCTTGGCAGGGACCGTGTGAGTGAGGCTTGGGGCAGTGGTGGCATTAGTGCCTGAGAGAGCAGCAGGCAGAGTCCTGGGTGCTGGGGCTGGGGTGACGGAGGAACTAGCAGTTTTTGCTGGGTTCAAGGCAGCGGGCGCTGCGGTGGGGGCTGCGGCGGGGGTGGAGGTGACAGGCCTGGCCCCGCTGCCAGAAGTGGCGTCCTTTGCTTGCCCTTCATTTGCTTCATGAGAAGAGGACAGGGGTCTTTTCGGGGGAAGTAAAGGCTGTCTGTGTGTGTTCTCAGGAACGGATTCTGCTTCGGAATTAGGGTGGCTTCCCGTTGAGCCTGCGTAATGACAGATGTGATATAAAAGTGAGGAAAGAGTCACAAGACAGACTGAAAAAGCAAACACATCTATGGGCTCATGGTCGACTTTATCCATTATTTAACTTGCAGATAAGTTTACAAGCCAAGTTTCCCAACCTCAACATACTTAAGGTAAACGATACTTTCTCAAGCCCAATCCCAGAGTAAGAGAGGCCTGTGTGGTGGTGATTTTGCACACCAGAGCCAGGCAACTGGAGGAGGCACGGAATCCCCCAGGTGGACGAGTGTGCAGCTTGAAAAAGTCCTACAGGTGTCTGATGCTTAACGTCCTCTTCTGTCCTTGAGAATCACAACTTACGTCTTTTGCGAATATAAGAATGAGCAGGGGGAAAATTCCACTTCAAGCTTCAACTAGTTGAGAAATTGCTAGAGAAGAACAGAATTCCCTCTGGATTTCATTTCTCCCCTGGCTCTAGCAAAACTGTGAGTTAAATGAGAATGGCTGATCCGTGGCTCTTACGCTCACAAACCCAGGGTTTCTCACCTAGCCGCTTCTTTTGGTCCTCTTCTGGAACAGGCTTCCTAAGACTTGCTATTCTTCCTGACTCTTCCTCTTGGTCTGGACTAGAAGATCTGGTACTTCCTATGGGAGTAGTATGGCCATTTTTTAACATGGCATGGCTCAATTTCCCCGGATCCTCACCACCTGCAAGGTCAAACGGAGAGAGCAAACTGATGGAACAGTGTGGTCAGACAGGGAGGAGAGCTGGAGATTTATAACTTTCTTACCCCTTTCTCCTTCCTCCTGTTTGAGCTGCGGATTCAGATCTAGATTATTCAGATCTTATAGTAGTAACAGAAGTAAGTATTTCTTTTCACCAATAAATAATGGATTGCCTATTATGTGCCAGCTGTCTTGCTACATGAATAAGATGGACTTAATACCCTAAGTAACGAACACTAACTATTTAGAGCTGTAACAAATGGAGTGTTGGGGTAGGTATGAAGAAGAAACAATTCCCTTGAGCTGAAAATGAGGTTGGGAAAGCTTCACAAAGATTGGTAGCTAAACTGGGTCTTCAAGGAGTAGGAGCCAATCGTATTGCTGACAAGATGAGGAAAGACAGGAAGAAGGAGCAGCATGGATGAAGGGATGAAATCATTTGGCATGTCTGGGAGCCGGCATCTCGTTTGTCTGGCAGGAAAACAGATACACATAAGAAACAGTTATGGACAGGAATGGAAAGGCCCATCAGAACCCGGCTATGAAGAACACTGAATGCCATGTACAAGAGCCTGGGCCAAATCCTGTAGGCAATGGGAAGCCAAAGAATCAAAGGAGGAGAGAGATCTGATCTGATCTGTCTTTTCCAAGGTTAAGTGTGAGAGCTGAGAGGGGGGTGGGTCAGGCAAGGACTGGAACAGGAAAGCTACTGCTGAGCTATTGCTGGAATAAGGGTGAGACGCAGTGGAGGGTGTTGGACATTAGGAATGTGGAGCAAGGGGCAGAACTGGTGGACTGATCAGAGCTCAACGTGACAGAAAGACACATGCCCACAAACTAAACTGCAGGAATGATCCCTAGGCTGGAAGGCTTTGGGAGGACCACTCATCACTACGGACCGCGCAGGTAATAAGATTCCTGCACAGAACAGTTAGACAAACGTTCCCAGTAACTGCGGAGCTTCCCTGGACTCCTTTGGAGGAGGGAACTGCGAAAACAGGTTAGAGATGTAAACTCTGTCTCACCTCCTAGTGTCACGGGGATTGGAAGCGGTTGCTCTCTAGATGGTTTTCGTGTTGGCTTTCCACAGTGTGACCCTCTGGGTAGTATCATCTTAGTGACTCTTGAGTTAGTTCCTCAAGTTCTCAGAGACCAGTCTCCCTCGCCCCAACCTACCACCTCCTACTAGATTCGACCGGATCATTCTCCACGTGGTGACAATGAAGGGTAGAGCATGGGCTGAAAGCAGGAAAGAGTCTATGGCAAATGAGCACTAAATGAAAATAAATTTCTCAAGCTAAAGTATTCTGATAACTACTTCAAAACAGGGATGGTAGCAAGATGGCAACTACGGAAATGTAGTTAAGTTATTGCTTTATGTCAATATAGCTCAGGCTTAACAAAAACAGGACCTTCTAGAATATAAACCAAGGAATCATTTCAAAGCCAAAAAAACCTACTACTTTTGAAAACCATACAGTGAAAGGTCAAGAAACATTATTAACTGGTTTCTACTGCACTAGGTAAATATATGCAAAAGAGATCAGTTATAGGGGTGCATGGGTGGCTCAGTTGGTTAATCGTCAGACTCTTGGGTTCAGCTAAGCCATGATCTCATGGTTGTGAGACTGAGCCCCTCATGGGGCTCACACTCAGCGTGGAGTCTTTTTGTCCCTCTCTCTCCCCCTCTGCTTCTTCCCCTGCTCTCCTGCTTGCTCCCGCCCTCTCCCTCTCTAAAATAAATAAATAAAACCTTAAAAAGAAAAAGTGATCAGTTATCTTGGATTGTCTGCTTTCAAGTAAAATTTCTCTCTCTCTCTTTTTTTTTAAAGATTTTATTTATTTATTTGACAGAGAGAGATCACAAGTAGACAGAGAGGCAGGCAGAGAGAGAGAGAGAGAGAGAGAGAGGGAAGCAGGCTCCCCGCTGAGCAGAGAGCCCGATGCGGGACTCCATCCCAGGACCCTGAGATCATGACCTGAGCCGAAGGCAGCGGCTTAACCCACTGAGCCACCCAGGCGCCCCGTAAAATTTCTCTTTAAAAATTTTTATTTATTTATTTTTAAAAGATTGTATTTATTTATTTATTTATTAGAGAGAGAGAGAGAGGGAGAGAGAATGAGAGGGGAGGGGCCAAAGGGAGAAGCAGATTCCCCATTGATTGGGAAGCCCAGTGCGGGACTTGATCTTGGAACTCTGGGACCATGACCTGAGCTGAAGGGGGGAGCTTACCTGACTGAGCTACCCAGGCACCCCTCTTTTTAAAAAAATTTTTAAGATCTAGTCTTAAATTCACGTATAATAAAATACAGTGTTAGTTTCATGTGTACAATATAATGATTCAACAATTCTATACATTATGCAGTGCTTATCATGGTAAGTGTGCCCTTAATCCCTTTACCTATTTCACTGATCCCTGCCCGCACTTCCAAGCAGCAACCATTAGTCTGTTCTCTGTTTCAGTCTGGTTTGTGTGTCTTTTTCCTTTGTTCACTTGTTCTATTTCTTAAATACCACATATAACTGAAATCGTATGGTATGTCTTTCTCTAACTCATTTCACTTAGCATTATGTTCTCTAGATTCATCCCTCTTGTTGCAAATGGTAAGATTTCATTCTTTTTTTATGGCTGAGTAATATTCCTGTGTGTGTGTGTGTGTCTTTATCCGTTCATCTATGGATGGACACCTGGAATGCTTGTATATCTTGGCTATTGTAAATAATGCTGCAATAAACATGGGGGTATATATAACTTTCTGAAATAGTGTTTTCATTTTCTTTAGGTAAATACCCAGTAGAGGAATTACTGAGTTATTTGGTAATTCTTCTCTCTCTCTTTTTTAAAGATTTTATTTATTTATTTAACAGAGAGAGAGATCACAAGTAGGCAGAGAGGCAAGCAGAGAGAGAAGGGGAAACAGGCTCCCCACTGAGCAGAGACCCCGATGTGAGGCTCAATTCCAGGACCCTGGGATCATGACCTGAGCTGAAGCCAGAGGCTTAACCCATTGAGCCACCCAGGTGCCCTCATTTGGTAATTCTATTTTTAATTTTCTGAGGAATGTACATATTGTTTTCCACAGTGTTGCACCAGCTTGCATTCCCACCAACAGTGTATGAGGGTTCTTTTTCCTCCACATCCTCACCAACGCCTGTTATTTCTTGTGTTTTTTACTTTAGCCATTCTGACAGGTGTGAGGTGATACCTCACCGTGGTTTTGATTTGCATTTCCCTGATGACGAGCGATGCTGAGCATCTGTTCACATATCTGTTGGCCATCTGGATGTCTTCTTTGGAAAAATGTCTATTCGTGTCTCCTGCCCCCATCCCCCCCTTAAGAGATTTTATTTATTTATTTGAGAGAAAGAGAGAGAGGGGAGAGAGAGAATGAGGAGGGTATGGGGGAGGGATAAGCAAACTCACACAGGGCTCAATCCCAGGACCCTGAGATCATGACCTGAGCTGAAATCAGTTGCTTAACTGACTAAGCCATCCAGGTGCCCCCTTCTGCCCATTTCTTTAACTAGGTTATTTGTTTTTTTGGTGTTGAGTTGTATAAGTTCTTTATATATTTTGGATACCAACTCCTTATCAAGTATATCATTTGCAAATATCTTTCTCCACTTGGTAAGTTATCTGTCTTATTGGTGTCCTTTGCTGTGCAAAAGTTTTTTATTTTGATGTAGTCCCAATGGTTTAGTTTTACCTTTGTTTCCCTTGCTGAAGGACAAATACTTAGGAAAATTCTTCTATGGCTGATGCCAAAGAACTTACTGCCTATGTTCTTTCTAGGAATTTTATGGTTACAGATCTCACATTTAGGTCTTTAATCTATTTTGAGTTTATTTTTGTGTCTGGCATAAGGAAGTGGCCCAGTTTCATTCTTGTGAATGGAGCTGTCCAGTTTTCCCAGCACCATTTGTTGAAGAAACCATTTCTCCCCCATTGTATATCCTTCCCTCCTTTGACATAGATTAATTGACCATATAATCATTGGTTTACTTCTGGGCTCTCTGTTCTGTTCCATTGATCTATATGTCTATTTTTTAAAAAGATTTTATTTATTTATTTGACAGAGATCACAAGTAGTCAGAGAGGCCGGCAGAGAGAGAGGAGGAAGCAGGCCCCCTGCTGAGCAGAGAGCTCGATGTGGGGGCTGGATCCCAGGACCCTGAGATCATGACCTGAGCCGAAGGCAGAGGCTTTAACCCACTGAGCCACCCAGGTGCCCTGATCTATAGGTCTACTAAAATTTCTTATATTTAATGCAAAGGTTTTCTACAATGCTAACAGAGTGGAGTATAAGCAGTACCTGGGTTTAACATCTATGGATGTCCTTGTTCCATCTCAGAAAACATATTAAGTATTTTATAATAAAGTCAAGTTAGTAAAAGGTGAAAGACCTGGTTGGTAGAGTAGTATCTTGTTCAATGGCTACAACTCATTTATCAAATGGGGCTTTGAGCTTATAGGCTAAAAACAACTTGGATCAAAAGCCAATAGGAAAAAAAAAGAAAAAAGAAAAAAGAGCCAACAGGAAGCATAAGGCAAAGAAACTGAATGGAGGTGAAAAACAACAAGCAAGTAATGTATGGGGTTTGTGGGTGAGCAAGAAAGTAAGAGGCAGGAGAGGGTAAGGGGTAAGAAATGGCTATTATCCAAAAAAAAAAAAAAAGGAAAGAAAAAAAGCAAGGGTCAAATGTGCTGCAACACAGGTGTTACAATTATAGTTAACCACCTAAAATACCTAGAAGATTTTGTGTCCAAATATAAAATTCAAAGTCCTGTTAAAAAACTGGTTATCCGGGGCGCCTGGGTGGCTCAGTGGGTTAAGTCTCTGCCTTCGGCTCAGGTCATGATCTCAGGGTCCTGGGATCCAGTCCCGCATCGGGCTCTCTGCTCTGCGGGGAGCCTGCTTCCTCCTCTCTCTCTCTGCCTGCCTCTCTGCCTACTTGTGATCTCTGTCAAATAAATAAAAACAAAAAAAAAACAAAAAAAAAAACAAAAAAAAAAAACTGGTTATCCGGGGTGCCTGGGTGGCTCAGTGGGTTAAGCCTCTGCCTTCGGCTTAGGTCATGATCTCAGGGTCCTGGGATCGAGCCCCGCATCGGGATCTCTGCTCAGCAGGGAGCCTACTTCCTCCTCTCTCTCTGCCGGCCGGCCTCTCTGACTACTTGTGATCTCTGTCAAATAAATAAATAAATAAATCTTTAAAAAAAAAAAAAAAAAAAAAAAAAAAAGGTTATCCATGCTCATAGCTAAGCATGCAGAAAATTCAGAAAAATAGAAAAAAAAAAGCCTCCTGTATTCTGATCCTGACAACAAATTCTAATTTGTATTATAGTAATTTTCCTTCATGTTTGTTTCCTTTGTTTAATTTTTATACAGCTGAGGGGTGCCTGGGTGGCTCAGCTGGTTAAGCGTCTGACTCTTGATTTCAGGGCAGGTCATGATCTCAGGGCTGTGAGATTGAGCCCCTGAGAGGCTACATAGTGGGTCTAGAGCCTGCTTAAGATTCTCTCCCTCTCCCTCTGTCCCCCAGCCCCTTCAAATTTTTAGGTAGTTGAAATTAAAAAATCTTCAATTCAGGGGTGCCTGGGTGGCTCAGTCAGTTGGGTGTCCAACTCCTGATTTCAGCTCAGGTTGCAATCCTTGGGGTCGTGAGATCAAACCCCACGTTGGGCTCTGCACTCAGCAAGGGGTCTGCTTGGGATTCTCTCTCTTCTTCTCCCTCTGTTCCTCCCCACACTGTGCTTGATCTCTAAAATAAATAATTTTTTTTTTAAAAGATTTTATTTATTTATTTGACAAAGAGTGAGCGAGGAAGCAAGCACAAGCAGGGGGAGTGGTGGAGAAGCAGGCTCTCCACTGAGCAGAGGGTCCAATGTGGGGCGCGATCCTAGGACTCTGGGATCATGACCTGAGCCGAAGACAGCCATTTAACACACTGAGCTACCCAGGTGCCCCCAAAATAAGTAAGTCTTTAAAAAAAACCCTTAATCTACATAATTTAATTAAATTTTGTGAATAAGCAATGTAACAACATGGTTCAAAACCTAAAAACTGTAATATTCCATTGGTTTGGTTCCTTTCTCCCATTGTCCAAAGGATAGGATACAGTTTTAAAACTTGAGTTTCAGATTTATCTCATGCAAAGGAACTCTAATGAAGAGAAATGAAATACAAACAACGTACTGTATTCTTAATTCTTCTGATAAGCTGCTTCATAAAAGTCACACATTGGAGAAAAGTCCTGACATTATTAAACAAGAAATGTGTGTTGAAATACCAAAACATGATCTTTATGACAAACAGAAGATTAGGGAAGCAATCTGGGCATGCAGACAAATTTGGTCAAAAAAGCTCAAACAAACAGGGACACCTGGGTGGCTTAGTCAGTTAAGCATCTGATTCTTGATTTTGGCTCAAGTCAGAACTTCGGGGTCATGGGACTGAGCCCTGCATCTGGCTCCCTGCACTCAGCAGGGAGCCTGCTTGAGGTTCTGTCCCTCCCCCGGTTTCTCTCTCTCTCTAAAACAAATAAAATATTTAAAATATATATATTAAAACAAAAAACAAAGGAAAGCAAGACAGTACTGCAGCCAGCACAAAGCTGAGATCATAAAGAGACACAGAGAAGATCAGCTCCAAGGATCCTTCACAAGTCATTCAATTTCAGAGTTAAAGGTCACAGCCTGTTAGGGTAGACATCTGCAAGAAGAGTGAACAGTTTTTTGTTTGTTTGTTTGTTTTTTTACCCCTCACTAAGAAAATGGCCATTTTTAGTATAGGAAATTAAGAGGTAATTATTAGAATAAAGTCATTTCATATTTACACCCTTAAGTTGATATTCCTTAAAAAAAAAAGTTTTTCTTATGTTTTAATATTTTCCCTTCAGTAGATATTTTCATTCCCACAAAAAGTATTTGCCTTCCTTAAATAAATCAAATATAGATAGCACAGCACTGAATTCTCTCAAAATATCTTGTATTTAGTTTTTTATTGTCAAGTATAATACTAGTAGAGAAAAATGTACAAAACATAAATGTAAATTTCAATGAGATATTTCAAGGACACTTGTGTGATCATCATGGACATTAAGAAATGTTTCCAAATAGCCAAACTGTAGAAGGAGCTCAGATGTCTATTGACAGATGAATGGATAAAGATGTGTTGTATATATATACACATAAATACACAATGGAATATTACTCAGCCAACAAAAAATTGAAATCCTACTATTTGCAATGACATGGATGGAACTAGAGGGTATTATGCTATGCAAAACAAATCAGTCAGAGAAACAATTATCATATGATCTCACTCGTATGTGGAATTTAAGAAACAAAACAGAGGATCATAGGGGAAGGGAGGGAAAAATAAAACAATGAAAGTAGAAGGAGGCAAACCATAAGAGACTCTTAACTACAGGAAACAAACTGAGGGTTGCTAGAAGGGTGGTGGGTGGGGGGATGGGGTAACTGGGTGAAGTAATGAGCGCTGGGTGTTATATGCAACTGATGAATCACTGACCTCTACCTCTGAAACTGATAATACACTGTATGTTAATTCATTGAATTTAAATACAAGGGAAGGAAGGAAGGAAGGAAGGGAGAAAGAAAATGTTTCCAGAGGGTGTGCCTGGGTGGCTGGCTCTGTTGGTTAAGTGTCTGACTTTGGTTTAGGTCATGATCTCAAGGCTGTGAGACCAAGCCCTGTGTTGGGCTCTGCGCTCAGAGAGGAGTCTGTTTCTCTCCCTTTTCACCTGCTGCACCCCTCCCCTCACCCCGCCACTCACATGCTCTCTCTCTCTAAAAATGAATAAACCTTAAAAAATATGTGTGTGCATGTATATAACTTGTGATACATTTATAAAATGAAATATTATACAGTGGTGAAAACAAACTACACCGGCATGCTAAAATATGATTCTTATAAGTAATACTGAGCAACTGCAGTCAGTCATGAAAGAATACATATATAATTTCTATAAATATAAAGAAAAAACAGACAATCTTAAAGTGTTCAGAGATGCATGCTTAAGTGGTTAAACTATAATAGAACAAACAGGATTATCACAAGAGAAGAGTAACTGATCTGTGGGGGAAGGAGAGGTGTGTTAGGAGGAGGCAAGGGAGGCTTCAGGGATCTAGAAACATTTTTTAAAAAAAGATTATTTATTTATTTATTTATTTATTCATTTGAGAGAGAGTGAGAGAGAGCAAGCGCACGCGCACAGATGAATAGGAGGGACAGACAGAGGGAGAAGGAGGGGGAGAGAGAAAATCCCAAGCCAACTCCACGCTTAGCACAGAGTCTGATGTAGGGCTCAATCGCATGACCCTGAGATCATGACCTGAGCTGAAATCAAGAGTCGGACACTTAACTAAGTCACCTAGGGAACCCTATATATTTTATTATCAGTGTGTATTTGGGTTGTTTCCAATTTTGCTCTATTGTTAATAAATATTGCTGTTACAAGCATGTTTGTACATATCTCCTGATATACATGCATTCATATTTTTGTTTATATACCAAATTATGGACATGCCTGTACATAGGTTTGCATCTCTCCAGCTTTCACAATTATGCTAAACTTTTTTTTTTTTTTTCAAGATTTTATTTATTTACTTGGGGCGCCTGGGTGGCTCAGTGGGTTAAGCCTCTGCTTCAGCTCGGGTCATGATCCCAGGGTTCTGGGATCAAGCCCTGCATTGGCCTCTCTGCTCCGTGGGGAGCCTGCTTCCTCCTTTCTCCCTACTTGTGATCTCTATCAAATAAATAAATAAAATCTTTGACACAGAGAGAAAGCGAGAGCAGGAACTTAAGCAGGGGAGTGGGAGAGGGAGAAGCAGGCTTCCTGCCTAGCAGGGAGCCTGATGCAGGGCTCAATCCCAGGACCCTGGGATCATGACCTGAGTTGAAGGCAGAGGCTTGATAAGTGAGCCACCCAGGTGCCCAGATTATGCTAAATTAAAAAAAAATTTTTTTAAAGTAATCTCTACACCCAACCTGGGGCTCCAATTCATGACCCTGGAATTCGGCTGTCACATGCTCCACTGACTGAGTCAGCCAGGGCCCCATTTATATATATTCTTTTTTTTTTTAAATTTATGTATTTATGTATATATTCTTTAGTGAACTATCCAGTGCTTCAGTAGACTCTTTTACTGAGTTGTCTTTTTTCTTTTGTAAAAGTTTGAAAAAAAGAACATTCTGGATGCATGAAAAGCTTTAAAAAATCTCCCCTACCTCCCAAAAGTGATAAAAAGAAAATTCAAATGCCTAGTCAGAATCAAACATCCAAGTGTATAGAGACAGACATACGCTATTCTATTTATAAACTCACCCTGCTCAGAGTCTTCCAAGAGAACCCCTCTTTTAACCAGCTCTTCTCTCGGTTTTCGCATAGATATTTTTCGCTCTAAAACTAATATTAAATTGGAAAACAGCATTCAGAAATGTGGCAGTTAAAGGTCCATTTTAAGCATTCTAACTCAACAGGTAAAAGAACAAAGTGGTTCAATTTTCCATTCTCTGGAAAGAACAGGAAAACTAAATTCAAATTTAAAAGCATAATTTCGTCCATATCCTATGTTATGGGGAAAGCAGCATTTTCAAAAGAAACTATACTGATAAAATTCTAGCTCTTTCTTTTTTAATTGGCATTTCAACAATATAGTATTTATATACTTATGGATGAACTTTCTCTGCAAGTGGTCAGAGTAGAAAAAGAAGCATCATAGATTTGCTACCATTCACGAACTCCATTCACCACTTGATAAACTTTAATTCCATCAATAAACTTTAATTCCATCAAAATGGCTATCTGGGGATGAGACTATAGTACATAAAACCCCTTGGTTTTATTCCTGAAAGACTGAATTCCCTCTTCAAATAGAGGGTTAGAGAAGCTTGGGAAGAGAATGAGAAAGTTGGATACTTCTAAATTAAGAAACTCTGTAACTCAGAACATATATTTAAATCTTAATGTCTCACCTTCTGATGTCTCTTTGAATTTATCACTACTTTTTTTTTTCCGCCATTTCCAGGGCTTGAAGATCTTGCCAAAGCCTGAGAACTTGCTCTTCCTTTTGGTGGGAGGCGTTGTGTCTCCCGCTTCCACACTGTCCATGACCATGCCTGGGTCTGCGGTGGGCTGGCTTGCTTCCTCTGTAGTATGGTGAAAGGCACACAGGGAAAAGAACAGCCAATTTATTATGTCAGCATAATTTCTAAAAGGTCCCTTCCCCTCTCTTCCTGTGGTGGTTGGAAAGGATCAGAGCAATGATAAACAATCATGCAGACAGATTCCTTGACATCACACGGACACCAAACATCACAATCCGTAACAGATAAATTACTAAAAGGGAAAAGGAACCAAACCAAGCTGACATCATTTTAGGACAAAAGTTCAATGAGATGATCATAACCAGCTCGAAATCTCTTAAAAGGCGTGAACACACACACACACACACACACAATGTGAATGTGTTTCAATATGCATGAGATCTTGCCCCCTGCAGCCTATCGCTGTTCCCATTCTCATCCTTTTGGCACGGGGTGGGTGGCGGGGAGAGGCCTTCCTCAGCTAACATTACTGCCTCTGGTGTCACTGAAATGGGGAGCTCCATCTTGAGTGAGTGAGTCATCATTCTCTACTAAACACTGCCCTCCCTCTGCCCTTCTCTTTCAGGACATTAATAGTTCAGGGTGGGTAACACATCAAGTGTTAACACCTTCCTTGTACCTGTTTTTTTTTTCTTCAGGTTATTTTTTTCCTTTCACAAGACCCTAAGTTTGGAGCACTGGAAGGAGCCTGGGGCTGGGGCATTACAGACAGTGCTTTAAAATGAAATCTTTTTGGAAAGCAGAGGTGGGATTCCAGTTTGCCTATCACAATAGTACTTTTAGGGACAGTCATGATCTTAAGAATATGACAAAAACTGTCACTGACATGGTATTATGTGCAGGACTGAAATGAAAGGCCACGAATACCTCACAATGACCACACATGCAGGGTTTAGTTAGTTAGCTCTAGTGGCAGAGAAAGGAGCAGCCAAGACTGGGCCAAGAATAATAATAAAAATAAAAATAAAAGCAGGAAAGCAACAAAAAAAAAAGCAGGAAGGCAACACAATACAGCTTTGCACTCCACCTACTGTCCCAGGGTTCTCTGGAGAAGTCTAGAGGAGAAGAAAAAAAGAGTCATGAGGAATAACCATCCTGGAATCAAAGTGGAACCTTTACTTTATAGAAAAACATCAAGGATCACATATTATATTATCCCATGTAATAAGTTCACATGCTTATTGTATACAAATTCAGATCTGAAGCAAATAACGCTCTTTTTTGGGGGGATAAATGGGCATAATATATGCACTAAAAAGTTTTTTTTAATACTGTGGATAGTTTTTCATAAAAGAAAATACATAATCAACAAGCATTTATTATTATTACTATTATTAAAGATTTTATTTATTTATTTGACAGAGACAGTGAGAGAGGAAACACAAGAAGGGGGAGCGGGAGAGGGAGAAGCAGACTTCCCATGGAGCAGGGAGCCTGACATGCGGCTCAATCCCAGGACCCTGGGATCATGACCTGAGCCAAAGGCAGACACTTAACGACTGAGCCACCCAGGCGCCCTGCATTTATTATTTTTTTTAAGAAACAGTTGCCAAATTCTATCTTCTTTGGTTGATAGATGTGAGTCTAGGGAAACCTGTTGATGAAAGTCAGATTTACAGAATTGTCACGATCACAGTGACTACAGCAGTGACTGCCGGGTGCATTATTTTTCTGTACGTTGCTGACTTAGGCAAAACAGGGTTCTGGCTACTGAAGGAGATGAGAGGACAATGACTCTTTTCTTCCTAGTTACATGATTTACTTGAACACATCCTGAGTCTCAACTACTTTAATTCTTCCATAAAATGCAAGAAAATCTAGTTATTATAATGCCGGATCATATATCCCTAAGTTTACTTGTAGAGACATCAGAACAGCTCCTGTCCCAACAATTTCCCCTCTGTGGTACCCGGGATGCACCCCCAGGAGTGGGACCTGGGTGAATACAGGTATTGCTTTTAAGAGTCAGTGCTTTAAGACAGTAAACTCCCAATTATGAAATGTCAATGAGACCTCAAGGCATTTTAAATATGTCCTGTAATATAATATTTAGCATATGTTAATGATGACACTTTCAGAAGTGGAGCTAAGCCACCACTAGGTGTTCATAGTCACCTTACTTGCTAGAGGCAAGGAGGAACTGAAATTTGAAATATCCTGCCACCCACCCACTGAATGGACTTCACTCAGTTCCAAATGATACATAAGAAAATGCCTGTTTGATTAAAAGTAATAGGGAAGATAATATAAAAACTCAAAAAAACAAAACAAAACAAAACAAAACAACAAACTAACAATATGAAAGAAAAGGTGAATGCTATGTGATACTTTTACAAAGAAAGACTGCCAGAAGGCTTGAGGTAAGAATGGATCACAGACAAGTTCCTGTCAAGTCCCTCAATGAGATACAGCCATCTCACTTGCTGCCACTATCTTGCCAGGTATCTAACCTAACCACTTCCTAAAGCAGAACTTAGTTCATCCCTTGTAATCCTTCATTATACTGAACAATATTATTTATGTGTTCCCTTACTCTCATACATTCAAAACAATAAGATTATGATATCCTTTCAAACATATTCATGCCTGCTGGCATATGAACTTAAGACAAGTTCAATTTATATTCAAAAGTACAGCATGTGTGGAAAATACCAACAGCTATGATACAAAGGACTGTGTCTGCCATCACATCTACTGCTAAAATAGCCCTTCTCTTTCTTTGTGTAAAGATTATAGTTACTGAATACAAAAAGCAGAGAGAACAGCTTTTTTTTCCCTTTGATGTTTTATGCAAATGTTAATTTTCATGTTTATAAAACTTTTTTTTTTATTTTTGAGAGAGCGTGCATGGGATTGAGAATTGGGGGTGGGGGGAAGGGTCAGAAGGAGAGGGAGGGAGAGAATCTTAGGCAGGCTCCACAATCAGCACAGAGCCTGGCATGCGGCTTGATCTCATGACCCTGAGATCATGACCTGAGCTGAAATCAAGAGTCAGATGCTTAACCGACTGAGCCACCCAGGAGCCCCCACGTTTATAAAACTTTTAGAAGAGGACATGCCTCTTGACTCATGCAGTGGGGGGGATTCAGCCACACCCAACCCTGACCTGGTTATTATCCCAAATTCATTCATTCTTACATATTCTCATATATTCTTATATTCTCATATTCTCCACATTCCTCCCCTCCATACGACAAATAGAACATTACTATGGTAACTCCTAAATCTGTTCAATTACTTGGTATTAGCTCAGTTACCTTTTCAAAATACAGAATCCTCAGGTAGTGAGATCCAGTAATCTGTTTTTAAAAATCTTCCCAGGTGACTCTTATGATCAGTCAGGTTTGTTAAAGCCAATCCCAGATTATTATCTGCAAACCTTATGCATGTTCAAAGAGACAGAGGAAGATCTTCTCTGTCTGTAACATAATTCTTTGTTGAAAAAAATAAACTAGAAAATCATGGCATCATTCCAGTGTTTCCCACTTATGTATAAGTATTCCTAAAGAAGAACTATAAGGGTCTTTCCTGTGCCTTTTAGTCTCAGATGTAGTTTAAATTTAAAAAAAAAAAAAAAAAAAGGGAAAAAAAGTTCACAGTTATTCTTCTTCCAGATTTCTATTAGGTTAATGTCCACTTGGAAACATGGTACATTGTGCAGTTCAGGAGTGTTTCATGTCTGCCAGCGAAGTCATGTCCTTTAATCACATTGTACAAGTCATTAATATCTTTTCTCATTTGCTGTTAGCTTGTTCTATCAGTTACTGAGGTATGTTAACAGCTCTACCTATAAAAATGGGTGTGTTTCTTTTGTTTCTTTTCAGTTCTGTTACTTTTTTGCTTTATATACTTTAAAAGCTACATTATTAGATATATACAAATTTAGAGTTATTATATCTTTCTGTTAAATTACCCTTTCATCATTATGAAAGTCCCTATATCAATCTAGTAACTCTTTTGCCTTGATTTTTTCTATCTAGTTTGACAACTGTTGTCCTTTAGAGTGTTTAGTCCATTTATATTTAGTGTTTTTCCTGACACAGTGGGGTTTAAGTCTACTGTTTTGCTATTTCTTTTCTTTTTTTTTTTTAAGACTTCATTTATTCATTTCACATAGAGATCACAAGTAGGCAGAGAGGCAGAGCAGGCGGGGGGCAGAGGAGGCAGGCTTCCCGCTGAGCAGAGAGCCCAATGTGGGGCTCGATCCCAGGACCCTGAGATCATGACCTGAGCCGAAGGCAGAGGCTTAATCGACTGAGCCACCCAGGCGCCCCTGCTATTTATTTTCTATTGGTCTGATTTGTTCTATGAATCCTTGACTTATTACAATCTATGCTGTTAGTACTTTAACTAACTTAATAAATACTTAATAAATTACTTAATAAACAATGGAAGAATTTTACAACATTTCAACTCTATTTACTGTGTTGTTATATTTATTTCTACATAAACAACAATAATTCACAGCAAACATTATTATTGTTGTTTTAATAAACAATATTCTTTTTTTTAAGATTTTATTTATTTATTTGAAAGAGAGAGAGAGATGGGAGAAAAGTATCAGGAGAAGCAGACTCCCTGCTGAGCAGGGAGCCTTATGTGGGACTCAATCCTGGGACTCCAGGATCATGACCTGAGCTGAAGGCGGTCACTTAACCAATTGAGCCACCCAGGCACCCCAATAAACAATATTCTTTATATTTCCTACATATTTGGTTTCCCAGGAATCTTTATTTCCTTCTGTAATCCTGTGCTTATAATTAGGATAATTTTTTAAAAAAGATTTTTATTTATTTATTTATTTGAGAGAGAGAGAGAGAGAACGTGCATGCATGTGCTTGCATGGGGGTGGAGGAGGAGAGCAAGAATCTCAAGCAGATTCTGTGGTTGAGTGCTCGTGCTCTTTCTCTCAAATAAATAAATAAAATCTTTAAAAAATAATAAAGTCAGGGGCTTGGATTTGAATCCCACTTATAGGGGCACCTGGGTGTCTCAGTGGGTTAAAGCCTCTACCTTCAGCTCAGGTCATGATCCTGGGGTCCTGGGATCGAGCCCCACATCAGGCTCTCTGCTCGGCAGGGAGCTGCTTCCTCCCCTCTCTTTGCCTTCCTCTCTGCCTACTTGTGATCTCTGTCTGTGAAATAAATAAATAAAATCTAAAAAAAAAAAAAAAAATGAACCCCACTTACATCACACTATAGGCAAAGAGAATGCATTAAAAGAATGAAATATGCAAAGAAAAGCAGTCCAGCAGAGAAAGAGCACGAGCATGGTGAAAGGCAAAGGGAGAAGCAGGCTCCCTGCCGAGCAGGGAGCCTAATGTGGGACTTGATCCTGGGACTTCGGGATCATGACTGGAGCTGAAGACAGATGCCTAGCCAACTGAGCTACCCAGGCACCCCAAGTCTCTGACTTTAAAAGTCTACGGTCCTTTCAATCATGCTGCCATCAGAATAAAGATTAAGCTGAAATCTTACAAGTCTTTCCAATATTTGGCTTCGTTTGTTAACAAAAGTTTTTAGAATGTAATTTACTAAACTGGCACATTATACAATTTAATTCTTACACAACCTGATGATAGGTATTAATCTCTATTTTAAAGATTTTATTTATTTGAGAGAGAGATAGAGAGAACATGAGCAGGGGGGCAGGCAGAGGGGGAGAGAGAGAGAGAGAACTCGGGAGTAGATTCCACACTGAGTGCAGAGCCCAAAGCGGGGTTCAATCCCACAACCAGGAGATCATGACCGAAGCTGAAACCAAGAGTCAGATGCTCAACTAAACAGGCCACCCAGGCACCCCAATCTCTATTTTATATAATTTAACAAGTTTGGTATTCATCTCAGATATTGCTCACTACCAAAATTTATGAAGGGTAGAAAGTCTAAAATTTGGTTTCTTACTGAAGCCTCCTTATAAACAAATTTGCCACTCCATTATAATTACTTCAAATTTCAATAGGTGCTTTATCAATTCTTTGTTTACTTCTCTTAGAAATCACTACTTTGTACTTAAATTGGATGTAGCAATCAACTTGTATGATTTGGATCAGTATTGCACATTATTTTTACATCAGTTACTGATTTTTCTTTTTTATTTATAAATGAGTCTTTCTTCACTGACTACTCTATACCATAATTCTTTAGATCTTACTTTAAGTTGAGACAGATAAATTCTTCATGCTTTGATAGGATGTGTGGGAGAGTGAGATAGGACTTGAAGTCATACTCTCAAGTATGGGACTAGTCTGGCAGTGCTCTGGAAACTCAACTTTCAGGTATTATTCAAGAGCAACACCACCTATAACTGATTAAAATAGTGTTGATAAAGTTCTTCCCACACACTCATTGCTTAACTGCCTGCTGAAAGAAATAAATGCTGAATCAAGGGAGTGTTCTCATAGATGAAAGATATCAGAAAAAGGAGAAAGGGAATCACATTAATCATTCCTAATGAAAAAGGAAAGAAGCAAATCATCTTGTCTTTTCCCCCCACAGACATTATTTTGACACCAGAGGAAAACCACAAAACTTGATTCCATCAAATGTCCTACATATGAAGGTGGGATCTTCAAGTAACTAAATGATACTGATGAGGCAGCCAGTCAAGCCTTCTCAGCTCAAGTCCAAGAGTATTTTTAAAAAGGGAAGGCAGCAGACTGAAAATAGACTAAGGTAAAATTCACAGGCAAGACCTATTCTGCAGTCCACTTAAATTGGTCCCCCAATTGCCAAATTCCATCTGGGCATATATTCTTTTGTTATCTGAATAGGTATTATTTGTAACTAGACTAATGGCCAGGGTTATGCACATATTTTTTAAATTTTAACTTCAACTTTGTCTAAAATATGTAAGACCATTTTGTCTATTAAAAGCCTAAATAAAGGGGTGCCTGGGTGGCTCAGTGGATTAAAGCCTCTGCCTTCAGCTCAGATCATGATCCCAGGGTCCTGGGATTGAGCCCCTCATTGGGCTCTCTGCTCAGCAGGGAGTCTGCTTCCCTTCCTCTCTCTCTCTGCCTGCCTCTCTGCCTACTTGTGATCTCTGTCTGTCAAAAACAAAAAACAAAAAAACCCCAACCTAAATATAAAAAAAAAAAAAAGCCTAAATATCATAACATATTTACACAAAAGTCTAGAAAACTCAGCTTTAGAAGATGGAAACTGCCTGGAGATGTTATTTCTGATAGTGTTATTTAAGGTGGTACATAACTGGGGAAGTCTTAAATATACAATTCATATATAAACAAATAAACTGAAAAACTTACATAAAACAATATATAATCGCTAAAACTAAGTTTCTAGAATAATTAATAATCCTAGGTTAAAAGTAGAAGATGGGGTGCTGGGTGGCTCAGTTGGTTGGCCGTCTGCCTTCAGCTCAGGTCATGATCTCCATGTCCTAGGGTCAAGACCCATGTCTGGCTTCCTGCGGTGGGGAGTCTGCTTCAGCTTCTCCCTCTCCCTCTGCTCTGTTGCCACCCCCTGCCCCGGCTCATGCACTCTCCTTCTCAAATAAATAAATAAAATCTTTTTAAAAAAGCAGAACTTAAATCTATATGTAAATCATATACATCATATTATCTAAACTATGCTAAAATATGTTAAAAAGAAGAATGGAAGGAACTAAACCAAAAAGTAAATATTTTGCTGGTATAATTATGCAAATTAGTGTTTCTTCTTTCTAGCTTATATATACAGATAGATACCATGACCTGAGCCAAAATCAAGAGTCAGATGCTCAACTGACTGAGCCACCCAAGTGCCCCCCTTTTAAAAATTTTTAATGGCATAATTACACCTCAAATTTATTCTGTACTCACAAATAAAGGACTGAGAGAAGTGAATTTGAAGCTGTTCCTAAGCTAATTTGCACATCAACCACTTCTCAACAACTTTGATTTTATGAACATCTCTCTCCATTTCCAATTTGAACACAAAAAATACAGGCCTGGAGTCACAGTTGGATATGCTGTTGTTTCTGCTTAAACTAATGGCCATATGGAAGGGTGCCTGGGTGGCTCAGTAGGTTAAACATCTGCCTTTGGCTCAGGTCATGATCCCAGGGTCCTGCGACTGAGTCCCATATCAGGCTCTCTGTTTAGCGGGAAGGCTGCTTCTCCCTTTCCCTCTGCCTGCTGCTACCCCTGCTTGTGCTGTCAAATAGATAAATAAAATCTTTTAAAAAAATTTTTATTTTAAAGATTTTTATTTATTTATTTGACAGACAGAGATCACAAGCAGGCAGAGAGAGAAGGAGGGGAAGCAGGCTCCCGGCCGAGCAGAGAGCCCAATGCAGGGCTTGATCCCAGGACCCTGGGATCATGACCTGAGCCGAAGGCAGAGGCATTAACCTGTTGAGCCACCCAGGCGCCCCTAAATAAAATTAATAAAATCTTTTAAAAAAATAAATAAAATGGCCCTATTGCTCCATTCTATTTTCTATGAGAGCCAAACAAGTAGTTTTCCTCCTTGTTTCCCTCTGTTTGTCAGAACACTGGGTATATGATACTGGCTATAGTTTTATGATTGTGTGTTTTAAAGAAAACACCTTTTTCTTTGAATCATGCAGCTGCAGCCCACAAGGAAAGCACGTTAGAATTGGAGGTCTTGGTGTTTCTTGGAGGTAGTGGATGTTAGGAGAGGAAGATAACTAGCCAAATTACACTTTGGAGTTTCTGATTTGAGTAGTACCTGGATACTATGCCCTCGTATTTAAACTACCTACTCCCTCACTCAAGTTGTAGCACCTCAAATTTCATAGGCTTGTCTCTTACACTATGTATTATACAGAGTTCTAGTACTTTCTTTTTCAGCCCTCGGGTTTTTCCTCGTCAACATTTGTTTATTTTTATTTTTTTTAAGATATTATTTATTTATTTGACAGAGATCACAAGTAGGCAGAGAGACAGGTAGAGAGAGAGAGAGAGAGAGAGAGAGGAGGAAGGAGGCTCCCCACTGAGCAGAGAGCCCGATGTGGGGACTCGATCCCAGGACCCTGGAATCATGACCTGTGCAGAAGGCACAGGCTTTAACCCACTGAGCCACCCAGGCACCCTCCTCATCAACATTTAATTCAGGCTTTTTAGTTTCAGTTTAGTTGTTTTAGATGAATTTCTGGGGTGACTTTTAAATAAATGTATATTATTAAAAATTATGTAACACTGTCTTCTTCAGATGAAGTAACTATTAGCTGTATTTACGTGTATCCACATTACGTGCTAGCGATAAGGATAAAACAGGGTTAAACAAAAAGCCCTAGGAGGTTTTATTTATTTTTTTTTTAAAGATTTTATTTATTTATTTGACAGAGGGAAATCACAAGTAAGCAGAGAGGCAGGCAGAGAGAGAGGAGGAAGCAGGCTCCCCGCTGAGCAGAAAGCCCAATGTGGGGCTCGAACCCAGGACCTGGGATCATGACCTGAGCCGAAGGCAGCGGCTTAACCCACTGAGCCACCCAGGCGCCCCCTAGGAGGTTTTAGAATCTGACTTAGAATCAATTCTTCAGGATTTTCCAAAAAGAATTTATTTATTTATTTATTTGAGAGAAACAGAGAGAGAGAACATGAGCTGGGGGAAGAGCAGAGGGAGAGGGGCAAGCAAACTCAGGCTGACTGTGAGCCCAATGGGGAGCTCAACCTCACGACCCTGAGATCGTGGCCTGAGCCGAAATCAAGAGTCAGACGTCCAACCAACTGAGCCACCCAGGAGCCTCTATAACCAATTCTTAACCATCCGTGTTGGATGGTAAGGTAAGGCACAGGCAACTGGAGTCAACAGAAGACTTAGTTTTTAGAACAGCCTTCACTACCCTCCCCCCTTCATTAGGCTTGGTAATAAGCAACAGAAGGATCGTGTCTCAGTTCCACCTCTATTTCTTGTACCTTATTAAGTTTTAAAATGTTTAAAGTATATAAAGTTCTCCCCTTTTACCCAAAGAGCTTTTATAATAACCAGTTTTTAAAAATTTTTATTTATTTATTTATTTATTTATTTAAAAAGATTTATTTATTTATTTATTTGACAGAGAGAGAGAGAGATATCACAGGTTGGCAGAGAAGCAGGCAGAGAGAGGGGGGGAAGCAGGCTCCCGGCTGAGCAGAGAGCCCGATGCGGGGCTCTATCCCAGGACTCTGGGATCATGATCTGAGACGAAGGCAGAGGCTTAACCCACTGAGCCACCCAGGCACCCCACCAGTTTTTTTTTTTTTTAAGATTTTATTTATTTATTTGACAGAGAAAGAGAGATCACAAGTAGGCACAGAGGCAGGTAGACAGAGAGGGGGAAGCAGGCTTCCAGACAAGAAAAGAGCCCAATGCCGGGCTCTATCCCAGGACCCTGAGATCATGACCTGAGCTGAAGGCAGAGGCTTATTAACCCGCTGAGCCACCGGGATGCCCCAATAACCAGTTTTTTTGTCCAAAATTTAAAAATCTATAGTTTTGTGCAATAAGATACATACTTCATTATCAAGAAGTTGTCAATTATCTTTAAAAGAATTTTTTAAAATTTTGCATTGGGCTTGAACTCACAACCCTGAGATCAAGACCTGAGGTGAGATCAAAGGTTAGACGCTTAACTGAATGAGCGACCCAGGTGCCCCACAATTATCTTTTTTAAGTTTAAGGTATACAGCATGACTTGACTTATATATACTGTGATCAATTATTTTTATAATCTAATAGTTCTGTGTTTTTTTTTTTATACCCACGGAGTTTGATCTTGTGTTTATACAAGCATTTTAACAGCATCAAAACTTTGTAAATGGAGAACAGTAATTTGTGGTACTTACACTATTGCATTTATTCATTTTTTGCCTTCTAAAAGAGGATTATTGTTGGATTTAAAGAAGTGTTTTAGAAAAGTATAACAAAAGTACAGAAAGCAAAAGCTGCTGCTAATGAACAAAGCAGGCTTTGTCTAGAGCACGCCCACAACTTCCCTTGGAAATACTGCAAAGTTCTGACCTTCGGGAAAGAGAAATGGGCAAAGAGCTGCAGAAGATAATCAGGGAGAGAAGGTCTTGCTCTATACCTGCAGGGACAGTTAGGTCTGGGATTCCAACTCCAGTAAAATATCATGATCTGATCATGACTGCATCAAGACAGGATGCCCTTGGCAACTTGATGTGTATGCTTTTTTTTTTTTTTAATAGATTTTATTTATTTATTTGACACAGAGAGTTCACAAGTAGGCAGAGAGGCAGGCAGAGAGAGAGAAGGAAGCAGGCCCCCTGCGGAGCAGAGAGCCCGATGTGGGGCTCGATCCCAGGACCCTGGGATCATGACCTGAGCCAAAGGCAGAGGCTTTAACCCACTGAGCCACCCAGGCGCCCCCTGATGTGTACGCTTTTTTGATAAAAACTCCAAATTGTAAAAAAAAAAAAAAAATTCCAAATTGAGAGTAAGGTTTTATAGTGAGGTGTCAGAAAATAATATATTCTCGGGGCGCCTGGGTGGCTCAGTGGGTTAAGCTGCTGCCTTCGGCTCAGGTCATGATCTCGGAGTCCTGGGATCGAGTCCTGCATTGGGCTCTCTGCTCAGCGGGAAGCCTGCTTCCTCCTGTCTCTCTGCCTGCTTGTGATCTCTCTCTGTCAAATAAATAAATAAAATCTTTAAAAAAAAAAAAAAAAAGAAAATAATATATTCTCTCATGGAAAAAAGGCTTAAACTTTCCAAAGTTTCCCTGCAAGTAAAAAAGGAGCTACTGAGAAAATCTACCGGAACAGAGAAGGGACAATAATTTTTGGTTGGTAGTCTACATTTGATACCAAAAATCCTATAAGGAGTCCATGACAGACCCCTATACTAATTGCTTCGTCCTCATTCCTGATTATATGTGGAAAGTGTGACTATTCCTTCTTTCTCAGAAGAAAGCATTTATTGTTACACCTAGATGAGTATGAAAAATGTTTCTGATAATTCTCATGACCAAAATAATGCCAAGTGTTTTTCTTCAAAGTGTTATTTATTTATTTTTAAAAGATTATTCATTTATCTATTTGACAGAGACAGACACAACGAGAGGGAACACAAGCACGGGGAGTGGAAGAGGGAGAGGCAGGCTCCCTGCCAAGAAGGGGAGGCTGACAGGAGGCCTGATCCCAGGACTCTAGAACCATGACCTGAACCGAAGGCAGATGCCCAATGACTGAGCCATCCAGGCACCCTGAAGTAGTTTATTTTTAATTAACCCACCTATTATTTATTCCTCTGTTAATACTGTTACATAGCTATACTAGATTTTATTCATCCAACAATCTCCTTACTGATTTTGCCTCCAAATGACCATATGTTTCTAAATCACCTTGCCCCAAATGACTCCATCATCACCCATAACTACAAATTTCAGAGCAAAATGAATCAAATGGTGACGGAAAATGAATGTAGAAAAGAGGAAATATTATAATACTATATCTATTTTTTTAAAAGATTTATTTATTTATTTGACAGACAGAGATCACAAGCAGGCAGAGAGGCAGGCAGAGAGAGGAGGGGAAGCAGGCTCCCTGCTGAGCAGAGAGCCCAATGTGGGGCTCCATCCCAGGACCCTGAGATCATGACCTGAGCCAAAGGCAGAGGCTTTAAACCACTGAGCCACCCAGGCGCCCCTATAATACTGTATTTTTTAAAGCAATACATTCTTATCTAAATGTAAAAAAAAAAAAGTATAATTAGTGAATGAGAGGCAAACGAAAAGTCAAAATGGAAAAAAAAAAAACCCCACAAACACAGAGATGTAGAATAGAAAGACAGAGAGAAAGAAAATTTCAGACTAGAATTTATTAAAATTCTTTGGTCTTGGGGACCTGGGTGGCTCAGTCCGTTAAGTGACTGACTCTTGATTTTAGCTCAGGTCATGACCTCAGGGTCGTGAGACTGAGCCGCATGTGGGGATCTATGCTGGGCATGGAGCCTGCTTGGGATTCTCTTTCTCCTTTCCTCTGACCCTTTCCCCTCTAAAAAATAAATAACAATAAAATAAAATAAAATTCTTTAGTCTTGTGCTCAATTTAAGGATGTGTGCTAATTACAATTAGCTGGCTGTTTTAATGTGATACATGGTAAAGGATATTAATGAAGACAGAAACAGATTTTATGTTGATCAAGAAATACAAAGTATTATTACTTGAAGGTTTTTTGTGTGTGTGTGTGTGTGTGTGTTTTTTTTTTTTTTAAAGGACCTTATTTATTTGACACAGAGAGAGAAAGAGAAAGAGAGAGAGAAGCAGGCAGGACACTGGGATCATGACCTGAGCCGAAGGCAGACACTTAACTGACTGAGCCACTCAGGTGCCTCTGCTTGAAAGTTTTATTTGAGAAAATATAAAGGCTTCTGCTATGGACATATTTCACTTGAGGATGATTATTTTTATACAAACCACTGAGGATAACTTAATTTCTTTGAGTGGACATTACAGCATAAATTCCTTCTCTGTATTTAAATAATCAATTAGGGGACACCTGGGTGCCCAACATAGTACCATGAATTTTATTATTAATTAGTTTTTTTTTTTAAGATTTTATTTATTTGACAGAGAGAGACACAGTGAGAGAGGGAACACAAGCAGGGGGAGTGGGAGAGGGAGAAGCAGGCTTCCTGCTGAGCAGGGAGCCTGATGTGGGGCTTGATTCCAAGACTCTGGGATCATGACCTGAGCCGAAGGCATGCTTAACGACTGAGCCACCCAGGTGCCCCATTAATTAGTTTTTTAAAGTAAATTCTACCCCCAGAATGGGACTTGAACTCACAACCCCAAGACCAAGAGTCTCATGCTCTACCAACTGAGCCAGCCAGGTGCCCCAGTACCATCAGTCTCAAAGCTCAAAACTAACTACTATATTATAGGCCTAGAACTGTAAACAAATGATTTAAGTCTTCATTTACTTTGTACATTTATCCTTCCAAAGAATCTGGTAAGACTTTCCACATACCCATTCACTGAAATGCTTTTTAAATTTCATAAAAAAACAGTTAAGTTTGGTAAAAGCCTTTTTAAATTTTATTAAGATTTTATTTATTTACTCAACAGAGAGAGAGACAGTGAGAGAGGGAACAGAAGCAGGGAGAGTGGGAGAGGGAGAAGTAGGCTTCCTATGGAGCAGGGAGCCTGCCTGAGCCGAAGGCAGACGCTTAACCCTGAGGCACCCAGGTGTCCCTGGTAAAAGCCTTTAAAGCAGTGATGTAGTCCTCAAAGTTGTCAGTGTTGACCCTTCATGACCTGGCTCTGGTTTGCTCAAATAGAATAAATCCTGAATTATAAGAACTATAATTGGGACATCTGTCTGGCCCAGCCAGTGGAGTGTGAGACTCTTGACCTCGGGGTTGTGTGTTCAAGCCCCATACTGGGTGGAGAGATTATTTAAAAAGAACATCTTAAAAAAAAAAAAAAGAAAGAAAGAAAGAAGGGGCGCCTGGGTGGCTCAGTGGGTTAAGCCTCTGCCTTCAGCTCAGGTCGTGATCCCAGAGTCCTGGGATCGAGCCCCGCATTGGGCTCTCTGCTCAGCAGGGAGCATGCTTCCTCCTCTCTCTCTCTGCCTGCCTCTCTGCCTACTTGTGATCTCTCTATCAAATAAATAAATAAAATCTTAAAAAAAAAAGAAAGAAAGAAAAGAAATAAAATAGAATGCAATCTGTACACTAAAATAGCTTACAGCCACCTATGAATCATCAAGGAAATAGGAAATAAAACCCAAAAATTAAATCTAGAGAGAACATAAAAATCTTAAGTACCTGAGTGATTTCTATTGCTTCTTCATGGGTCTCTTCTAAGGACTATTGGTAGAAAAACTGAGAAATTTGATGCTCACTTTTTAACAAATAAATATATCAAACTTTACCTACTCAGATGAGTTATTTTATATATCGGTATTAGATGGGCATTTTTCCCAAGTTAGTTATATCCTACTAGTAAGTTAAACCTCCTTACCCATTTCTTGCTTTTCAAAGACCCATTCATTTCCATCTCATAGATAAATGTCTAGATCCTTATTTATCCTTATTAATCAAGAATGACAGGAGAATTTACTAGCCCAAAAGTGAATTTACCAAATTCAGGAGAGTGGATACCTCTGGGAGCACAGAAACAAAGTGTCATCACAAGGGAATGCAGGCATAGAGATAGGGGTGAGGTGGGATCTCTCTCTTTTTAATTCCATTTCTTAAGCTGGGGAGGGGCCCCAGAGGTTCCTTTATATTTTTCTCTATGCCTTTTTCTTTTTCTACTTATAAAACATTTCATTAAAAATTTTTTAAAAAATTAAAAATTGGGGCACCTGGGTGGCTCAGTGGGTTAAAGCCTCTGCTTCGGGCTCGGGTCATGATCCCAGGATCCTGGGATGGAGCCTCACATCAGGCTCTCTGCTCAGCGGGGAGCCTGGTTCCCCCCCCCACCCTCCCTGCCTGCCTCTCTGCTGTGATCTCTGTCAAGTAAATAAATAAAATCTTTAAAAAAAAATTAAAAATTGTTGGTGATCAAGGTAAAGTGAATCAAGTCCTGACTTTGGTCCTAAAAATCTGTCGCTTAATGATTCACTCTGTGATCCATGTGCTTTTAGTTCCAGTAAAACATGAAAAATACTTTGTAGGAATTTCATCTGGCAAGTTCTCACCAGGAAAACACCCTTTTAGAAACTAAATAATATTAAATCACAAGACATTTGGGAATGTTACCTGTGTTCTCACACTTTTAAACTTTTCTTTAAAGTCATCAACATTTTTCATTTCTGAAAAAAAAAAGAGCAGCCTAGGACTGAACATGTTTTCTGCTGCTTCCTAAATCAAAGAGAAGGTGTAAATCTTTTTTTTTTTTTTTTTTTTAAAGTGTAATGTCAAGAAAGGATTCCCAGGCTTTCCCTCACTTTGTTTTATATTTTTAACCCTTTAACAATTCCACTTAGAACATTTTTCCCACCTTTACATCGTCTTTCACAAAACCCCACAGCTGGGAAAATGAGTCTACAGCGACCGTGGACTTTGACTTCACTTATAAGCCTTGAAACTCTTAAGCTACACTTGGAATTAACCAGCTTGGTCTCTAACTATCTCCGAGACAATAACACTTCAAAAGTAAAGCACTGACTTCAGAAATGTTTATACCAAAGAACTGCCTTGTGAAAAATGAAAATACCAGCACAGTGGGAAGAGCTGGAGACTTACTTGGAGAATGTATAGCTAAGTCTAAGAAATTATGACAATTCTTTTTTTTAAATTTTTTTTTTTAAGATTTTTAAAAAATTTATTTGACAGACAGATTACAAGTAGGCAGAGAGGCAGGCAGAGAGAGACAGGAGGAGGAGGCAGGCTCCCTGCTGAGCAGAGAGCCCGATGCGGGACTCGATCCCAGGACCCTGAGATCATGACCTGAGCTGAAGGCAGAGGCTTTAACCACTGAGCCACCCAGGCGTCCGAAATTATGACAATTCTTGAAAATGGTCCCATTTATAGAAGTCAACAGTTCTAGTTCTAGGCCACACATATTTCAAGTTCTGCAGCAAGCCAGCAAAACAACACTGAATTCTAAATATGACTTCTTGTAGTACTTATCTTCTCCAAGAACAAGAATTTAATAGATGGTTTCCTAGCAGTATTATTAAAAAACAAAAAACTCCAAAGGGATCAAGTAAGACAAAGCTATGAGCGGTAAATTAATATAACTGAGTGAAAAACAACTTACAAAATTTCATTCATTCTTTACGAAGTTATAAACGTCCTAAAGTTATAAACAACAAAATCCTCACAACATTCAACTTCCTATAAATTATTCAATTTCACCTATTCATCTCTGCCTTGCCTCTGTCAAGATTTTGTTTCCTTGCCTTCTATTACTCACCAACTGCATCTGGATTTACCGGTCTGGAGACGTCAGCTTGCCCCATGATTAAATTGTCTGATGTGTCTCACGACAACAAACTGCCCCGGACCAAAGAAAACTTTTCTTAAAAGATAAATCCACATCGAGAGGGGACAGGCACTCCTCTCTCAGTGTCACTGCCAGACATCAGGAAACGGCATGAGGTCAGTTAATCTGCTGGAGTTTCTGCTCCCCGTATCCCGGCCTGGACACTTGGGGTTCGTACAAATGTGTCTTCACTCTGGCTCTCCGCACACAGGAATGCCTGTCATTCCAGAGCACACACTGTGAAGAGCTCAAGTGCAGGAAGGGGAGGAGACCTGCCAACTACAGAAGCGACACAGCCCTAAAAAGCCACACCTACTGTAGCTCTCCAGACTCCCCGCCACAGAAGAATGGGAGCCGGCTCGGGAGCCTACCGAAGAACTTGCAAACGTGATCATACAGAAAACATCAGGGTTATGCACAGCAGGCTGATGGGCGTAGAATTCAATTCGAAGGTATGTGTTCAATACAGGCTTGCCTCAGAAGTATTGACTGTTCTCACATTTCACGGCTTGCTCTAAAATTGTAGTATTTCCTCGCTGTAAGTGGCATACCCAAGGCAGGATTTGATCTATACTTGGGGAATTAATAACATCAGGAAGGATATTTTAGGACTGAATATACCTTTTCTAAAAATAAAAAGAAACAGTTCTGAACATTTTCCTTACTAAAATAGTAAACTTGAAATAACGTTTGGAAGATATTATACAACATTTCTCTTTCTGCTAAAGCTCAGTAACCACCATGTGATCTCGGGGATTACAAAACTACTGGGAGTAACCCTACATGTTGCTTATAATACAAGGAAATATCAGCTAACCCCATGCAGCAACTGAAGGTCCAGCTTGCATACTGATTTTTCTTTTTTTTTGGTAATATAACTAATTTACATGTAGCCCAAAAACATAAATATTAAGGACACAGCTTGATGAATTTTTATTTGTAAGTGCTAAAGTCCTTCAACAAATGACAGCTCCTAAAAAACAAGAGGTTTTAGTTTAAATCTTCATTTTCCAAACTGAGATCACAGAATAATTTCTAGTATTTGGACGTTCCTTTTGCCTTTTCTTAACATCTTCTCCTTTGCCCCCCATTACCTTATCCCCATTATCTGCTTTTGATGTGGATAAAAAAAGAACCCCAAAAAACAAAAAAATTAAAAAACCCAAAGGTAACAAATAAGACACTGATAATGCCAAGACAGTGGTTAAGAAAAAAGTGCAGAGAAACTTAGGCAATATTTAATTGTTCATACTGGTAGTAGTCAGAAAAACATTATGGTGACCATTAAAAAGGAAAACCATATTGAAAGAATGCTCTAATGTACAAATGCCCAAAGCCTTTAAACTCTGGCACTTACCTGTCAGCAGAGCCTGTGTAACTGCAGCTTCTACACTATAAAATGGGGAGGCAAAATGTGTCAAATGCACTGCCCAGAACCAAGTAGGTGCTCCACAAAGTATTGTAATCGTCATCACCACCACTATCTGCATCATCATGGCCATAACACGGCGTATGCTTAAGAGGGTGAGCTTTGGGAGTACCAAGGGGACTCGGCTGGTTAAGTGCCTGCCTTCAGCTTGGGTCATGATCTCAGGGTCCTGGGAGCCTGATGCTTCCCCTCCTTCTGCCTGCTGCTCCCCCTGCTTGTGCTCTGTCAAATAATAAATAAAAATCTTAAAAAGTAAATGACAAAATTAAAAAAAAAAAAAGGGGAAGAGAGCTCTGAAGGCAACTGAAAATTTAATTCCAGATCTATCACTAGGTGTTAACACTAGGCAAGTACCTTTACTTCTGCGTCTCAGTTTTCTGATTTGTAAAGTGGGGCATAACCATGCTTAGCAGCACAAGGCAGGTGTTAAGGACTAAATGACATGAACATAAATAAAGCCCTCTGCATGTGCCCAGCACACGGAAAACTCGCAGTTAATGCAAGCACCCAGGGTCACAGTTATAAAAAAAACAAGTCAGGAAAGGAAAGGCCAGGAGCAGTGAACAATGGTAGATGGCAAAAAACTCAGTCATTACAAAGAGGTTAGTCAGAAACGGAAGAGGATGACGTTTTTGTATCATGCATCCAGAGAGCAAACTGGAAGAAGCAGATCCAGGAGGAAGTCGGAACATAATCAGGGCTGCTGTACAAAACATTAAGCAGATGGAACAGCGCGTACTCACACACGCACAAACCGGAAACGGTACCGCAGCATTCAGCTCATGCTGCCAGCACCACACAAGACTACAGCAATAGATTTAGGGATCCTGGTGTAGCTGCTGTTTACCACCTGCTAAATTTAATGCCTAGCTCGGCTTGGCTCATTACTTGTTCTAGAGCACTGTGAAGGTGGCAATAAAACAAAGAATGAAAGCATTCTGAGTGACCATTAACTACCTTGCTCAGAGCCAGGAGTAAAACCCAAGTCTCCCAATTCTAACCCTAGGACTCACTTTGGCACTTGTGTAAATGGTCAAGGAAATGCCTATTTCCTAAAGATATATTCGTTTCCCAAGGAAGTCCATTCTCTACAACACAAATGTTGTTTGTGTCTGATCATTCTGCTGCCTATGCACCCAGCTGATAGACAATCCCTGCCCAGCCTGTTTCAGTTTCATTCCAACAATCAATATTTACTTGGTGCCAACTGGTAAGCAGGCAAGCTGAGAGAGAGAGAGAGAGAGAGAGAGAGAGGAAGATACTGGTCCACTGATCACTTTAAAATTTAACAATTGGGATGCTTGGGTGGCTCAGGGGGTGAAGCGGTTAAGCGTCTGCTGTTGGCTTGGGTCATGATTCCAGGGTTGTGGGATCAAGCTCCACATCGGGCTCCCTGTTTCTCCCTCTTCCTCTGCCGCTCTGCCTGCTTGTGTTCTCTCTCCCTCTCTCAAATAGATAAAATCTTAAAAAAACATATAAAATTTAACAATCAAAGCCTTGAGTTCATTCTAGTTTTCCATGTAATATATGTTAGAAACGCAAAGGATGGGGCACTTGGTTCAGCGGCTGGTTCTTGATCTCAGCTCAGGTCTCAATCTCCGGGCTGTGAGTTTGGAGTCTACTTTAAAAAAAAAAAAAAAAAAATGCAGGGGTGCCTGAGTGGCTCAGTGGATTAAAGCCTCTGCCTTCAGCTCAGGTCATGATCCCAGAGTCTGGGGATCGAGCCCCGCATTGGGCTCTCTGCTCCGCAGGGAGCCTTCTTCCTCCTCTCTCTCTGCCTACTTGTGATCTCTGTCAAATAAATAAATAAAATCTTTAAAAAAAAAATGCAAGGGTGTCTGAGTGGCTCAGTGGGTTAAGCTTCTGCCTTTGGCTCAGGTCATGATCTCACGGTCTTGGGATAGAGCCCCGCATCGCATCATCGGGCTCTCTGCTCAGCAGGGAGCCTGCTTCCCTCTCTCTCTCTCTCTCTGCCTGCCTCTCTGCCTACTGGTGATCTCTCTGTCAAGTAAATAAATAAAATCTTTTTTAAAAAATGCAAAGGGCAATCTCATTTTAACTTTATAGGAAGTAGACAACTATTTCTTAATTGTCACCTATAAAAGATACTCTCTTTTTAGAGTACATTTCCTCCACAGCTTACTGCCTCAAGGAGGGGAAAGTGACATTAAAATTTGTGAATCTCTTCCTATTATATTTATGGAAAGAGCAAAAGGGCCTTATAAAAATAAAGTTTAATAGGCGAAGACAGCACTTGAAGCCCTCTAACCAGAGCCTCATTTTTTTTTTTTTTAAAGAATTGCTTCTAGGGCGCCTGGGTGGCTCAGTGGGTTAAGCCTCTGCCTTCGGCTTGGGTCGTGATCCCAGGGTCCTGGGATGGAGTCCCGCATCGGGCTCTCTGCTTGGCAGGGAGCCTGCTTCCTCCTCTCTCTCTCTCTCTGCCTACTTGTGATCTCTCTCTGTCAAATAAATAAATAAAATCTTAAAAAAAAATAAAGAGTTGCTTCTAAACACTGCAAGTAACCTATAAAGATCAAGGGATTCAAAACTCTTAGAGACGTTTAGGGGTTCCTGGCTGGCTCAGTGGGTTAAGCCTCTGCCTTCGACTCAAGTCATGATCTCAGGGTCCTGGGATCGAGCCCTGCATCCAGCTTTCCGCTCTGCGGGGAGCCTGCTTCCCCCTCTCTCTCTGCCTGCCTCTCTGACTACTTGTGATCTCTCTCTCTGTCAAATAAATAAACAGAATCTAAAAAAACAAACTAAAACACAAAACTCTTTGAGACATTTATAACTCCAAAGCCTTTGTTGGCAAGCAGGTCATATCACACACTAACATGCTACTATGACTTATATTTCAATAAGCAGTTTATAAGATCAACCACAAAGGCATAATGCGTTCATTTAAATATACTTCTATGTTGAAGTACCAGTATAAGTTGGATTACTTAGTAGAATAAACTCTTAGTGATTTTAATCACATCTCCCTCAGTTTATCTTGGTGTACTACTTTCTCCCAGCCTGAGATGTCTCAAGGAGGTGAGCTCTTCTGAAAGGCTAGGAAGAAAGTCACTTCCCTCTAGGAAAGATGACCAACAGAAAGTATTGACAGGTCACACAGATACATACTGAAGAAAAGGTCTAATTTTCAACTTCTGGATCTATAACTGGGGGAGGGAGCAGCTTCTTATTCTTTACCCCATGATGTAACTCTATCCTAGTCTGGTTGGCTCTGGATAGTTACAGGAGATAACATCCGACAATAACCTGTTTCTCAAACTCCATGTGGAAATTAGAAAGCCTTGTCAGGCACCTGTAAAAACTTTTCAAGGCCTCATCTATCTGCACAAATCCTTCACTTGGCCTGGATTCTACAGAGCTTCTACTCATCCTTTAAGAACTGGCTCTAATGAGCCTTTTGTCATTCAAGCAGAATTCCAATAAAGATTTGCTGAACATTGATTATGTGCCCAGCAATGTGTTGGTGCTAAAAACAAGTTTTAGCCCTTAAGGTGTTGACAGCTCAAGTAAACAGGATCTATAATAATCAGTACTTAGGAACTATGCAAACAGACTGGTAGGGGTGGGAGTGTCTAGCTTTGCCCTGAGAGATCAAAGAAAATATCTCAAAAGAAGTTAGAGCTAAGATCAAAGAGAGTCAGTCACAGAAGAGATGACAGAGGTGAGAAAAAGATACAAGCATTAAGACATAAGATTGGAGAGGTAAAGAGCTGATTATGACTGATCGTGCTGGACATATCACCTTAAATTGCAATGATCTTCTCACCTCTCTTACAGGCTAGAAACTTCTCTTGGGCAGGGACAGTGATGTATTTATCTTTAAACCCTCAATGCTTCACACAACCCAGTGCATAGTGGACATGTAATCAGTATTTAGTAACCTTGGACAAAGGGAAGAAACAACATTCTTCAATTTTTTTTTTTAAAGATTTTATTTATTTACCCGACAGACAGAAATTACAAGTAGGCAGAGAGGCAGGCAGAGAGAGAGGAGGAAGCAGGCTCCCCGCTGAGCAGAGGGCCCGATGCGGGGCTCGATCCCAGGACCCTGGGACCATGACCTGAGCCGAAGGCAGAGGCTTAACCCACTGAGCCACCCAGGTGCCCCAACATTCTTCAATTTTAAGCTTTTTTTTAAGCAATTTTAAGCTTCAATTTTAAGCTCAATTTTAAGCAATTTTAAGCTTCAATTTTAAGCTCAAAATATCTAGTGAGAGGGCACCCGGGTGGCTTAGTTGGTTAAGCAATTGCCTTCGGCTCAGGTCATGTCCTGGAGTCCCAGGATCAAGTCCCACATCGGGTCCTCTGCTCATCATGGAGCTGGCTTCTCCCTCTGACCCTCGCCCCTTTCATGCTCTCTCGCTCTCTCTCAAATAAATAAAATCTTTTTTTTTTTTTAAGATTTTATTTATTTATTTGACAGAGAGAAATCACAAGTAAGCAGAGAGGCAGGCAGAGAGAGAGGAGGAAGCAGGCTCCCTGCTGAGCAGAAAGCCCGATGTGGGGCTCGAACCCAGGACCTGGGATCATGACCTGAGCCGAAGGCAGCGGCTCAACCCACTGAGCCACCCAGGCGCCCCTCAAATAAATAAAATCTTAAAAAATATATATATCTAGTGAGAAAAGGCAATTAAGGGGGAAAGGGCTATAGATGGAGGCTGGAAGAAATCGTTCAAAACAAATCAGAGAATTGCTGTGAAACTCTTGCTTTTGCGGGGGCGGGGGGGAATGGCATGTTGGGTTTTAAGAATGTATGATGGTTTTTGAGAATGTAGGCTTTGCAAGTAGTAACTTTTTTCAAAGGAGACAAATCTGTCAGGTAAATGTTTATATAAAACCCCACATAATCACTACTATTAGGCTCAAGTTCCTCAGCAGAAAGCACGTGAGCTTCATATGAATGAGCCTGAAGAATGGGCTGAAAGCGACAGAAACTGTAAGTCAAGACAGAGCCCCTGGTATCACTGGATACTCATCTTATTTACCCCAGATGACACCAGTTTCTTTCTGTAGCTGGTTCACTGGATGCAAAAGTAAACGCACCTGCTTCCTATTCTGCATCCAATAGGGTAATTCTTGCTGCCTGACTACCCTGACTTCCAGAAGGCAACATGGCTTACCAATGAAAGAGAGCAGAGGCTCTGGAGTCACAAGTAACTGTAAAATTTCAGCTTCCCCATTTACTGATTAGGCAACTCTGAACAAGTTATTTAACTTACGTGAGCCTCAGTTTCCACATCTGCAAAATGGACAGAATTTCAGAGATGTTGTGAGGATTAAAAAAGAGAATTTCTAAAAAGAGTCGGATGAGTGAAGCTGCCTAAAATATTTGGCCCCCTCTCACCCCACTTAGATTCTTTATGAAATGATTCCCCCCACTCAGTGTTTAAATACAAACACCATAGTTCTTCAGGAAAAACTCAGGAGGTTCTGATAGGCTTTTCTGTCACAGAGTCAATCCATAGGGCAGACCTCCAGTAACGCGCATGTCTGAGAGCCTCCAATGCGCTGGCCTGTGTTTATGGGAGAAAGAAAGGGAAGTCACGCCACAGGACGGCTTTCGGCTCTGTGCAATGGGAGACCTCAGGCTAAAACCCTGGTGCTACCCAGATTCTGCCTTTTCGCTTCCTCTTCAAGTTTTTGTTTTGAAGACAGTAAGTTCTTTTTTTTTTTAAAGATTTTATTTATTAGCTAGAGAGAGAGTACTCGAGAGTACAAGTACTCGAGAGTACCCGAGAGTAGCAGGCAGAGGGAGAAGCAGGCTCCCTGCTGAGCATGGAGACCGATACCAAAATCAATCCCAGAACCCTGGGATCATGACTTGAGCCAAAGGCAGCCACTCAACCAACTGAGCCACCCAGGCATCCAAGATGGTAAGTTCTTAAGGATGCCCTAGGGGTCAGGAGATGCTTCTAGAACTGGGGAAAGAGCGTTAAGAAATGTATTAAACAGGAAAGTTTCAGTTAATAAAGATGAAAGGGTTTTTTCACAGTTGGGTTAAGGATTTGCAGAGTCAGAATGCAGAAGAGGCAGTGGGAAAGGTAGGCCCGGACAGAAGTGAGAATTAACTGAATGGAGATGAGAAGATGTGGGGGAAAAGAAACGGACCAAAAGATTCACAGGTTGTGAGGCTGAGGGGGAAAAGGGGGTGGGAAGAGGCTGTAAGTGACACTGATGGAACTTTCAACACATCATATGACATCAAATTATTGCCAAGCTCCCCTGTGCTTCTGAAATTCGACAGCAGAATCAAACCATTGACTTAACCAATTCAATGTTATGTTTCAAATAATGCCTCTAACATGTGGTTTAATATGGAAGAGAGCAGTGGCAATAGTGCACTTTATTATAACGAATCTAGCTCAGTGTTTGCCATATAATGCAAAATAGCTATTTAATGAATCGGATTATTATTGGGAAACCACAAGTCTTATTTATTCATTCCACAAATATTTCCTGAGCACCTCTAAAGTGTCAGGTTATTATTCCAGGTGTTGGGGACACCGTAGTGAATACAGTGGCAGAAAACAAAAACAAAAAAACAAAACCCATGCCTTCTTTCTAAGATGTCAGATGGTAATAAGGATGATAGAGAAAAAGTACTCAGGAAAGGGCAACAAGTGGGCTAATGAGAGTGCTGCATGACAAACTGTGTGAGAAGGGCCTCGCTGGGCAGATGACATGAAAATAAAGACCTGAAGTAAATAAATTCCCCAATTAACTTCCTCTGTCATCTTCCTTGCTTAGGCAGACCTCATTTTACTGTGCTTTGCATATCCTGCATTTTTTACAAACTGACGGTGTGTGACAACCCTGTGTCAAGCAAGTCTACTGGCACTATTTTTCCAACAGAATTTGGTCACTTTGGGTCTCTGTCACATTTGGTAATTCTTGCAGTATTTCAAACTTTTCATTACTATAATATGTTATAGTGATCTGTCATCAGTGATCTTTGACGTTAATATTGTGACTGTTTTGGGGCACCACAAGGCCCCCATGAGATTGTGAACTTAACCATACGTGTTGTGTGGATTCTGACCTCTCCATCCACCAGCTGGCTATTCCCTCATCTCTCTCCCTCTCCTCAGGACTCCCTACCCCCTGAGACAGAACATTATTGAAATTAGGTCCATCAATAACCCTACAATGGCCTCTAAGTGTTCAAGGGAAAGGAAGAGTCACAGGTCTCACACTTAAAATCAAAAGCTAGAAATGGGGGCACCTGGGTGGCTCAGTGGGTTAAGCCTCTGCCTTCGGCTCAGGTCATGATCTCAGGGTCCTGGGATCGAGCCCCGCATTGGGCTCTCTGCTCGGCTGCTCTGCCTACTTGTAATCTCTCTGTCTGTTAAATAAATAAATTAAATCTTTAAAAAAAAAAAAAAAAAAAGGCTAGAAATGATTAAGCTTAGTGAAGGAGGCATGTGGAAGACCAAGATGGCCAGAAGCTACACCTCTTGTACCAGAGTTAGCCAAGTTGTAAACTAAAGGGAAGGTCTTGGAGGAAATTAAAAGTGCTACTCCAGTGAACACAGGAGTGATTGGAAAGCAAGATAGCTTTATTGCTGATAAGGAGAAAGTGTGAGTGGTTTAGATAGAAGATCAAACCAGCCACAAATTCACTTAAGCCAAAGCCTAATCCAGAGAAAGGCTCTAGCTCTCTTCAATTCTGTGAGGGCCGAGAAAGGTGAGGAAAGCTGCACAAGAAAAGTCTGAAGCTAACAAAGGTTGGTTCCTGAGGTTTAAGGAAAGAAGCCATCTCCATGACATAAAAATGCAAGGAGAAGCAGCAAATGGTGTTGTGGAAGCTGCAGCAAGTTCTCCAGGAGATCTTGCTAGGACAGCTAACGAAGGTGACTACACTAAACAGATTTTCAATGTCAATGAAAACAGCCTTAAGTTGGAAGACAATGCCATCTAGGACTTCCACAGTTGGAGAGGAAAAATCAATGCCTGGCTTCAAAGCTTCAAAGGATAGGCTGACTCTCTTGTCAAGGGCTAATGGAGCTGGTGACTTTAAGTAGAAGCCAGTGCTCACTGACCATTCTAAGAATCCTAGGGCCTTTAAGAACTATGATAACTCGGGGCGCCTGGGTGGCTCAGAGGGTTAAAGCCTCTGCCTTCGGCTCGGGTCATGATCCCAGGGTCCTGGGATTGAGCCCCACATCGGGCTCTCTGCTCAGCGGGGAGCCTGCTTCCTCCTCTCTCTCTCTGCCTGCTTCTCTGCCTACTTGTGATCTCTGTCAAATAAATAAATAAAATCTTTAAAAAAGGGACGCCTGGGTGGCTCAGTTGGTTAAGCAGCTGCCTTCGGCTCAGGTCATGATCCCAGCGTCCTGGGATCGAGTCCCACATCGGGCTCCTTGCTCGTCAGGGAACCTGCTTCTCCCTCTGCCTCTGCCTGCCATTCTGTCTGCCTGTGCTCGCTCTCTCTCCTCTCTCTCTCTCTGACAAATAAATAAAATCTTTAAAAAAAAAAAAAAATCTTTAAAAAAAAAAAAAAGAACTATGATAACTCACTCTGCCTGTCCTCTACAAAGGGAACAACAGAGCCTGGATGACATTACATCTGTTTACCACACGGTTTATGAAATATCTTAAGCCTAACCTTGAGAACTGCTGCCTAGAAAGAAAATTCCTTTGAAAATATTACCGCTCATTGACAATGCACCTGGTCACCCAAGGGCTCAGATGGAGATGTACAGTGAGATTAACTTTGTTTCCATGCCCGCTACACAGCATCCATTGTGAAGCCCATGGATCAAGGAGTAATTTTAACCTTCAAGCCTTATTATTTAAGAAATGTACTTTGTATAGCTGTAGCTGTGATAGGCAGTGATTCCTCTGATGGATCTGGGCAAAGTAAAATGAAAATCTCCAGGAAAGGATTCACCAATCTATGTGCCATTAAGAACACTTACTTAAAACAAAACAAAACAAAACAAAACAAAACCCACTCATGATTCATGGGAAGGGTTTGTTCAAATATCAACACTAACAGGACTCCAGAAGAAGTTGATTCCTACCCTCCTGGATGACTTTGGAAGGTTCAGGACTCCAGTGGAGGAAGTAACTGCAGATGGATGTGGTGTTAACAGAAGAAGAACTAGAGTCAGCGATGGAGCCTGAAGACGGGACTGAACTGCCACCATCTACTGATCAAACTTGAACAGATGAGGAGCTGCTGCTTAGTGATGAGCAAAGAACGTGGTGTTTTTTTTTTTTCCTAAATATTTTATTTATTTATTTCACAGATTACAAGTAGGCAGAGAGGCAGGCAGAGAGAGAGAGAGAGAGGGAGAGAGGGGAGCAGGCTCCCTGCTGAGCAGGAAGCCCGACGTGGGGCTTGATCCCAGGACCCTGAGATTTATGACCTGAGCCGAAGGCAGAGGCTCAACCCACTGAGCCACACAGGTGCTCCAAGAATGTGGTTTCTTGCGATGGAATCTGTTCCTTGTGAAGACTGCTTAAGCAACTAAGCCACCAGATGCCCCTAAAGTATTTTTATTTTTTTTCCAGTAACAAAATATTTTTTAAAATATTTATTTATCAGAGAGAGAGAGACAGAGAGACAGAGAAAAGAATGCGAGAGAGTCGGGGGAGAAGGAGAGAATCTTTAAGCAGACTCCCCGCAGAGTGCAGAGCACCACACAGGGCTCAATCTCATGACCCAGGAGATCATGACCTGAGCAGAAACTAAGAATCAGATGCTTACTAAGCCACCCTGTTGCCCCAGCAACAAAGTGTTTTTAAGATAAGGTGTGGTATGCCTGGGTGGATGAGTTAGTGAAGCCTCTGCCTTGGGCTCAGGTCATGATCCCAGGGTCCTGGGATCAAGTCCCACATCAGGCTCTCTGCTCAGCAGGGAGCCTGCTTCTCCCTCTGCCTGCAGCTCCCCCTGCTTTTGCTCTCTTTCTCTCTTTTCTGACAAAAAAAACCTTTAAAGAAAGAAATATTTTTAAATGTATACATTAGTTTTTTAGGGGTACCTGGGTGGCTCAGAGGTTGAGCCTCTGCCTTCGGCTCAGGTCATGATCTCAGGGTCCTGGGATCGAGCCCTACATCAGGGTCTCTGCTCGGTGGGGAGCCTGCTTCTTCCTCTCTCTCTGCCTGCCTCTCTGCCTACTTGTGATCTCTCTGTCAAATAAATAAATAAAGTCTTTTTAAAAAAAATAAATGTATACATTAGTTTTTTAGACATAATGCTACTGTGCACTTAATAATAGACTGCAGTATAGTGTGAATGTAACTTTTACGTGCACTAGGAAACAAAAATATTCATTTGGCTCACTTTATTGTGATAGCTGCTTTACTGTAGTGGTGTGGAACTGAACCCACATTATCTCTGAGGTATACCTATACTGTAGTTCCTTCAGTTCTAACAGAAGCAAAATAAAAGGTGACACTTCCAAAGGTACTACAAATAAATACTGATTACACTAGAGTATATTTTACAATTACAACAGAGCATATTACAATAGGGTATATTTTAATGACTGGTCACTGAAGTAATGGTTGTCAAATGTGCTGTTCAGTTCTCAAATACCTAAAGAGGCACTGGCTCATACTATGGTCACTAGCTCCACATGATTATTTAAATTTATTGTATGTAATGTACTTATATTAGACACAACTTGCAATTCAGTTCCTCGGTTGTACTAGCCAAATTTCAGATGCCCCAATAGCCACAGATGGCCATTACACTGGACAGTGCAGATCCAGAACACTTCCCTCACTGCAGAACGTTCTATTGGAGATGCTGAACCTAAAGGGTTTTTATTTATTTTTTATTTTTTAATTTATTTTATTTTATTTTTTTAAAGATTTTATTTATTTACTTGACAGAGATCACAAGTAGGCAGACAAGCAGGCAGAGAGAAAGGAAGGGAAACAGGCTCCCTACTCAGCAGAGAGCCTGATGCGGGGCTCGATCCCAGGACCCTGAGATCATGACCTGAGCTGAAAGCAGAGGCTTTAACCCACTGAGCCACCCAGGCGCCCTCCTAAAGGGTTTTTAAAGCCCACTAGGAAGCCTTCCAGTAGGAACAAAACAGTTATCTCAAAAAGTCTTCTGTATCTTTACATGATTTTATAAATCTTACCGGTCTGACAGAATCTGTCAGTGTATGGTGTCTGTCTTCCATGGTACCAACCACTAAGTACCACCTACTAAATGCACTATGTGTGGAGGGAACCCGACAGTTGAAAAAAATGTTTCTTTTTATACAGTACTAACTAGTGAGCTATGAATACTCTTTCTTTAGCAACTGAATTACTACTTTTTGTAATAATACTCAGTTAGTCTTTGAATATTAACAACAGTTCAAAGCCTAAGGAAAAATGTTTTTTTTTTTTTTTTTTTCAAAGATTTACTGAGAATTACATGTGTTTGTTATCGAATGGAAGTTAATACACCTCCATCCTACTGGCTTTCCATTTACTATTCTTTCTACTCCAAATAGTACTTTTTCATGGGCTGAAAGTAGATTTTAGGAGGTACAGTGAAAGTGATGATGAGTTTGAAAGAAAAAGGTACTTTATAAAATATGATATTCATAAAAACTAAGTCCCAGCGGCCTCTATTAAGGAACCAGAAGTTATCAATGATGTGTGAAACTAAACAGTCGGAAGTCAAAGAGCTGCCCATCCCAGGGTTTTGAAACAAACCCAGTGTTCCCCAGTGAAGTGGCATTCATTGCTGGTGACTCAGAGCGATGACTCTTAGCCACTGCCGCTTCTCTCCTTCCGTCTCTCTTTCATAACTCTTTCTAACTCATCTCGCCCTCAATCTCACTTCAAGAGAGAAAGAAATCTAAACATGACCAAAGAATATTCTGAGCCACATACTCAGTAAGAATACCAAAAATGTCTGATAACAGCTATAATATTTGTAAAAGTTATTCAGGAATGTCTAACAAGGAATCTCCTTAAACATTCTTTAAAAAAAAAAAAAAAAAGAATAAAGCAGGAGAATAAAGCCTTCATCGTCTACTAAATAAAAATTCTGAGTAATCAGCACCTGGCTACACTGAGTCAACAGCAATTCCTGCAATAGGAACCAAGGATGACCGTGTTGGTGGTGTTTCTATCAAACTCGCGCCAGCCAGTAATTCAAACACACTTTATTCTTTGATTTCCATGTATGAGGTATCCACTTCTTCTGTACCACTCTCTTCCCTCAAAACCCTCAATCTTTCACAACCGCAGATCTTGGGAGAGGAAGCACAGGGGAGAATGTTTTAGATTATACCCAAACTGTGCTTCTAAATCTTGTTCTAAATTAAAGTACAGTGGGGGTACCTGGAGCTCTGACTCTTGGTCTTGCAGTTCTGAGTTCGAGCCCCACATTGGGTCAAGAGATTGCTTAAAAATAAAATCTTAAAGAACAAAAGTAACAGGGAAACCCATCAACACTTTAGGAAAACGATCCAGCGAGGTCAGAGAAAATATGGTCAACATGCCATGCACTTTTGCTCACCTGTCTATGCTAAAGCAATTAGCCTCACCCTACTCTAACCTTTTGGAAAAGCTAATAATCTTTATCAGCACTACTGATGCCATCAAAATATAGTCACCAAATAAAGTCTTTGAAGATGCAAATGCGATTATTGTTTTTCAGCTTAAAAATAATTTATTTTCTTGGGGCACCTGGGTGGCTCAGTGGTTAGGCCTCTGCCTTTGGCTCAGGTTGTGGTCTCACGGTCCTGGGATTGAGCCCTGTGTCGGGCTCTCTGCTCGGTGGGGAGCCTGCTGCCCCCTGTTGCTCTGCCTGCCTCTCTGCCTACTTGTTTCTCTTTCTCTGGGTCAAATAAATTAAAAAAAAATTCTTAAAAAAAATAATTTATTTTCTTGAAAAAGCCCTAATGTAACAGGATCCAATTAGCTACTGAACATTCCCCTGGTTACCAGGCCTACGCACCAAGGGCCTTCAGAATACCCTTGGTCCTAAAATCCAAGGAAAAGCTTACAACCAGTCTGTTGTATGGATTTGTAGTGAAGGATAAGCAAAAAGATACAGGGCTGAAATAATTCTTCTGGGATTCATTCACTTAGGGCAAAAAGTCTTCTGTATCTTTACACGATTTTATAAATCTTCCCAGTCTGACAGAATCTGTTGGTGGAGCACAGCTTTCAGTCCGAACGTCGTCCTCCGTGCGCTTGGGCAGTGACAGCTTACTTCTCGCTGCCTCCAGCTTTACTCCTCTCTTATCTGTCCTCAGAAGTGCTGTTTGTAACAGCACAAATTTAACAATGTTCTTTACAGCTCACCAAAAAATCCTTCAAACCCTGACCCCAGTCTCCTAGCAAGCCTCTTCTCTCATTCCTCTCCCAGACCTGCTCATCTTCAGTCCTAGGACGAGTCTTCAGCCCCACTGCACCACTTGGAATTCCTAAGCTGTGACATGTTCTCCTGGGCCTACCTACCTATGCTTCTGCTGTTCTAGCTGCCCGGAAAGTCCTCTCCCTCCCCACAATCCCTCATCTGGCTAACTCCTCTTCCTTCAAATTCCAGTTTATGTATCATTTCCTCTTCGAAGCCTTCTTTGGACATCTACCTTTTGGTACTTAAGACTGAGTTAGGTATGCCTTCTGTGCTCCAAAGTCACCTTGAATATACCTCTACATTTGGGGTACACATTACTTTTGTTTTAATTACCTATTTATTTACCTGTCTTTCCTACAGTCTTTGAAAGCAGAAATTGTCTTTATAGTCTCAAAAAGTAACATACTGCTCAGCATATAGTAGGCATTCAATAAATATTTGAAAACAATGGAGAGAGGCAAAGAGAAAATCGGATCTTTCACTATTTCAGCCTATAGGTACCTTTCAGGTTATGGAGTATTTAAGTTGGGGAAAGTGCCAGGTTTGTAGGTAATGAACTTACTACAATA